>NC_092333.1:225784090-226100681 GCF_046630445.1 Rutidosis leptorrhynchoides | reverse complement strand
GTGTACAACGAAATATATCACTAACTCTTGGTGGTATAAACAACATATACCCCGGCCCCTTCCCCGCCCTACAAATAGATACATTATATACACACATGTATAATCATTCCACTCACCTTGTCGACTTGGCGAGATTTCCAATAACACTTGTAACTTCAAAGCGAGTCACCTAACACAATTAATTCTCAATTAATTCACATAATAAGTTGGACTTTCCACCAACTAGACCCACTAGTGTATTTATGACCCATTTGCACTATAAACACTCATTAGAGGTCAATACTCCCAACTAATCACTAAAAGCTAGCGATTAAGGTTCTAAGACTTCCATCAATACATAAATAGGGTGTTTTCATACATAATTTAACCCACTAGATCAAACCTACCCATTTGACCCATTTCAAGTCCACCATGAACCCTAGAACCAATTTTATTAACAACACAAGTAAGCTAGTGAATAACTAACCATTATAGACTCAATAACCCCAATTATTACCTTGAAACCCTAGGTTAGTCATCCTTGAGTCCTAATGACTCAGTCTTACCCAAAACCCCCAAAATCACCATTAATGGGTTTTGTGTTCATCACTAACCCAAGTTCTAACCTTTAAACAAATTAAATCAAGGAAATCAAAATTAGAACTTACCAACACAACCAAATTGTAGCTAGCGAGGAGATGAACAACTTTATAACCCGAGCTAAGACCCGAAACTAGCTCCTTCTTCCTTTACTTGAGCTTTCTCTCTCTAAATTTTGGGTTTCTCTTACTAGAATTAAAGTAGGATGAAAATGGTTGTTGAAAGTGGAGTTATGACTCACCCAAACCACTGATCTGTGACCTTAACTCGTCCCTAAGTGAAATTACCTCAATACCCTTTCAAAATATCTGATTAAAAGAAAAAGAACCCGGCTACAGTAGTGGTGCGCGGCGCGCACTATGGTCTGAACAGATTCTGATCAAAGTTTAATTACACACAGTTCCCCTCGCTTTATGTACACTATATACACTTCTGTACGATAATAACTAGGGTGTTACAGTTAAAAGGCTAGTGCTCTAGCTCGGACGGGGATATCAAGCCGTATGGATCCATATACTACTACTCTCGCCCACCAGTTCTTATAACTGGCAGTTACTAGTTACCAAAGCTAAGGGATTTTCGGTTCAAACTCAGTGTAGAATTTAGTATGTACTTGTATTCATTGCGTTTAAAATAAAGTGCATGTATTCTCAGCCCAAAAATATAGATTGCAAAAGCATTTAAAAAGGGAGCAAATGAAACTCACCTTAGCAGCATATAAAGTCATTCACCAAAATGTGACCGAAACTCGGATTACCAAATAACCGTAGATCTCAACCTAGAGAACATATGTTGGTCAATAAATTTCTATCAAGCTAGGTCTGGTCATAGTGTATCACAATCCTAATGCTCGAGATCGACATACAAAAGTTATCCAAAGTCGTTTCAAAAAGTCAATTTTGACAATAGTTCAACAAAACGAGACATACCTTATATAAGGAGTCATAATTTTATCAATCTCGTAAACAAGTTGTTTAAATCTTAATTGCAGATTCAAAAGCAATTTCAATTAACGTCAGTCATAATTCAGTTGATCATATCTCTTAATCCGTTCATCGAAACTATTTGATATCTAAATGAAAAGTCATTGATTTTTCGCTAGCTTTCCAAAAACATGCATATCATATACCTTTTACCAGTAACATATGTATTAAATTCGTGATCTATTATAAACTATTTAATGACAAAATTAATCGTACTAGCATGCATAATCCTATATACTCGAGCACTAGTCAGGGATACACTATTAATATATAAGATATAAGATATAAATGCTTACGTATCAATATTGTGATTCTATATTGTAGGAAAGTACGTAGACGCAACGGAGATGATAAATACTAGTTTGACTCATGAGCAAAACACTTGAACAATACACAAAACCTCCTTAGTAATAACCCATAGTTTCCTTAGCTCTATCCCGCTTGAAAACCCATTTTAAAAGTGACACGCTCATGACCTCGTCGTAGTATTTTAAGTGATATAATTAGTAATAATAATAATACTACTAATAATAATAAAATAAATAATAATAATAATCTTAATAATAATAATAATAATAATAATAATAATATTAATAATATTAATATAAATAATAAATAATAATAATATTACAGAGGGAGTAGTATAGGTGTAAACAAAACTCGAGGAGAAACTGGACTTTTATAGGCAACTTTTTAGAATCTGATGCCCATGCGATCGCATGGGTTTTTAGTGTATTTTCCATGCGATCGCATGGCCGCCTGATCCAGCTCAAAAATTTTTTGTTTTCTTGTTTGTCGACATATTATTATATAATATATATAATATATATAATTTAAATAATTAATTATATATTATATTAAATTTATGTGCATAGTTGACTTGTAATTTTCGTTCCGATGACTCGTACGTTGTCACTCGACTTATGTCCCGGTTTCGGTTTCTCAAACGCATTTTCGTATGCTTAGAAAACTCGCAATTTACGTTTTGTGACTCGTACCTTTGTCAAAATATAGTCTTAAATTATCAATAAACTATATCATTGAAAGTGTATCTTAAACTTTCGAGTGTTTTGGTCATTTACTTCTATAAATCATTATCTCGCTATTTGTTAATATATATAATAACAAATCGTTTTATGACCAAGTTAATATATATTTTCAACATTCATAAACACGTTTTAAATATACGTCACACGTTATTCATATAATTAATATTCCAACTTATCATATATATTCAAATAAATATTTAAACCAATAAGTTTAATGTACGGTATCAAACAATTAATACATTGTTACGTTTTCAAGTTATAGTATATATATATGTATCTATATACATATAATTGTTCGCGAATCGTCAAGAATAACTGAAAGGTATTTGAATATATGAAAGTAGTTCAAAAATTTTGAGATTCAGTTTTACAGACTTTGCTTATCGTGTCGGAAATGTTAATCATACAAAGATTAAGTATAAATTTGATCAGAAATTTTCGGGTCATCACAATATGTTAATGCCTACGTACAATTTTCGATTCATCCAATAATAAAACACCCACCGATTCATGAAGAACTGTTGCATCCCAATTTGAGATTTGATCGAAGCTGGAGAGATGACCCGACGTACCAAAGTAACAAATTTAAACTGGTACCGAAAAATGTAGAAGTACCGAGGGTAATCGATTGGGAGCCTTTAAAAAGGGTCCAACTAGCTAACTCAGTTAGTCATCATCTGATCCAAAGGTATGGGAACTCTTCTTTTCCCGATTGGGAACGTTTATTCACCATTCGTAGGCCTGTATATAAAGAATGGTGTGTTGAGCTTATGAGTACTATATCACTTGATACGGATGTAGTTAGGTTAGACGATAGGAATTTTCTTAGATTTTTACTTGGCCGTAGGATGTATAGGATGTTCATGCTGGAGATGGCCAGGGCTTTACAGATTTACACTCCTAGTGAATTACTACTACCTGATTGTACAAATTTGATTTATCATGGTGAAAGGGTATATAGGAATTTTGACGCGGACGCCGTCTGGAGGCGTATGTTAAATTATAATGTTTTTACACGGGGAGGAAGACACTCCTATTTAGATATTAACAAAGTCGAGCTTCATATTATACATAGATTTTTGGCTAATTCGATTAGACAAAGAGGTAACAACAAGGAGAAAGTGACTCAACACGATTTATTTTACCTTAAGTGTATTCGAAACACTAGAAGCTTTGTTAATATTCCCTACTGTGTTGGTTTTAATCTGTCCAAAATGGTGGAAGGAATACAGGACGGGGAAATAATAGGAGGGGGTATTTTTGTTACTCTCATTGGAGAGTATTTGGGTGTAGATAGGGATCAAGGGGGTCCACTGATGGTGTGTAGGGAACAGGTTGAGACTTTAGGATTGAGGGTCTATCAGGGTGCAAAGGTATTAAAGAGCAGACGTAATCAGGCAGTACCATATGAGGGTCGTCATCCACAGGTAGAGAGAGGTTCAGATGAGGAAATGGAGGAACCGGATGACATTAGGTGAAATGTCCCGTTCTTATTGATTAAAAACGTTCCATATTAATTGATTTCGTTGCGAGATTTTGACCTCTATATGAGACGTTTTTCAAAGACTGCATTCATTTTAAAACAAACCATAACCTTTATTTCATAAATAAAGGTTTAAAAAGCTTTACGTAGATTATCAAATAATGATAATCTAAAATATCCTGTTTGCACACGACCATTACATAATGGTTTACAATACAAATATGTTACATCGAAATCAGTTTCTTGAATGCAGTTTTTACACAATATCATACAAATATGGACTCCAAATCTTGTCCTTATTTTAGTATGCAACAGCGGAAGCTCTTAGTATTCACCTGAGAATAAACATGCTTTAAACGTCAACAAAAATGTTGGTGAGTTATAGGTTTAACCTATATATATATATCAAATCGTAACAATTGACCACAAGATTTCATATTTCAATACACATCCCATACATAGAGATAAAAATCATTCATATGGTGAACACCTGGTTACCGACATTAACAAGATGCATATATAAGAATATCCCCATCATTCCAGGACACCCTTCGAATATGATATAAATTTCGAAGTACTAAAGCATCTGGTACTTTGGATGGGGTTTGTTAGGCCCAATAGATCTATCTTTAGGATTCGCGTCAATTAGGGTGTCTGTTCCCTAATTCTTAGATTACCAGACTTAATAAAAAGGGGCATATTCGATTTCGATAATTCAACCATAGAATGTAGTTTCACGTACGTGTGTCTATTTTGTAAATCATTTATAAAACCTGCATGTATTCTCATCCCAAAAATATTAGATTTTAAAAGTGGGACTATAACTCACTTTCACAGATTTTTACTTCGTCGGGAAGTAAGACTTGGCCACTGGTTGTTTCATGAACCTATAACAAATATGTACATATATATCAAAGTATGTTCAAAATATATTTACAACACTTTTAATACATTTTGATGTTTTAAGTTCATTAAGTCAGCTGTCCTCGTTAGTAACCTACAACTAGTTGTCCACAGTTAGATGTACAGAAATAAATCGATATATATTATCTTGAATCAATCCACGACCCAGTGTATACATATCTCAGTATTTATCACAACTCAAACTATATATATTTTGGAATCAACCTCAACCCTGTATAGCTAACTCCAACATTCACATATAGAGTGTTTATAGTTGTTCCGAAATATATATAGATGTGTCGACATGATAGGTCGAAACATTGTATACGTGTCTATGGTATCTCAAGATTACATAATATACAATAAAAGTTGATTAAGTTATGGTTGGAATAGATTTGTTACCAATTTTCACGTAGCTAAAATGAGAAAAATTATCCAATCTTGTTTTACCCATAACTTCTTCATTTTAAATCCGTTTTGAGTGAATCAAATTGCTATGGTTTCATATTGAACTCTATTTTATGAATCTAAACAGAAAAAGTATAGGTTTATTGTCGGAATAATAAGTTACAAGTCGTTTTTGTAAAGGTAGTCATTTCAGTCGAAAGAACGACGTCTAGATGACCATTTTAGGAAACATACTTCTACTTTGAGTTTAACCATGATTTTTGGATATAGTTTCATGTTCATAATAAAAATCATTTTCACAGAATAACAACTTTTAAATCAAAGTTTATCATAGTTTTTAATTAACTAACCCAAAACAGCCCGCGGTGTTACTACGACGGCGTAAATCCGGTTTTACGGTGTTTTTCGTGTTTCCAGGTTTTAAATCATTAAGTTAGCATATCATATAGATATATAACATGTGTTTAGTTGATTTTAAAAGTCAAGTTAGAAGGATTAACTTTTATTTGCGAATAAGTTTAGAATTAACTAAACTATGTTCTAGTGATTACAAGTTTAAACCTTCGAATAAGATAGCTTTATATGTATGAATCGAATGATGTTATGAACATAATTACTACCTCAAGTTTTCTGGATAAAGCTATTGGAAATGAGGAAAATAGATCTAGCTTCAAAGGATCCTTGGATGGCTTGAAAGTTCTTGAAGCAGAATCATGAAACGAAAACAGTTCAAGTAAGATTTTCACTCGAAATAAGATTGTTATAGTTATAGAAATTGAATCAAAGTTTGAATATGAGTATTACCTTGTATTAGAAAGATATCTTACTGTAAATAAGAAAGATTTCTTGAGGTTGGATGATCACTCTACAAGATTGGAAGTAAGCTAGCAAACTTGGAAGTATTCTTGATTTTATGAAACTAGAACTTGTAGAATTTATGAAGAACACTTGGAACTTCAGGATAGAACTTGAGAGAGATCAATTAGATGAAGAAAATTGAAGAATGAAAGTGTTTGTAGGTGTTTTTGGTCATTGGTTTATGGATTAGATATAAAGGATATGTAATTTTGTTTTCATGTAAATAAGTCATGAATGATTACTCATATTTTTGTAATTTTATGAGATATTTCATGCTAGTTGCCAAATTGTTATAACCCGACCTTAACCATAAGGATGAATACAATAATATATGATTTCATCGCGAGGTATTGACCTCTATATGCGACACTTTTCAAAAACTGCATTCGTTTTTACAATACAAACCATAGCTTTTATTACAAATACAAGGTTTAAACAACTTAATAATGATTATCGTTTAGCGATAATCTTAGACTTACAAACTTTACATGTGATAATAACAATACGACCTCCAACATATTTTACATTACAAATCCTCCGATATGCAGTTTTATTTTTGACACAAATATGCATACTCAAGATCTTGCTTAAATTCAACATGTTGCAGCGGAAGCTTTTAGTTATCACCTGAGAATAAACATGCTTAAAACATCAACATAAAGTTGGTGAGATATAGGTTTAATGCCGGCTGCGTTATAAATATAGACCACAAGATTTCATATTTAAATATTTTAATAAAAATATTCTAAGTTGTTGAGCACTTGATAACCATACTTAACATTTAATCAACGTCGCATATTCCCTTTATTATGAAATCTTACTACACCGTACCAAGTGTAGTCACCGAAATGAAGTACTGTGCAACCGTTGAATACTGGTCGTCCAGTCCGGTTGGGGTTGTCAGTCCCGATAAATCTATCAACAGGATTCGCGTTTACAATACCTCATATAAATAATAGTTACCAAGTTATAGGGAAGTATGCCAGTGGTACAACTCAACGTAGAATATATATTTTTAATCACTTGTGTCCATAACGTAAATCTTAAAATGCATGTATTCTCATCCCAAAATATTTAGAGTTTAAAAGTGGGACTATATACTCACCTTTTCCTTGAAGGTATTTAACTCGACTTGGTCTCCGATAGATATCACGAACCTAACCATATATATAATATATCAACATATTTTCTTTTCAAGTAATCGTTATATATATATATATATATATATACTTATAATACTTTTAATATTTTTCTTAGTCCGTAGTTAGCAGTCTGTTGTTAATGGTCCACAATTAGTTGCTCAATAAAATAAATAAAGACCCCATCATATTCGTATTGATCAGAATTAATCTCGACCCATGGTACCATGTTGTCAAATGACGTATTGCATACATAAAGTACCGTGTTGTAAAATGACGTGTTGCGTACAATCAGGAGGTCTTATGATTAATCTTCTCGTGTTGTTTACGGGTGGTCCTGGAATATATAAAATCAAATCATAAGTAAATATATATTAAATATTATGTTAATTAGCCAAGATATGATTAATCCGATTTTGTCATAATATGATATATTACAGGTTTTGAAGTGTTTTAAAAATCAAATTAGAAGGATCTATTCAATTTGCGAACAGGTTTGAAATCATTCAAACTATGTTCTTGTTGTTAAAAATTTTATAACACAAAATAAGATAGCTATATAAATATGAATTGAATAAGATTATGAATAAGGTTACTACCTCAAGTTACTTGGATAAGGCTACTGGAAAAGATAGAAAATAATCTTGATCAAAATTTCTTATGATGATTATTGGTTGTTCATGAAGCTAGTTCTTCATGAGTATTTGCTGAGATTGTGAAGAACACTTAGAGTTCCTAAGAGTGTGTTTTTGGTTAGAGAAAGATGGTTGTAAGAATGAAATGAAAAACCAGGGTGATGGTGATGCTTATAGGACAGTCTGGTTGTTGAGGGAACAATGACAAATTATTGTGTTGAATTTTTGAGTAATAATGTATGCTAGCTTACAAATAAGATTCTCTCTTATCTAGGGCAGATCTAAAGCTGATAAGGATATTGATTTGATGTGTATTTACTAATAATAAATATGTATATTTGATGTGTATTGATTTGATTCGACCCCAGCCAGGGGCTCTGCCCCTTGGACCCCGCCAGGGGTTGCCACCCTTTGAACCCCGCTTATCGGGGGCGCTGCCCCCGAACCCCCGTCATAATCAAGATAAGTTCAAACAAGTGTGCACTCCACACTTCCCTAAACTTGTTCGATATTTATCAAGATTATTTTGGTTACAAATTAATCCCATTACACTTAAATCATATTGGTGACATAAATCACAACACATTATAGATTGTAAGTATATATGTCAAAGAATGTTACATATAGTTATCGTTTTGAAAACTTAAGTTAGTGGTCTCAAAGTATACTTATAACTCATTGTTGTTAGTTCACAATGAAATGTTAAACCATCCTTAAATCATGTTAAATATTTATAGATATGTACATATACATAATCGTATAATTATCGTGTGTTATATAGTTCGTGATATCATCGGTCAAATTGGACGGTCAAACTGAAATGTCCCGTTCTTATTGATTAAAAACGTTCCATATTAATTGATTTCGTTGCGAGGTTTTGACCTCTATATGAGACGTTTTTCAAAGACTGCATTCATTTTAAAACAAACCATAACCTTTATTTCATCAATAAAGGTTTAAAAAGCTTTACGTAGATTATCAAAAAAATGATAATCTAAAATATCCTGTTTACACACGACCATTACATAATGGTTTACAATACAAATATGTTACAACAAAATAAGTTTCTTGAATGCAGTTTTTACACTATATCATACAATCATGGACTCCAAATCTCGTCCTTATTTAAGTATGCGATAGCGGAAGCTCTTAATAATCACCTGAGAATAAACATGCTTAAAACGTCAACAAAAATGTTGGTGAGTTATAGGTTTAACCTATATATATCAAATCATAATAATAGACCACAAGATTTCATATTTCAATACACATCCCATATATAGAGATAAAAATCATTCATATGGTGAACACCTGGTAACCGATGTTAACAAGATGCATATATAAGAATATCCCCATCATTCCGGGACACCCTTCGGATATGATATAAATTTCGAAGTACTAAAGCATCTGGTACTTTGGATGGGGTTTGTTAGGCCCAATAGATCTATCTTTAGGATTCGCGTCAATTAGGGTGTCTGTTTCCAAATTCTTAGATTACCAGACTTAATAAAAAGGGGCATATTCGATTTCGATAATTCAACCATAGAATGTAGTTTCACGTACTTGTGTCTATTTTGTAAATCATTTATAAAACCTGCATGTATTCTCATCCCAAAAATATTAGATTTTAAAAGTGGGACTATAACTCACTTTCACAGATTTTTACTTCGTCGGGAAGTAAGACTTGGCCACTGGTTGATTCACGAACCTATAATAATATATACATATATATCAAAGTATGTTCAAAATATATTTACAACACTTTTAATATATTTTGATGTTTTAAGTTTATTAAGTCAGCTGTCCTCGTTAGTAACCTACAACTAGTTGTCCACAGTTAGATGTACAGAAATAAATCGATAAATATTATCTGGAATCAATCCACGACCCAGTGTATACGTATCTCAGTATTGATCACAACTCAAACTATATATATTTTGGAATCAACCTCAACCCTGTATAGCTAACTCCAACATTCACATATAGAGTGTCTATGGTTGTTCCGAAATATATATAGACGTGTCGACATGATAGGTCGAAACATTGTTTACGTGTCTATGGTATCTCAAGATTACATAATATACAATACAAGTTGATTAAGTTATGGTTAGAATAGATTTGTTATAAATTTTCACGTAGCTAAAATGAGAAAAATTATCCAATCTTGTTTTACCCATAACTTCTTCATTTTAAATCCGTTTTGAGTGAATCAAATTGCTATGGTTTTATATTGAACTCTATTTTATGAATCTAAACAGAAAAAGTATAGGTTTATAGTCGGAAAAATAAGTTACAAGTCGTTTTTGTAAAGGTAGTCATTTCAGTCGAAAGAACGACGTCTAGATGACCATTTTAGAAAACATACTTCCACTTTGAGTTTAACCATAATTTTTGGATATAGTTTCATGTTCATAATAAAAATCATTTTCTCAGAATAACAACTTTTAAATCAAAGTTTATCATAGTTTTTAATTAACTAACCCAAAACAGCCCGCGGTGTTACTACGACGGCGTAAATCCGGTTTTACGGTGTTTTTCGTGTTTCCAGGTTTTAAATAATTAAGTTAGCATATCATATAGATATAGAACATGTGTTTAGTTGATTTTAAAAGTCAAGTTAGAAGGATTAACTTTTGTTTGTGAACAAGTTTAGAATTAACTAAACTATGTTCTAGTGATTACAAGTTTAAACCTTCGAATAAGATAGCTTTATATATATGAATTGAATGATGTTATGAACATCATTACTACCTTAAGTTCCTTGGATAAACCTACTGGAAAAGAGAAAAATGGATCTAGCTTCAACGGATCCTTGGATGGCTCGAAGTTCTTGAAGCAGAATCATGACACGAAAACAAGTTCAAGTAAGATCATCACTTGAAATAAGATTGTTATAGTTATAGAATTTGAACCAAAGTTTGAATATGATTATTACCTTGTATTAGAATTATAATCTACTGTAAGAAAAAAAGATTTCTTGAGGTTGGATGATCACCTTACAAGATTGGAAGTGAGCTAGCAAACTTGAAAGTATTCTTGATTTTATGTAACTAGAACTTGTAGAATATATGAAGAACACTTAGAACTTGAAGATAGAACTTGAGAGAGATCAATTAGATGAAGAAAATTGAAGAATGAAAGTGTTTGTAGGTGTTTTTGGTCGTTGGTGTATGGATTAGATATAAAGGATATGTAATTTTGTTTTCATGTAAATAAGTCATGAATGATTACTCATATTTTTGTAATTTTATGAGATATTTCATGCTAGTTGCCAAATGATGGTTCCCACATGTGTTAGGTGACTCACATGGGCTGCTAAGAGCTGATCATTGGAGTGTATATACCAATAGTACATACATCTAAAAGCTGTGTATTGTACGAGTACGAATACGGGTGCATACGAGTAGAATTGTTGATGAAACTGAACTAGGATGTAATTGTAAGCATTTTTGTTAAGTAGAAGTATTTTGATAAGTGTATTGAAGTCTTTCAAAAGTGTATAAATACATATTAAAACACTACATGTATATACATTTTAACTGAGTCGTTAAGTCATCGTTAGTCGTTACATGTAAGTGTTGTTTTGAAACCTTTAGGTTAACGATCTTGTTAAATGTTGTTAACCCAATATTTATAATATCAAATGAGATTTTAAATTATTATATTATCATGATATTATCATGTATGAATATCTCTTAATATGATATATATACATTAAATGTCTTTACAACGATAATCGTTACATATATGTCTCGTTTAAAAATCATTAAGTTAGTAGTCTTGTTTTTACATATGTAGTTCATTGTTAATATACTTAATAATATGTTTACTTATCATAGTATCATGTTAACTATATATATATCCATATATATGTCATCATATAGTTTTTACAAGTTTTAACGTTCGTGAATCACCGGTCAACTTGGGTGGTCAATTGTCTATATGAAACATATTTTAATTAATCAAGTCTTAACAAGTTTGATTGCTTAACATGTTGGAAACATTTAATCATGTAAATATCAATCTTAATTAATATATATAAACATGGAAAAGTTCGGGTCACTACACAAACGTTGTGTAAAACTCTTTTCAAAAATATAAGTCTCAACAATTTGAATTGCTTATCATGTTGGTAAGGTTTAATTTGTGTAAATATTAATCTCATAAGTATAGAATGATCGGAAAATTCTGGGTCGTTACAGTACCTACCCGTTAAATAAATTTCGTCCCGAAATTTTAAAATTGTACCTATTTTGCGTTCTCGGGAAACAAATGTGGGTACTTTTGTTTCATCTGATCCTCTCGTTCCCAAGTAAACTCGGGACCCCTTCGAGCATTCCAACGAACCTTAACGATTGGTATGTTGCTCTGCTTGAGTTGTTTAACTTCACGGTCCATGATTTCGACTGGTTCTTCTATGAATTGTAGTTTCTCATCGACTTGGATTTCTTCAAGACGAATGGTGAGGTCTTCCTTTGGAAGACACTTCTTAAGGTTTGAAACGTGAAATGTATTATGTACTCCGGCGAGTTGTTGTGGTAATTCGAGTCGATAAGCTACCAACCCAATGCGTTCGATGATCTTGAACGGGCCTACATACCTTGCGTTCAGTTTACCTCTTTTTCCAAAACGTATTACACCTTTCCAAGGTGACACCTTTAACATAACCATGTCACCTATCTGAAATTCTAATGGTTTCCTTCGGACATCGGCGTAGCTCTTTTGGCGACTACGGGCTGTTTTCAATCTCTCCTTGATTTGTACTATCTTCTCAGTCGTTTCGTGTATGATCTCGGGACCAGTTAATTGTCGATCCCCTACTTCATTCCAACAGATAGGGGATCTACACTTCCTTCCATACAGTGCTTCGAATGGTGCAGCTTTAATGCTCGCATGATAACTGTTATTATACGAGAATTCTGCTAATGGTAGATATTTATCCCATCCGTTTCCAAAGTCGATCACACATGCCCTGAGCATGTCTTCAAGAGTCTGAATTGTTCTTTCACTCTGCCCGTCAGTTTGTGGATGATATGCGGTGCTCATATCCAAATGAGTTCCCAGGGCCTCCTGTAGTGATTGCCAAAACTTTGATGTAAATCTACTATCACGATCGGATATAATGGAAATAGGTATTCCATGCCTTGAAACAATTTCCTTTATGTATAATCGTAATAGTTTCTCCATTCTATCCGTTTCCTTTATAGGCAAGAAATGTGCAGATTTGGTGAGACGATCAACTATTACCCAAATGGTGTCATAACCCCAGGCAGTCTTAGGTAACTTTGTGATGAAATCCATGGTAATACCGTCCCATTTCCATTCTGGGATTTCTGGTTGTTGAAGTAACCCTGACGGCTTCTGGTGTTCTGCTTTAACTTTGGAACAAGTTAAACATTCCCCAACATACGTTGCAACGTCTGTCTTCAAATTAGGCCACCAATAATGCGTCTTAAGATCTTGATACATCTTTCCAACTCCAGGATGTATCGAGTATCTTGTCTTATGTGCCTCATTCAATATCAACTTCCTTAATCCACCCAACTTTGGTACCCAAATACGGTTTGCAAAATATCGAATTCCGTCTTCCCGTATAATGAGTTGTTTCCCATACTTCTTCATTATTTCATTTCCTATGTTTTCTTTAGTAAGAGCTTCTCGTTGAGCCTCTTTGATTTGTGAGTTGAAATTCATGGGAATTTTTATTTTCATTGCTCGTACTCGAATTGGTTCCCGTTCCTTTCTGCTTAGAGCGTCGGCCACTACATTCGCTTTCCTAGGATGATAGCGAATCTCACAATCATAGTCGTTTATCAGCTCGACCCACTTACGTTGCCTCATGTTCAGCTGTTTCTGATCGAAGATATGTTAAAGGCTTTTATGATCGGTAAACACAGTGCATTTAACCCCATATAAGTAGTGTCTCCATATCTTCAATGCAAACACTACTGCTCCCAATTCTAAATCATGCGTCGTATAATTTCGCTCATGAATCTTCAATTGTCGGGATGCGTATGCTATAACTTTCTTCCGTTGCATAAGGACGCAACCAAAACCTTGTCGCGAAGCGTCACAATATATCTCAAAATCTTCGTTCCCTTCAGGTAACGATAAAATAGGTGTTGTAGTCAACTTCTTCTTCAGTAATTGAAATGCACTCTCCTGCTCAGATGTACATTCGTACTTCTTCCCTTTTTGTGTTAACGCTGTTAATGGTTTAGCTATTCGAGAAAAATCTTGAATAAACCTTCTATAATAACCAGCTAAACCCAAAAATTGGCGTATCTGCGTTGGTGTCTTAGGAGTCTCCCATTTTTCAATGGCCTCAATTTTAGCTGGGTCAACCTGAATTCCTTTGCTACTAACAACATGGCCAAGAAATTGCACTTCTTTCAACCAAAACGCACACTTAGAAAATTTTGCGTATAATTGTTCTTTTCTTAACAATTCTAATACCAATCTTAAATGCTGCTCATGCTCTTGCTCACTCTTGGAATAGATAAGAATATCGTCAATGAAAACGATAACAAACTTATCTAAATACGGACTACAAACTCGATTCATGAGGTCCATGAATACAGCTGGCGCATTCGTTAACCCAAACGGCATGACCAAAAATTCATAATGACCGTAGCGTGTCCGAAAAGCAGTTTTCGGAATATCTTCTTCTTTGACGCGTAGTTGATGATAGCCCGACCTTAGGTCGATTTTCGAGTAAACACATGATCCTTGCAATTGATCAAATAAGTCATCAATTCTCGGTAGTGGATACCGATTCTTGATAGTTAACTTATTTAATTCACGATAATCTATACACATTCGGAAAGATCCGTCTTTCTTCTTGACGAATAAAATCGGAGCTCCCCACGGTGAAGTGCTCGGTCGAATGAAACCACGGTCCAGTAATTCTTGTAACTGGCTTTGTAACTCTTTCATCTCAGATGGTGCAAGTCTATATGGAGCACGAGCCACTGGTGCAGCTCCCGGTACTAGATCTATTTGAAATTCTACAGATCTAAATGGAGGTAATCCTGGTAACTCTTCCGGAAATACTTCAGGAAAATCTCTTGCCACAGGCACGTCGTTGATGCTCTTCACTTTTTCCTTCATTTCGACTTTATTAACATATGCTAAGATAGCATAGCACCCTTTCTTCAAGCACTTTTGAGCTTTCAAATAACTAATGAGTTTTAGCTTTGAGTTACCCTTCTCTCCATAAATCATTACTGGCGTTTTATCCTTACGAGGAATGCGAATTGCCTTCTTGGCGCACACAACTTCAGCTCCTATTTTGGACATCCAGTCCATGCCGACTATTACATCAAAACTTCCTAATTCTACGGGTATCAAATCAATCTTAAATGTTTCTCCGGCTAAATTTATTTTACAATCACGGCAAATTTTATCGGCTTTAATTAGTTTACCATTAGCTAACTCAATCATGTACTTAGCATCTAGAGGTAATGATGAACAATTCAATTTAGCGTAAAAGTCTCTACTCACGTAACTTCTATCGGAACCAGTATCAAATATAATAGATGCGGATAAGTTATTAATGGTAAACGTACCCGTAACAAGCTCCGGGTCTTCACACGCCTCTCTAGCATTAATAACAAATGCTCTTCCACGTGCAGATCCATTATTCTTTTATGGATTCGGACACTGGCTCTTATAATGACCCTGTTTCCCACACCCATAACAAGTAACAGTGGCCAAGGCAGTTCTATTTGCATTGGTGGCAGGAGTCTTGGTACCGTTTGTATTTGTAGCAGGAACCCTACAATCTTCAGCAAGATGACCTTTTCGATTACAATTGTTGCACACCACATTACAATAACCAGAATGATGTTTGTGGCATCTGTTACATAAAGGATTTCGTCCTTTGTAACCTGAGTTTGAACCGCTACCCACACCTTGCGTGGTTTCTTGTTTCTTGTTGGATTGTTGATGATTATCTTCCCACTTTCTTTTGTTTCCCGATGTCTTGACATGTGTTCTTATCCAGAATAATCTGGTCCATCAATTCGTTCGCCATGGTGATAGCTTCATGAATAGTCTTGGGTTTGGATGCTGTAACATTTTCCTTGACCTTTTTAGGCAAACCGTCTTTGTACAGTTCAATCTTCCGTTCTTCGGTTGGTACCAATTCGGGACATAGCAAAGCTAATTCCATGAATCGCTGATTGTAGTTGGTGAGTTCAGTACCAACAGCTTTCAGGCTTCGTAATTCAGCTTCCAACTTCCTAACCTCGTTCCTTGGACAATATTCGTTGATTAGCATTGTTTTGAATTCTTCCCAAGGAGTATCATAAGCTACATCTCCTCCTACGGCCTTCACATAGTTTTTCCACCACGTGAGTGCACTATCTTGTAGGGTGCACGATGCATACTTGGTCATGTCCTTCTCAATACAACCACTGATTTTAAACACAGACTCAATCTTTTCGATCCACCGGGTTAAACCGACCGGTCCTTCTGTTCCACTGAATGATGAGGGCTTGCAACCTTGAAAAGTTTTGTAAGTGCACCCCACACGAGGATTTGGGTTAACTGCAGCACCTCTTGCAGCCTCGACCCATAACATTCTGTCGTTCACTCGCTGATTGATGAGTTCCTGGATTTCTTGTTCCGTCATTCGGTTCAATCGCGCCATAATCTTCAATAAGAATGAAAAAATAATTATTCACATGGAATATTATAGATGTAGTATGTATTTACAGTACATCGTAGCTTATTAATAATATGAACCAGTTATTATTATAAAAGCCTTTTCTTCTTATTAGTGTTTTATAATTATATCTAGGGTAGTACCTACCCGTTAAAGTTCATACTTAATAGCTTAGTACAAAAATCAATTACTACCACCCAAATAATACTTAACCATGGAAAATTATTGCATTTCACACTTCACTATTTTACATATGCTTATCTTACATCAAACATTAAGCAAACCACACTAGTAATATTATACAAAACATTATATGATCCCATGGTTTAAAACAACAGCTCATCATTTAACCCAAAGCGTTTGTGTTCAAAGAAATCGCTTAAAGGTTATCCTGGTTGTCTCCCTGCGTTTTGGCTGAGGAACCGAAGAACTGGATGTCGGGATAGAACTAATAGGAATAGCGAGAATAGGTGTGGAAGTATCTGGTGGAGTTGGTGCCACAACATCCTCTCTAGACTCGGGATTTAGATTTTCCATTTCAGTAGCCTTTCGTTTCTTTCCTCGTTCGAACTTGTCTTTCGTAATTTCCTGTATTTCTTCCTCCTCAGGATCACTTTCCGGTTCCTCTTCAATTGATTCATCCGAAACTTGTGAGTCTTCCCCAAAGGTGTCGTTTTCATCATCGGATAGATTAATGACTGGAACACCATCTGAAGAGTCTGGTTCGGAGTCGCTGAATGTGATAATAAGTTCTAAGCCAGACATCTATCACATAACAACTAGCACGTTAATACCACATAATATTTACATATTAATTTTTAACCAACAAGGATAAGAAATAGTTTTTGAAATCAAACACGGTCAAAGTCCAGACTCACTAATGCATCCTAACAAACTCGATAAGACACACTAATGCAAATTCTCTGGTTCTCTAAGACCAACACTCTGATACCACATGTCATAACCCGACCTTAACCATAAGGACGAATACAATAACATATGATTTCATCGCGAGGTATTGACCTCTATATGCGACACTTTTCAAAAACTGCATTCGTTTTTACAATACAAACCATAGCTTTTATTACAAATACAAGGTTTAAACAACTTAATAATGATTATCGTTTAGCGATAATCTTAGACTTACAAACTTTACATGTGATAATAACAATACGACCTCTAACATATTTTACATTACAAATCCTCCGATATGCAGTTTTATTTTTGACACAAATATGCATACTCAAGATCTTGCTTAAATTCAACATGTTGCAGCGGAAGCTTTTAGTTATCACCTGAGAATAAACATGCTTAAAACGTCAACATAAAGTTGGTGAGATATAGGTTTAATGCCGGCAGCGTTATAAATATAGACCACAAGATTTCATATTTAAAGGTTTTAATAAAAATATTCTAAGTTGTTGAGCACTTGATAACCATACTTAACATTTAATCAACGTCACATATTCCCTTTATTATGAAATCTTACTACACCGTACCAAGTGTAGTCACCGAAATGAAGTACTGTGCAACCGTTGAATACTGGTTGTCCAGTCCGGTTGGGGTTGTCAGGCCCGATAAATCTATCAACAGGATTCGCGTTTACAATACCTCATGTAAATAATAGTTACCAAGTTATAGGGAAGTATGCCAGTGGTACAACTCAATGTAGAATATATATTTTTAATCACTTGTGTCCATAACGTAAATCATAAAATGCATGTATTCTCATCCCAAAATATTTAGAGTTTAAAAGTGGGACTATATACTCACCTTTTCCTTGAAGGTATTTAACTCGACTTGGTCTCCGATAGATATCACGAACCTAACCATATATATAATATATCAACATATTTTCTTTTCAAGTAATCGTTACATATATATATATACTTATAATACTTTTAATATTTTTCTTAGTCCGTAGTTAGCAGTCTGTTGTTAATGGTCCACAATTAGTTGCTCAATAAAATAAATAAAGACCCCATCATATTCGTATTGATCAGAATTAATCTCGACCCATGGTACCATGTTGTCAAATGACGTGTTGCGTACATAAAATACCGTGTTGTCAGATGACGTGTTGCGTACAATCAGGAGGTCTTATGATTAATCTTCTCGTGTTGTTTACGGGTGGTCCTGGAATATATAAAATCAAATCATAAGTAAATATATATTAAATATTATGTTAATTAGCCAAGATATGATTAATCCAATTTTGTCATAATATGATATATTACAGGTTTTGAAGTGTTTTAAAAATCAAATTAGAAGGATCTATTTAATTTGCGAACAGGTTTGAAATCATTCAAACTATGTTCTTGTTGTTAAAAATTTTATAACACAAAATAAGATAGCTATATAAATATGAATTGAATAAGATTATGAATAAGGTTACTACCTCAAGTTACTTGGATAAGGCTACTGTAAAAGATAGAAAATAATCTTGATCAAACTTTCTTATGATGATTATAGGTTGTTCATGAAGCTAGTTCTTCATGAGTATTTGCTGAGATTGTGAAGAACACTTAGAGTTCCTAAGAGTGTGTTTTTGGTTAGAGAAAGAAGGTTGTAAGAATGAAATGAAAAACCAGGGTGATGGTGATACTTATAGGACAGTCTGGTTGTTGAGGGAACAATGACAAATTATTGTGTTGAATTTTTGAGTAATAATGTATGCTAGCTTACAAATAAGATTCCCTCTTATCTAGGGCAGATCTAAAGCTGATAAGGATATTGATTCGACCCCAGCCATGGGCTCTGCCCCTTGGACCCCGCCAGGGGTTGCCACCCCTTGGACCCCGCTTATCGGGGGCGCTGCCCCCGAACCCCCGTCATAATCAAGATAAGTTCAAACAAGTGTGCACTCCACACTTCCCCAAACTTGTTCGATATTTATCAAGATTATTTTGGTTACAAATTAATCCCATTACACTTAAATCATATTGGTGACATAAATCACAACACATTATAGATTGTAAGTATATATGTCAAAGAACGTTACATATAGTTATCGTTTTGAAAACTTAAGTTAGTGGTCTCAAAGTATACTTATAACTCATTGTTGTTAGTTCACAATGAAATGTTAAACCATCCTTAAATCATGTTAAATATGTATAGATATGTACATATACATAATCGTATAATTATTGTGTGTTATATAGTTCGTGATATCATCGGTCAAATTGGACGGTCAAACGTTGTGTAAAACTCTTTTCAAAAATATAAGTCTCAACAATTTGAATTGCTTATCATGTTGGTAAGGTTTAATTTGTGTAAATATTAATCTCATAAGTATAGAACGATCGGAAAATTCCGGGTCGTTACACAAATGATGGTTCCCACATGTGTTAGGTGACTCACATGGGCTACTAAGAGCTGATCATTGGAGTGTATATACCAATAGTACATACATCTAAAAGCTGTGTATTGTACGAGTACGAATACGGGTGCATACGAGTAGAATTGTTGATGAAACTGAACGAGGATGTAATTGTAAGCATTTTTGTTAAGTAGAAGTATTTTGATAAGTGTCTTGAAGTCTTTTAAAAGTGTATGAATACATATTAAAACACTACATGTATATACATTTTAACTGAGTCGTTAAGTCATCGTTAGTCGTTACATGTAAGTGTTGTTTTGAAACCTTTAGGTTAACGATCTTGTTAAATGTTGTTAACCTAATATGTATAATATCCAACGAGATTTTAAATTATTATATTATCATGATATTATGATGTATGAATATCTCTTAATATGATATATATACATTAAATGTAGTTACAACGATAATCGTTACATATATGTCTCGTTTCAAAATCATTAAGTTAGTAGTCTTGTTTTTACATATGTAGTTCATTGTTAATATACTTAATGATATGTTTACATATCATAATATCATGTTAACTATATATGTATCCATATATATTTCATCATATAGTTTTTACAAGTTTTAACGTTCGTGAATCACCGGTCAACTTGGGTGGTCAATTGTCTATATGAAACCTATTTCAATTAATCAAGTCTTAACAAGTTTGATTGCTTAACATTTTGGAAACACTTAATCATGTAAATAACAATTTCATTTAATATATATATAAACATGGAAAAGTTCGGGTCACTACATTAGGGATGTCATTAGGGAGGCTATTACTGACGTTTACCTGCGTATAGATGAGGTAGAAATGACAAACGAGGCTAGACATAGTTCGAGCAGTGGCACGCCGAGAATGTGTACGAGCATTCCAGGCAACGACAGCATGATAGATGGCACTATCATCAGTATCAGATCATGAGCCAGCTATCACCTCAGGTACCAAATAACTACGTACCGACCCGACCTGCTTACTATCCGCCACACCAGCACAATATGCGACCACCATTTACTCTCTACGACACCAAACAGGCCTATCAGTACACCTATAACCAACCGTGGATCCCGAGCGATGACATGAACTGGAACCCCTATCCAGATTGATACAGTTCCCGTTGGTGATTTTTATCTTTTATTATTTTTATTTACTTATGTTTAAAACATATAATATTGTGATACTTTTATGTAATTTTTAACATTTTTTTTATTTTGTTACTAATATTTCATATTTATAATTCGAAAGTGGGATGTTAAGTCCCATTTCAAATTACCATGCATGTTATTATTTGTATGTATGTATATTGTCAATTGTACACAACAGGGTAAAACAGCGAACTTTCAAAGACTGGCATTAAGTTCAGCAAAAGCTACTAATTTTGACGACAAAACGAAAAACAAATATGATGTAACAACAAGACGAAATGAACAAATGATGTGCACCATTTATCATTCAACAAACAAACGCCAATATGTTTGGAAACTTTGGTAAAATTTAATCATTTTTCTACGCTAATCACCTTCAATAATTTAAATTGTACTGATTTCTTGCAAATGAGGGCATTGCAAGATCTTAAGTGTGAGAAGGGGTTAAATTCTTTCTGATTTTTAAAATTTTTGACTTATACACTTGGTTACCATTAAAAATACTAGTAACGCAGTAGTTGTATTAGAATCTAGTGCTCTCTGATAATAAAGAACAACCCTAGTCTTATATACTGACTACCCAATTCTAGTAAAAAATTTTAAAATTTTCAACTAAATGAACTCAAAATCATGTTTATACATATTTATGAACGATAAAACTAGGTGTTAACACCGAAATTATTGTTACCTCGGAAAGGACATAAATTGAGAAACAACCTAAAATGTTAGAATTCATTTAAAATGGAATAGAGGAAAATAAAAAGGCAAAGAAAGGAAAATAAAAGCCAAGTGTGTGAAAAATTTACCAAGTTATATAAAACATATATTACATATTTTTGTACAAATAATTGAAGATACTTTTGTTTTGAACAATATTAATCAGTTTTACCCAGTTTATTGTAATATAAATGGAATTTAAAAGGAAGTAAAGTCTTCCGAGAAAAGACACGCGCTTCTTTATTTAGGTCAGGAAGTTGTCGCCCAGACCAGTTGTAGAGTCTACGAAAAACCTTGAAAAGTTTTCTCGAAAATCAGCTGGAAATCCACGAACCTCAGCATCAAATAGGGTCGCCAAGTGGTCAGACTTATCCTAACCATGAGAGGATCTGTCTCATACAATGAGGGGGCACCGTGCAAATTAGCTTATAAGACTAATGAATCAGATCCCCAGAAAGGATAATCTCCTTAAAGATCAAAAATCAGCTTTTAAGACTGATATTAATCAATCCTTAAGATTGACCTTAAAGATTGAGAATTCAAACTCATGGAATTCAATGATATCTAAACTCGAGCTTGAACGATAAAATATTTTGATCAAAATTACAAACCAATTTGTTTTCTGAAAACCCATTTTTAATGCGTTCATTACCATTGAACGTAAAATCTTAGGAATTCACCTGGAATTCATTAGGTCACCTGAACCAAATCGGGTGTCAACCGTAAGAACGGTGGTTGCATAGCATGGTCAAAGACAGGACCTTGTGCCAGACCGAAAAAACTATAGGGTGATCTTTACTATTGCTCCTACAAAGGATAGTAATTGCATCCGACACGTTATAGACCATAATCAAAAGCATGTCACGGGACATTGCCTTAACAGTTGCTTGTTCAACGCTTTCCTTTACAACCGGACGGTAGTTTACCGAAAGGTAATATACGGAGTAAGTAAACTGGATGTGTTGCTTTCCCAATACAAGGTTAGCAAGTGGGTGACACAAAATCATAAGTTTTGAGCTAAAATTTTCAAATCTGAAACCCGCAAAACCCACAAAAACAATTTGCAAACACCAGTGAAGGGTTATTTCGGAAAACTTATCTAGGGTAAAAGCTAGATTGAATTTTCAAAAGATCAAATGTTTTCATAAAGATCCAATTTCCTAAAGGATCTAAATTTTCATAGTCATGTGGGACTGTAAACCACAACGTTACTATCATTGTTCATACCGCCAAATCGAAATCACTGATGTACAGAGTGTGAAGAATAAAGAAGTGATTCAAGTATGTTTATATTCAAGTTCTATATTGCTTGAGGACAAGCAACACTCAAGTGTGGGAATATTTGATAATGCTAAAAACGAACATATATTTCATAGCATTATTCTTCAAGAAAGACAAGCTTTTAGTTGAAATTGTTCTATTTACAAGTGATATTCGTTTAAATAATAAAAGGTGAAGACAAAAGAAAGATTCGACGAATTGAAGACACAAACGACCAAAAAGCTAAAAAGTACAAAGTACAATCAAAGTGATCAAATTATTGATGAGAAACGTCTAAAAATTACAAGAGTACGAGCCGTAAAACGCAAAGTACAAGATATTAAATTGTACGCAAGGATGTTCGAAAATCCAGAACCGGGACCAAAGTCAACTCTCAACACGCGACGCAACGAACTAAAAATTACAAGTCAACTATGCACATGAATATAATATAATATATAATTAATTCTTAAAATTATATATATATTATATTATATATTAAAACCGTCGGCAAACTAGAAAACAAGAGAATGTGGCCTAATCCAGCTGGCCATGCGATTGCATGGCCTGGAAGAACAAAGCTCATGTGATCGCATGGATCACTGTAGCAGGCCACATTCTATAAAAAGTCAGTTTTTCGGACGAATGGAGTACTTTTTCATCTATCTCTCATTCCTCTCATATATATATTTATATTTATATTTTAATTATAATTTTAATATTAAAGTTTAATAATAAGGTTATAGTGGCAAATGTTGTAAGTGTGTAAGTCGAAATTCTGTCCGTGTAACGCTACGCTATTATTAATCATTGTAAGTTATGTTCAACCTTTTTAAATTAATGTCTCGTAGCTAAGTTATTATTATGCTTAATTAAATCGAAGTAATCGTGATGTTGGGCTAAATATTAAGATTGGGTTATTGGGCTTTGAACCATAATTGGGGTTTGGACAAAAGAACGACACTTGTGGAAATTAGACTATGGGCTATTAATGGGCTTTATAATAACTAAACGATACCTCGTTAATTTAATATAAAGATTACAATCTGACGTATCTCTATATAACCACATACGCTTAATCGGGTACGGTGGGCGGGATATCTATAAATACGAATTATCGTTCATTTACCGGACACGGGATTGGATTAATAGTTAATGGACTCATTAAAACAGGGGTGGATTACATTCAAGGGTAATTGGTGTAATTGTTAACAAAGTAGTAAAACCTTGGATTACACACAGTCGATAACCTGGTGTATTCATTAAACAAAGTATTAAGACCTTGTTACAATTCGAATCCCCAATTAGTTGGAATATTTGACTTCGGGTATAAGGATAATTTGACGAAGACTCTCGCACTTTATATTTATGACTGATGGACTATTATGGACAAAACCGTATGGACATATCGAATAATCCAGGACAAAGGACAATTAACCCATGGTAATAAACTAAAATCAACACGTCGAACATCATGATTACGGAAGTTTAAATAAGCATAATTCCTTTATTTTATATCTCATCGCACTTTTATTTACTGTCATTTTATTTATCGCACTTTTTAATTAACGTACTTTTTAATTATCGCAATTTTATTTATCGTCATTTTATTTATCGCATTTTAAATTATCGCACTTTTAATTTTCGTTATTTACTTTACGCTTTAAATTAAGTCATTTGTATATTTAATATTTTACATTAGGTTTTAATTGCAACTTAAGACATAAAAATGACAAACCGGTCATTAAACGGTAAAACCCCTTTTATAATAATAATACTAATTATATATATATATATATATATATATATATATATATATATATATATATATTTACAAATATAGTTTTAAAAAAAAATATAGCGTTAAACTTGGCTAGTTCCCTGTGGACGAACCGGACTTACTAAAAACTACACTACTGTACGATTAGGTACACTGCATATAGTGTTGTAGCAAGGTTTGGGTATATCCACTCTATAAATAAATAAATAACTTGTGTAAAATTGTATCGTATTTAATAGTATTTCATAATAAAAATATAACTATTTCTTACACTACCCTGCACACATCAAGTATTTTTGGCGCCGCTGCCGGGGACTTCTTAAACGCCGGAAGCGAAACGCTATATAAAAAAAAAGAGTAAAAGTAATCGGTCCCAACTGTAGCAGCCCAACATCTGGCCTGGATCCACGATCCATGCGATCGCATGGATTTACAACACTCAGCTCATGCGATCGCATGAGCTGATTTGACAGGCCTGGTACATCAGCTAAATCGAATTAGGGTTTGATTAATATATAATTATTATTAATTAATTTAGATTAGGGTTTTGTTTTAATATTAATTAGTTTTAGTTTTATTTATTTTGTATTTTTAAGTTATAATTAGTTTTATTAATATATAAAAATTAATACTTTTATAAAATAAATAATATAAAAATAATATTTTTATAAAAATTGTATTTTTATAATTTAAGTTTTATTTTTATAATTTGTATCTTTTTATTAGTTTAATTTGTAATTTATATATCTATTGTTCGTAATTAGTTTTAAATTTAGTATTTTGCCGTAGCCATTTTATATTTCTAAATTTTTAGGCTTTGGAGTAAAATCTCTTAAGTGCTTTTTCTTTAGACTAAGATTTAGGTGCTTTAGAATTTTGCGATGCCTTTTTAAGATTTTAGAACCTTTTTAAGTTATTGCCGTTTTGGATATAGAATTCCTTTAAGCTTTAATACCTTTAGACGCAACTTTTAGACTTTTAAGTTTCGACGCTACATTTTATTATTTTTCGACACTTATTTTTCGACCTTTTATTTTTTTTCAACGGTTTTCGACGCACTCTTTTTCTTTCTTATTTCTCGACGCTCTAGTTTTTAGGACATAGAATTTTCTATTTCCACTCTAAAATTTCAAAACGAAAAATTATTTTAAGCAGTTAAATTGATAGACATCTAAAATTTTCTGGTCCGTAGTAATAGTTGGATTTGTTAGTGGCGAGTTGTGGGCTTCTGATTTAAAGGGTCCTGGCTACCTGCTGCGTCTATTGGCTATTCGAAACGTAGGCAAAATCAGAAAAGTCTATTAATTTGATAACTTATATAATTTTTTATTTACTTTTATAACTAATAGGATATTCAGTGAATGCACCGAGCAAAACGTTCACCACCTTTCATACGTTCACCACCTTTAACTCGATCAAGACATCTCACCAATATTGTCGCCGTTGATTTTTCTTTAGAATCGTCATCTAGTCGACCAAGTACTCCAATTCAAATTTCCGATAATCCATTTTTTGAACCCGATTTCACAATTGAGAATCCGGAGGATATTCAGGGACAATTCAGAGATCCTGAACCACTAAGCATTCCTCCTGAACTACAAATCACTCATCCAGAGATTGTCGAGGAAGAAACCATTAAATCAGAATCCTCTAGTGATTCAGATTCAACAAATTCAATCATGGAAAATCTGGAACCTCTAAGTATGGAAAACCGAATGAGAGCTAAACGCACTGGCCAAGGTCACACAATTACTCAACCAGACATTAATGCGCCAGATTATGAAATAAAAGGACAAATCCTACACATGGTAACTAATCAATGCCAATTTAGTGGTGCGCCGAAGGAAGATCCAAATGAACATCTTCGTACCTTTAATAGGATTTGTACTCTATTTAAAATC
Organism: Rutidosis leptorrhynchoides; assembly: GCF_046630445.1. Lineage (NCBI taxonomy): Eukaryota > Viridiplantae > Streptophyta > Magnoliopsida > Asterales > Asteraceae > Rutidosis > Rutidosis leptorrhynchoides. Next base: position 226,073,805 of record NC_092333.1, on the reverse strand, counting down.
TGAGAAGTGGAGGATGAACAGATATATCTCATGTTATTTCCCTGGACTTTAAAGGGAGAAGCCAAAGATTGGTTAGAATCGTTACCTGAAGGGGCGATTGATACATGGGATGTTTTAGTTAAAAAATTTCTTAAACAATTCTTTCCAGCATCTAAAGCCGTGAGACTTCAAGGAGAAATTGTTACGTTCACACAAAAGCCAAATGAAACTCTATATGAGGCATGGACAAGATTTGGAAAGTTGTTAAGAGGATGTCCGCAACATGGTTTAGACACTTATCAAATAGTACAAATATTCTACCAAGGATGCGACATCACTACACGCGAAGACATCGATATAGCAACTGGTGGTTCTATTATGAAGAAAACCGCAACTGAAGCTTACAAAATTATTGATAACACTGCTTCCCACTCACATGAGTGGCACCAAGAAAAAGATATCATTAGATCATCTAAAGTGGCTAGATCCGATTCTAGCCATGACTTTTATTCCATTTCAGCAAAGATAGATGTTTTCGAGAGATGAATGGAAAAGATGACTAAAGATATTCACTCAATACGAATTAGTTGTGAGCAGTGTGGAGGACCACATTTGACAAAAGATTTTCTCAGTATTGAACAAACAATGGAACAAAGAGAGAATGTTTCATACATGAACCAAAGGCCTGGAAATAATTATCAGAATAATTATCAACCGCCAAAACCAATCTACAATCAAAATAAGAATTATAACTGAAATGTTCTATACAACAAGTAACAAGGTCCTAGTAATCAACAAGTATCCAATAATACTTACAATCAACAAAGACCTATTTTTCCAATTAAACCACCACAAACCGATTATAAAAAGCCAAATTTAGAAGACATGATGTTGAAGCTAGTTGAATCTCAAACGCCATTTTTCACATCTCAGAATCAAACTAATGAACAAAATGCTCAAGCATTTAGAAATCAACAAGCTTCTATTCAAAATCTGGAACAAGAAGTAAGCAACCTAGCAAGGTTAATAGGTGAAAGAAAACCGGGAAGTCTACCTAGTGATACAAATGCTAACCTTCGGAATGAAACAACTAAAGCCATTACCACAAGAAGTGGTATTACACTTAAACCACCTGAAATACCTGTAATTTCTGATGACTCTATTCCTACTCCACAAGAACCACAACCTGAACAATAGAAGGAATTAGAACCGGTAGTTGAAAAGGTTAATGAGGCAAAACCTTATGTTAAACCATATCAACCACCACTTCCTTACCCGAGTAAAATGAGAACAGAAAGACTTGAAGCCGAGCAATCCAAATTCTTGGATATGTTTAAACAGATAAATGTCAACCTTCCTTTCATTGATGTGATTTCAGGAATGCCTAGATATGCTAAATTTCTGAAAGATCTAATCACAAATAGAAAGAAAATGGAAGAACTCTCGACTGTTACAATGAATGCTAATTGTTCTGCAGTGCTGTTGAATAAGATACCAGAAAAATTATCAGATCCAGGAAGTTTCACAATTCCATGTTTTCTGGGTAGTCTTAGTTCAATAGAAGCATTGGCAGACTTAGGTGCTAGTATAAATCTAATGTCGTATTCACTATACGCTAAACTAGACTTTGGAGAATTGAAACCAACACGAATAAGTATACAACTAGCAGATCGATCAGTAAAATATCTTAGAGGGATAATGGAGAACATGCTAGTTAAAGTTGGTACTTTAGTATTTCCAGTAGATTTTGTTATTCTGGACATGGAAGAAGATTCTCGAGTTCCTCTCATATTAGGAAGACCATTCTTAAACACAGCTAAAGTAATAATAGATGTGTTCGGTAAGACACTAACCCTAAGTATAGAGGATGAGAGTGTTACCTTTTCTGTTGACAGAGCCATGCAACAACCGCAATCTGCAGATTATACATGTTATTATATTCAAGCTATAGATTCACATGCAGAATTATTAGAAGATTTTCCAGAATTACAAGGAACAGGAGAATGTTCTTTAGGAGAAGGAACTGAACCAATTAATTAAGCTAAAATGTTAGCTACACTCATGGCTAATGGATATGAACCAACAACAGAGGAAATTCAAATGCTAAAAGAGGAAGACAGATATCGATACAAATCATCGATAGAAGAACCACCGACATTAGAGTTAAAGCCACTTCCAAACCATTTGGAATATGCTTATTTACATGGTGAATCAGAATTACCTGTAATAATATCGTCTTCTCTTACTGAAAATGAAAAATCTCAACTCATTTCTGTGCTAAAAGCTCATAAACCAGCTATTGCATAGAAGATTCATGACATTAAAGGAATAAGTCCTTCGTATTGCACACATAAAATCCTTATGGAAGAAGGTCATAAAACGTATGTGCAACACCAACGAAGACTAAATCCTAATATGCAAGATGTTGTTAAGAAAGAAATTATTAAACTGCTAGATGCAGGTTTAATTTATCCAATCTCTGATAGTCCATGGGTAAGCCCAGTTCAATGCGCACCTAAGAAGGGTGGCATGATTGTCATCACAAATGAAAAAAATGAGCTTATTCCTACTAGGACTATAACATGATGGCATGTTTGTATTGATTATAGAAAATTAAATGACGCCACCAGAAAAGATCACTTCCCCTTATCTTTCATTGATCAAATGTTGGAAAGATTAGCCGAAAATAGTTACTATTGTTTTCTTGACGGTTTTTCTGGATATTTTCAAATTCCAATAGCACCCGAGGACCAAGAGAAAACCACGTTCACGTGCCCTTATGGTACTTTTGCTTACAAACGCATGCCATTTGGACTTTGAAAAGCCCCTGCAACCTTTCAAAGGTGCATGATGGCGATTTTCCACGACATGATAGAAGAATGCATGGAAGTATTCATGGATGACTTTTCAGTCTTCGGTGATACATTTGAATCATGTCTAGTTAATCTTGAACGAATGCTTATTAGATGCGAGCAATCAAATCTAGTTCTTAATTATGATAAATGCCATTTCATGGTTAAAGAAGGCATCGTTCTTGGTCATAAAATTTCAAAGGAAGGAATTGAAGTGGATAGAGCTAAAGTAGATGTAATTGCTAAACTTCCACATCCCACCAATGTTAGAGGAGTTAGAAGTTTTCTAGGGCATGCCGGTTTTTATCGACGTTTCATAAAAGATTTTTCTAAAATTGCCACTCATATGAATAAACTCCTAGAAAAGGATGCTCCATTCATCTTTTCAGATGAATGCATCAAATCTTTTAATATTCTTAAAGAAAAACTCACTAATGCGCCAATCATGATAACTCCAAATTGGAATCTACCATTTGAACTTATGTGCGATGCAAGTGATTTTGCAATGGGAGCCGTTTTAGGACAAAGGATTTAACAACGATTTCAACCTATTTATTACGCTAGTAAGACATTACAAGGAGCACAAACGAATTACACAACTACTGAAAAAGAACTCCTTGCTATTGTCTTTGCTTTTGACAAATTTCATCCATATCTCGTTCTAGCTAAAACGGTGGTCTATACTGATCATTCTGCTCTTAGATACCTATTTTCAAAACAAGATGCCAAACCACGATTAATCTGTTGAATCTTACTCTTACAAGAGTTCGATATTGAAATCCGAGACAAAAAGGGAGCAGAAAATCTCGCCGCTGATCACCTTTCTCGTCTTGAAAATCCCGAATTAGAAGTTCTAAATGAATCGGCCATACAAGATAACTTTCCTGATGAATATCTATTGAAGATAGATTATAATGAAATTCCATGGTTTGTAGACTTTGCAAACTACTTAGTATGTGGATTCCTTGAAAAAGGATTGTCGTACCAAAAATGAAAGAAATTCTTTAGTGATATAAAACACTATTTCTGGAAAGATCCACATTTATTTAAAAGTTGTCCCGATGGAATAATACGCCGATGTGTATTCGGAGAAGAAGCCAGTCAAATCTTAAACCACTGTCACACGGGACCAACAGGAGGGCATTATTTGTAGTGACCCGAACTTTTCCATGTTTATATATATTAATTGAGATTGATATTTACATGATTAAATGTTTCCAACATGTTAAGCAATCAAACTTGTTAAGACTTGATTAATTGAAATATGTTTCATATAGACAATTGACCACCCAAGTTGACCGGTGATTCACGAACGTTAAAACTTGTAAAAACTATATGATGACATATATATGGATATATATATATAGTTAACATGATACTATGATAAGTAAACATATCATTAAGTATATTAATAATGAACTACATATGTAAAAACAAGACTACTAAGTTAATGATTTTTAAACGAGACATATATGTAACGATTATCGTTGTAAAGACATTTAATGTATATATATCATATTAAGAGATATTCATACATGATAATATCATGATAATATAATAATTTAAAATCTCATTTGATATTATAAACATTGGGTTAAAAACATTTAACAAGATCGTTAACCTAAAGGTTTCAAAACAACACTTACATGTAACGACTAACGATGACTTAACGACTCAGTTAAAATGTATATACATGTAGTGTTTTAATATGTATTTATACACTTTTGAAAGACTTCAATACACTTATCAAAATACTTCTACTTAACAAAAATGCTTACAATTACATCCTCGTTCAGTTTCATCAACAATTCTACTCGTATGCACCCGTATTCGTACTCGTACAATACACAGCTTTTAGATGTATGTACTATTGGTATATACACTCTAATGATCAGCTCTTAGCAGCCCATGTGAGTCACCTAACACATGTGGGAACCATCATTTGGCAACTAGCATGAAATATCTCATAAAATTACAAAAATATGAGTAATCATTCATGACTTATTTACATGAAAACAAAATTACATATCCTTTATATCTAATCCATACACCAACGACCAAAAACACCTACAAACACTTTCATTCTTCAATTTTCTTCATCTAATTGATCTCTCTCAAGTTCTATCTTCAAGTTCTAAGTGTTCTTCATATATTCTACAAGTTCTAGTTACATAAAATCAAGAATACTTTCAAGTTTGCTAGCTCACTTCCAATCTTGTAAGGTGATCATCCAACCTTAAGAAATCTTTGTTTCTTACAGTAGGTTATCATTCTAATACAAGGTAATAATCATATTCAAACTTTGGTTCAATTTCTATAACTATAACAATCTTATTTCAAGTGATGATCTTACTTGAACTTGTTTTCGTGTCATGATTCTGCTTCAAGAACTTCGAGCCATCCAAGGATCCGTTGAAGCTAGATCCATTTTTCTCTTTTCTAGTAGGTTTATCCAAGGAACTTAAGGTAGTAATGATGTTCATAACATCATTCAATTCATACATATAAAGCTATCTTATTCGAAGGTTTAAACTTGTAATCACTAGAACATAGTTTAGTTAATTCTAAACTTGTTCGCAAACAAAAGTTAATCCTTATAACTTGACTTTTAAAATCAACTAAACACATGTTCTATATCTATATGATATGCTAACTTAATGATTTAAAATCTGGAAACACGAAAAACACCGTAAAACCGGATTTACGCCGTCGTATTAACACCGCGGGCTGTTTTGGGTTAGTTAATTAAAAACTATGATAAACTTTGATTTAAAAGTTGTTATTCTGAGAAAATTATTTTTATTATGAACATGAAACTATATCCAAAAATTATGGTTAAACTCAAAGTGGAAGTATGTTTTCTAAAATGGTCATCTAGACGTCGTTCTTTCGACTGAAATGACTACCTTTATAAAAATGACTTGTAACTTATTTTTCTAACTATAAACCTATACTTTTTCTGTTTAGATTCATAAAATAGAGTTCAATATGAAACCATAGCAATTTGATTCACTCAAAACGGATTTAAAATGAAGAAGTTATGGGTAAAACAAGATTGGATAATTTTTCTCATTTTAGCTACGTGAAAATTGGTAACAAATCTATTCCAACCATAACTTAATCAACTTGTATCGTATATTATGTAATCTTGAGATACCATAGACACGTATACAATGTTTCGACCTATCATGTCGACACATCTATATATATTTCGGAACAACCATAGACACTCTATATGTGAATGTTGGAGTTAGCTATACAGGGTTGAGGTTGATTCCAAAATATATATAGTTTGAGTTGTGATCAATACTGAGATACGTATACACTGGGTCGTGGATTGATTCAAGATAATATTTATCAATTTATTTCTGTATATCTAACTGTGGACAACTAGTTGTAGGTTACTAACGAGGACAGCTGACTTAATAAACTTAAAACATCAAAATATATTAAAAGTGTTGTAAATATATTTTGAACTTACTTTGATATATATGTGTATATTGTTATAGGTTCGTGAATCAACCAGTGGCCAAGTCTTACTTCCCGACGAAGTAAAAATCTGTGAAAGTGAGTTATAGTCCCACTTTTAAAATCTAATATTTTTGGGATGAGAATACATTCAGGTTTTATAAATGATTTACAAAATAGACACAAGTACGTGAAACTACATTCTATGGTTGAATTATCGAAATCGAATATGCCCCTTTTTATTAAGTCTGGTAATCTAAGAATTAGGGAACAGACACCCTAATTGACGCGAATCCTAAAGATAGATCTATTGGGCCTAACAAACCCCATCCAAAGTACCGGATGCTTTAGTACATCGAAATTTATATCATATCCGAAGGGTGTCTCGGAATGATGGGGATATTCTTATATATGCATCTTGTTAATGTCGGTTACCAGGTGTTCACCATATGAATGATTTTTATCTCTATGTATGGGATGTGTATTGAAATATGAAATCTTGTGGTCTATTGTTACGATTTGATATATATAGGTTAAACCTATAACTCACCAACATTTTTGTTGAGGTTTTAAGCATGTTTATTCTCAGGTGATTATTAAGAGCTTCCGCTGTCGCATACTTAAATAAGGACGATATTTGGAGTCCATGCTTGTATGATATTGTGTAAAAACTGCATTCAAGAAACTTATTTTGTTGTAACATATTTGTATTGTAAACCATTATGTAATGGTCGTGTGTAAACAGGATATTTTAGATTATCATTATTTGATAATCTACGTAAAGCTTTTTAAACCTTTATTGATGAAATAAAGGTTATGGTTTGTTTTAAAATGAATGCAGTCTTTGAAAAACGTCTCATATAGAGGTCAAAACCTCGCAACGAAATCAATTAATATGGAACGTTTTTAATCAATAAGAACGGGACATTTCAGTTGGTATCCGAGCGTTGGTCTTAGAGAACCAGAATTTTGCATTAGTGTGTCTTATCGAGTTTGTTAGGATGCATTAGTGAGTCTGGACTTCGACCGTTTTACTTGAAAAATGATTGCTTAACAAATTTTGTTGGAAACTATATATTTTTAACATGTGAATATTATGTGATATATTAATCTCTTAACGCGTTTGATATTATGTGATAGATGTCTACCTCTAGAACAAGTCCCATTGACTCACCTAATAATAATGAAGAGTCAAATATAAATTTGAATTATTCGTGGACTGATTCACAAGTTCCCGAAGAGGAACCGGAAGAAGAGTCGGAACCGGAAGAAGAATCGGAACCGGATGAAGAAATAGAACCGGTGGGGGAAATAATAAAACGGTTAAGTAAAAGAAAATCCTCAACCAACCGACCAAGGTTAATTATGGTCAATGGTGTTTCCGCCAAGGAAGCAAAATATTGGGAGGATTACCAATTCTCCGATGAATAGGATTCCGACGAGAATTCCGATGATGTTATAGAAATTACCCCAACTGAATTTAAAAAGACAAAAGAAAATAATAAGGGAAAGGGCATAAAAATAGAGAAATCTAATTCCAACCCCGATGAACTTTATATGTATCGTCAACCCCCGAAGTCCTTAAGTTGTAACAATGACCCGGGAACCTCTAAACCACCAGGTTTTTCTAAACCAATGTGGAAAACGACGGATCGTATTAGGGGAACATCATATATCCCTAGAAACTTGGCAAAACGAACCAAAACCGAAGAAGAAGAAACAAGCGAGTCGGAATAAGATAGTTGTATTCGTGTGGTGTAATATATGTAATATAGTGTGCTTATGCTTTATGATATATGTAAAAATTTCTTGTATTAATAAGTATTTTTTTTTATGAATCTAACTCTTGTTCTATTTTACAGTATAAAAACACAAAATGGATAGACAACCCAATATTTTAAGAGACCTACCCGGAGACATGATTGATGAAATCTTGTCTAGAGTCGGTCAGAATTCTTCGGCACAACTATTTAAGGCGAGATCAGTTTGTAAGACATTCGAAGAACGTTCCAAGAATGCCTTGGTTTATAAAAGGATTTCGTTCGAAAGATGGGGGATATCACATTGGGAAATCCATAAGTTACGATGTGTTTACTTTGACGCATATATTGCGGGGAACCCAAATGCTATTTTACGCAATGGGTTAAGAAATTATTTTGACTCAATATATCCGAATATTGGACTTCGTGATTTAGAAAAAGCGGCTAACATGCAACATAAAGAAGCATGTTATTGATAATGCTAAAAACGAACATATATTTCATAGCATTATTCCTCAAGAAAGACAAGCTTTTAGTTGCAATTGTTCTATTTACAAGTGATATTCGTTTAAATAATAAAAGGTGAAGACAAAAGACAGATTCGACGAATTGAAGACGCAAACGACCAAAAAGCTCAAAAGTACAAAAGACAATCAAAAAGGTTCCAATTATTGATAAGAAACGTCTCGAAATTACAAAAGTACAAGATTAAAAACGCAAAGTACAAGATATTAAATTGTACGCGAGGACGTTCGAAAATCCGGAACCGGGACCAGAGTCAACTCTTAACGCTCGACGCAACGGACTAAAAATTACAAGTTAACTATGTATATAAATATAATATAATATATAATTAATTATATTAATTATATATATATTATATATATATATTTAAAACCGTCGGCAGCAAGAAACTCCAAGGGAGTGAATTGTAAATACCCCTCCGCGACTCGCGGAGTTTTAAGGGTATTTGGCCGCGAGTCGCGGAGCCCCAAAAATCAAGTCTGGCTATAAATCAACCCGAATTCTGATCAAAATTATCATCTTTTTTCTCTTCCTCTTCATACGTAATATATTTATATTTATAATTTATATTTTAATTTTAATTATAATTCTAATAATAAGGGTATGTTAGCGAATGTTGTAAGGGTGTAAGTCGAAATTCTGTCCGTGTAACGCTACGCTATTTTTAATCATTGTAAGTTATGTTCAACCTTTTTATATTAATGTCTCGTAGCTAAGTTATTATTATGCTTGTTTAAAACGAAGTAATCATGATGTTGGGCTAATTATTAAAATTGGGTAATTGGGCTTTGTACCATAATTGGGGTTTGGACAAAAGAACGACACTTGTGGAAACTAGACTATGGGCTATTAATGGGCTTTATATTTGTTTAACTAAATGAAAGTTTGTTAATGTTAATATAAAGATTTACAATTGGGCGTCCCTATAAATTACCATATACACTCGATCGGACACGATGGGCGGGGTATTTATATGTACGAATAATCGTTCATTTAACCGGACACGGGAATGGATTAATAGCCACTAGAATAATTAAAACAGGGGTGAAATTACATTCAAGGGTAATTGGTGTAATTGTTAACAAAGTAGTAAAACCTTGGTTTACACGCAGTCGATAACCTGGTGTATTCATTAAACAAAGTATTAAAACCTTGTTACAATTCGAATCCCCAATTAGTTGGAATATTTATCTTCGGGTATAATAATAATTTGACAAGGACACTTGCAATTTATATTTATGACTGATGGACTGTTATGGACAAAAACCAGACGGACATATTGAATAATCCAGGACAAAGGACAATTAACCCATGGGCATAAAACTAAAATCAACACGTCAAACATCATGATTACGGAAGTTTAAATAAGCATAATTCTTTTATTTCATATTTAATTTCCTTTATTTTATATTTAATTGCACTTCTAATTATCGCACTTTTATTTATTGTTATTTTATTTAATCGCACTTTTAATTATCGTACTTTTAATTATCACAATTTAATTTTATCGCATTTTTATTATTCGCAATTTCATTATCGTTATTTACTTTACGCTTTAATTTAAAGTCTTGTATTTATTTTATATTTTACATTAGGTTTTAACTGCGACTAAAGTTTTAAAATCGACAAACCGGTCATTAAACGGTAAAAACCCCCCTTTATAATAATAATATTACTTATATATATATTTGTATTTTTATAAAAGTAAACTAATATAGCATTGAGCTTTGTTTAAAGATTTCCCTGTGGAACGAACCGGACTTACTAAAAACTACACTACTGTACGATTAGGTACACTGCCTATAAGTGTTGTAGCAAGGTTTAAGTATATCCATTCTATAAATAAATAAATATCTTGTATAAAATTGTATCGTATTTAATAGTATTTTCTGCGTAAAATAATAACTATTTTATATACACCTCGTTGCACATCAAGTATTTTTGGCGCCGCTGCCGGGGAATATCTTAAAAGCCGGAAGCGCAACGCTAATATAAGAAAAAAAAAATAAAGATTTTTATCTACTTTTATTAAAAGTCATTTTTGTAAAAATACGTTTTAAATATTCAAAAATATAAAAAGAAAAACAAAAATATAAGTATTTTTAGGATTTTGTTGAATATTTAAGTTTTATAAGTTTCTTTGTTTTTATTTTAGTTTATAAAAATATAAGTTTTAATTTTAATATCTTTTATTTAATTAAAAAACAGAAAACAATAAAAAAAAAAAAATAAATAAAGAAAAACGCGTAAAAACAAAAGCTGTCAACTGAATTCCTGAACCCCGCGACTCGCGGGGTTTTCCTCTTTATTTGCCGCGACTCGCGGAGGTCTTCTGACACACGGACAAAAACCCTAATCACGGGTTATTTTTAATTATTATTATTATTAAAACCTAATTATTATTATTATTATTATTAGTTTTAATTTTAATTTTACTTTTTATTTAATTTAATGTATTTAGTATAAATTAGTTTAATAAAATTATAAAATTAGTAGTTTTATAAAATAAATAATATAAAAATAATATTTTGTACTTTTTACAACTTTTTGTATATTTTTATATTTTGTACCTTTTTAATCGTTGTAGCGTAATATTTGTATTTTTTAGCTCATATTTAATTTTAAACTTAGTTTTTGCTATAGTTATTTTTACTCCTAGATTTTTAGGCTTTGCCGTAGAATTCCTTAAGTGCTTTTTCTTTAGACTAAGATTTAGATGCTTTAGAATTTTGCGACGCCTTTTTAAGTTTTAGTTTCTTTTTAAGTTATTTCCATTTGGGATTTAGTTTTTCCTGTAAGCTTTAATATTTTTAGACCTTTTACTATGTACCAATTATCATTTCAATTAGTAATTTCAATTTGCGATTATAATTTTAAGTTAGTTGTAGTAATAAGGTTAAATTAGTTAAGTATTTTTAAGTTTTTATAAGTTTCTTTTATTTTTCCGTCACCTTTTATTTTTCAACCATTTTTCTTTTTCGACATTTTTCGACGCGCAATCTTTTTCTCTCTTATTTCTCGCTATTCTAGTTTTTAGGACATAGATTTTTATTCTACTTCTTATCTAAATTTCTTAAAATTACGAAAATTTATTTTAAGTGGTTAAATTAATAGACATCAAAATTTTCTGGTTCGTAGTAATAGTTGGATTTGTACGTGGACCGGGTTATTGGAGCCAAACAGTCCTCAATTATATTGAGACCAAACGAATCCTGCCCCTCTGCTGCATCTTTTGGCTATTCGAAACGTGGGCAAAATCAGAAAAGTCTATTGATTGGATAACTTATTATAATTTTTCTTTCCTTTTAAAAACTAATAGGATATTCTGTGAATGCACCGAGCAAGACGTTCATCACCTTTTGTACGTTCACCACCTGTAACTCGATCAAGACATCGTTTAACAAATATCGCCGCCGTTGATTTTTCTTTAGAATCGTCATCCAGTCGACCAAGTACTTTAGTTCAAATTTCCGATAATCCAGTTTTTGAAACAAACCTCACAATTGAGAATCCAGAAAATATTCAGGAACGGTTCGTAGATCCTGAACCATTAAACTTTCCTCCGAAACCACCAATTATTCAAACAGAGATTGTTGAGGAACGAACCATTAAATCTGAAGCATCTAGTGATACCGATTCAACAAATTCAATTATGGAGAATCTGGAACCTTTAAGTATGGAAGACCGAATGAGAGCTAAACGCACTGGCCAAGGTCACGCAATTACTCATCCAGACATTAATGCGCCAGATTATGAAATCAAAGGACAAATTCTACACATGGTGACTAATCAATGCCAATTTAGTGGTGCGCCGAAGGAAGATCCAAATGAACATCTACGTACCTTTAATAGGATCTGCACACTATTTAAAATACGAGAAGTGGAGGATGAACAGATATATCTCATGTTATTTCCCTGGACTTTAAAGGGAGAAGCCAAAGATTGGTTGGAATCGTTACCTGAAGGAGCGATTGATACATGGGACGTTTTAGTTGACAAATTTCTTAAACAATTCTTTCCCGCATCTAAAGCCGTAAGACTTCAAGCAGAAATTGTTACGTTCACACAAAAGTCAAATGAAACTCTATATGAGGCGTGGACAAGATATGGAAAGTTATTAAGAGGATGTCCGCAACTTGGTTTAGACACCTGTCAAATAGTACAAATATTCTACCAAGGATGCGACATCACTACAAGAAAAGACATAGATATAGCAGCTGGTGGTTCTATTATGAAGAAAACCGAAACTGATGCTTACAAAATCATTGATAATACTGCTTCCCACTCACATGAGTGGCACCAAGAAAAAGATATCATTAGATCATCTAAAGCAGCTAGAGCCGATTCTAGCCATGACTTAGATTCCATTTCCGCAAAGATAGATGCTTTCGAGAGACGAATGGAAAAGATGACTAAGGATATTCATGCTATACGAATTAGTTGTGAGCAGTGTGGAGGACCACATTTGACAAAAGATTGTCTCAGTATTGAATTAACAATGGAACAAAGAGAGAATATTTCATACATAAACCAAAGGCCTGGAAATAATTATCAGAATAATTATCAACCGCCAAGACCGATTTACAATCAAAACCAGAATTATAACCGAAATATTCCATACAACAACCAACAAGGTCCTAGCAATCAACAAGTATCCAATAATACTTACAATCAGCAAAGACCGAATTTTCAAAACAAACCACCACAACAAACCGATGATAAAAAGCCGAATTTAGAAGATATGATGACGAAGCTAGTTGAAACTCAAACGCAGTTTTTCACATCTCAGAAACAAACCAATGAACAAAATGCTCAAGCATTTAGAAATCAACAAGCTTCTATTCAAAATCTGGAACAAGAAGTGAGTAACCTAGCAAGGTTAATAGGTGAAAGAAAACCGGGAAGTCTACCTAGCGATACAAATACTAACCCCCGGAATGAAACAGCTAAAGCTATTACCACAAGAAGTGGTACAACACTTAAACCACCTGAAATACCTGTAACTTCTGATGAAACTATTCCTACTTCACAAGAACAACAACCTGATCAAGATAAGGAAAAAGAACCGGTAGTTGAAAAGGTTAATGAAGATAACACAGTTAAGGATAAACCTTATGTTAAACCATACCAACCACCACTTCCTTACCCGAGTAAAATGAAGAAAGAAAAACTTGAAGCCGAGCAATCCAAATTCTTGGATATGTTTAAACAGATAAATGTAAATCTTCCTTTCATTGATGTGATTTCAGGAATGCCAAGATATGCTAAATTCTTGAAAGATCTAATCACGAATAGAAAGAAAATGGAAGAACTCTCGGCTGTTACTATGAATGCTAATTGTTCAGCAGTGCTGTTGAATAAGATACCAGAAAAATTATCTGATCCAGGAAGTTTCACAATTCCATGTTTTCTGGGTAGTCTTAGTTCAATAGAAGCATTAGCAGATTTAGGTGCTAGTATAAATCTAATGCCGTATTCACTATACGCTAAACTAGACCTTGGAGAATTAAAACCAACCAGAATAAGCATACAACTAGCCGATAGATCAATAAAATATCCTAGAGGGATAATGGAGAACATGCTAGTTAAAGTTGGTACTTTAGTATTCCCAGTAGATTTTGTTGTTTTGGACATGGAAGAAGATTCTCAAGTTCCTCTCATATTAGGAAGACCATTCTTAAACACGGCTAAAGCAATGATAGACGTGTTCGGTAAGAAACTGACCCTAAGTATAGAGGATGAGAGTGTTACCTTTTCAGTTGATAGAGCAATGCAACAACCACAATCTGCAGATGATACATGTTATTATATTCAAACTATAGATGCACATGCAGAATTATTAGAAGAATTTCCAGAATTACAAGGAACGGGAGAATGTTCTTTAGGAGAAGGAAATGAACCAATTGATGAAGCTGAAATGTTAGCTACACTTATAGCTAATGGATATGAACCAACAACAGAAGAAATTCAAATGCTAAAAGAAGAAGACAGATATCGATATAAATCATCGATAGAAGAACCTCCGAAATTAGAGTTAAAGCCACTTCCAAACCATTTGGAATACGCTTATTTACATGGTGAATCTGAATTACCTGTAATAATATCGTCTTCTCTTACTGAAAATGAGAAATCACAACTCATTTCTGTGTTGAAAGCTCATAAACCAGCCATTGCATGGAAGATTCATGATATTAAAGGAATAAGTCCTTCGTATTGCACACATAAAATCCTTATGGAAGAAGGTCATAAAACGTATGTGCAACGCCAACGAAGACTAAATCCTAATATGCAAGATGTAGTTAAGAAAGAGATTATTAAACTGCTAGATGCAGGTTTAATTTATCCAATCTCTGATAGTCCATGGGTAAGCCCAGTTCAATGCGTGCCTAAGAAGGGTGGCATGACTGTCATTACAAATGAGAAAAATGAGCTTATTCCTACTAGGACTGTAACAGGATGGCGTGTATGTATTGATTATAGAAAATTAAATGACGCCACCAGAAAAGATCACTTTCCCTTACCTTTCATAGATCAAATGTTGGAAAGATTAGCCGGAAATAGTTACTATTGTTTTCTAGATGGATTTTCCGGATATTTTCAAATTCCAATAGCACCCGAAGATCAAGAGAAAACCACATTCACGTGCCCTTATGGTACTTTTGCTTACAAACGCATGCCATTTGGACTTTGTAACGCCCCTGCAACCTTTCAAAGGTGTATGATGGCGATTTTTCACGACATGATAGAAGAATGCATGGAAGTATTCATGGATGACTTTTCAGTCTTCGGTGATACATTTAAATCATGTCTAGTTAATCTGGAACGAATGCTAATTAGATGCGAAAAATCAAATCTAGTACTTAATTGGGAGAAATGCCATTTCATGGTTAAAGAAGGCATCGTTCTTGGACATAAAATTTCAAAAGAAGGAATTGAAGTGGATAGAGCTAAAGTAGATGTAATTACTAAAC
Source organism: Rutidosis leptorrhynchoides (assembly GCF_046630445.1). Classification (NCBI taxonomy): domain Eukaryota; kingdom Viridiplantae; phylum Streptophyta; class Magnoliopsida; order Asterales; family Asteraceae; genus Rutidosis; species Rutidosis leptorrhynchoides. Next base: position 226,058,250 of record NC_092333.1, on the reverse strand, counting down.
TTCCACATCCCACCAATGTTAGAGGAGTTAGGAGTTTTCTAGGGCATGCCGGTTTTTACCGACGTTTCATAAAAGATTTTTCTAAAATTGCCACTCCTATGAATAAACTCCTAGAAAAGGATGCGCCATTCATCTTTTCAGATGAGTGTATCAAATCTTTTAATATTCTAAAAGAAAAACTCACTAATGCACCGATCATGATAACACCAAATTGGAATCTACCATTTGAACTAATGTGCGATGCAAGTGATTTTGCAATGGGTGCCGTTTTAGGACAAAGGATTGAAAAACGATTTCAACCTATATATTATGCTAGTAAGACATTACAAGGAGCACAAACGAACTATACAACTACTGAAAAAGAACTCCTTGCTATTGTCTTTGCTTTTGACAAATTCCGATCATATCTCGTTCTAGCAAAAACGGTGGTCTATACCGACCATTCTGCTCTTAGATACCTATTTTCAAAACAAGATGCTAAACCAAGATTAATCCGTTGGATCTTACTCTTACAAGAGTTTGATATTGAAATCCGAGATAAAAGAGGAGCAGAAAATCTCGCCGCTGATCATCTTTCTCGTCTTGAAAATCCCGAATTAGAAGTTCTGAATGAATCGGCCATACAAGACAACTTCCCTGATGAATATCTATTGAAGATAGATTATAAAGAAATTCCATGGTTTGCAGACTATGCAAACTACTTAGTTTGTGGATTCCTTGAAAAAGGATTATCGTACCAAAGACGAAAGAAATTCTTCAGTGATATAAAACACTATTTCTGGGAAGATCCACATCTGTTTAAAAGTTGTCCAGATGGAATAATACGCCGATGTGTATTTGGAGATGAAGCTAGTAAAATTTTAAACCATTGTCACACAGGACCAACAGGAGGGCATTATGGGCCTCAACTAACAGCAAGAAAAGTTTATGAAGCTGGATTCTATTGGCCTACAATTTACAAAGACGCACACCTTCTTTGCAAATCCTGTGATGCATGTCAAAGGGCCGGAAAAATAAGTCAACGTGATGAAATGCCACAAAATGTCATCCAAGTATGTGAAATATTTGACATTTGGGGTATTGACTTTATGGGTCCATTTCCAAAATCTCATAATAATCTATATATACTCGTAGCCATTGATTATGTATCTAAATGGGCGGAAGCACAAGCTCTCCCAACTAACGATGCACGAGTTGTAGTCAACTTTTTAAAACGTCTTTTTGCAAGGTTTGGAACACCGAAAGCTTTAATAAGTGATCGGGGTACTCATTTCTGTAATAATCAACTTGAGAAAGTTCTTAAAAGATATGGAGTAACTCATAAAATCTCCACCGCATATCATCCACAAACAAGTGGACAAGTTGAAAATACCAACCGAGCTTTAAAACGTATTCTAGAGAAAACCGTAGGATCAAATCCGAAGGAATGGTCCATTAAATTGGAGGATGCACTCTGGGCTTTTAGAACAGCCTACAAAACTCCAATTGGAACTACACCTTTTAGACTTGTTTATGGAAAAGCATGTCATCTTCCAGTAGAAATTGAACACAAAGCATTTTGGGCTTTGAAGACATGTAATCTTGATTTACATGAAGCCGGACGTCTACGATTAAGTCAACTAAACGAATTAGAAGAATTAAGACATGAAGCATACGAAAATTCATTAATCTATAAAGAAAGAACGAAGAAATGGCATGATAAAAGAATCAGAAGTTCAAAAGAATTCAAAGAAGGAGACAGAGTCCTTCTTTTCAATTCACGATTCAAGCTATTTCCTGGAAAATTGAAATCAAGATGGTCTGGACCATTCATAGTCAAAAGAGTTTTCCCATACGGAACGATAGAATTGATAAATTCAAATGGGATTGAATTTAAAGTTAATGGTCACAGAGTTAAACATTACATACATGGTCCGATGGAAGTCGACAACGAAGTTAATCACAATTTCAACACCACAGCTAACTAAGTGTGGGGAGAATCAAGTCTTTAAAGGATAATATGTATTTCTGTTAGAGTTAGATTGTCTGTTTTCGTGTAGTTCTCGAAAATGGAACACGTATGGTCTTTCCCTAGCAGACCCTAAAGAACTAGTCTTCTCCCCCCATTCTGAATTTTTATTTTTTTTAGGTTTTTACGAAATGAAGACTGCCTGTGAACTAAACCATGGTCTAATGCTACACGCCTTGATCACTAAACGTAATAATGACATACTCCCGAGTGAAATAGTATCAGTAATCAGAGAAAGAATGGACGGAGTTAGAAAAGGATCCAGATGCGAAGATAATAAGTTACAATTTGGTAAAGGAAAATCAAAATCCGCAGCGAAAAGAAGAGCACGACACCTAGAAAAATGTCACAAATGCGGAAAATGGTCACATGGAGGTAAATGTTCAAAAAATCAAACCTATTCAAATACCGAATTTGTTACTTTATGCAGAGACGGACCGTTCATATGTTTAGAAGAAAAGACAATGAATGCTCGAGGTTACGCCTATGCAGCCATGGAAGACCAATTAAACCGACTATCTTATGAATATAATAGATCATATAACTAAGAAATCTATTTCACAGGTATGTCTGTACAGTTTTTATTTTTATTTTTATTTTTAACCTTTTGATAATAAACGCTAATTTGTTCGCTAAAAAGTATTAAATTGGTATTAAATAAAATTAGGTTTGGCGACCGAAATTATTGATATCCTTCAAAAATTTATTACATCACTGCAAAATTTAACGTTTATTCTTGAGGTATAAATATCTTTAATCAATCAACCCAAAATATTTCAAAAATTCGTCATGAGTTAAATTAGGTCTTGGAACCGAAATTACTTTACCGAAAAGAGGGGCGCATATTTTTGATAATATTTGATTGATTAAAGTGGGATAAAAAGACAAAAAGATTTTTAATTTTATTATGTTTTTAATCTTAATATTTAAATCTTAAATTAATATTGTAAACTTTGTAAAAACAATATATTTAAAATTGTAAATATTTGAAAAATTAATATAAGATTGGTATGAATTTATGAATTTTTAAATTAAGTTTGGTGTGAATTTTTAATTTTTAAAATATGAATTTTTAATTTTATGCATTTTAAATTTTAAGTTTGGTGCGATTATTTTTAATATTAATTATGAATTTTATATTTATGTTGTGTGAATTTAAAAACAAAAATTTACTTTATCTCATTAAGTTAAAAATATGATTTTTAAAATTCGTCGTAAGTTGAAGACTAGGTCTTTGAACCGAAATTGCTTTACCCGAGGGAGGGACGAGAACTTTTATTATCATTATTTTTAATCTTATTGATTTAAAGTATGCCAAAAACATTAAAAAACCCAAAAATCTTAGCTTTTAAAACAATCGCTACAAAAAGACAAATTTTAAAATTTTGTCGAAGGACGGACTAGGACATCAATCCGAAACGACCTCGTCCTAAATAATAAGGGAAACAAAATTTTAAAATTAATTTCTTAATTGTTTTATAAGTTAAAGATTATAAAAAAAAAAAAAAAAAAAAAAAAGGGTATGCTCCGCGACTCGCGGAGTTTGCAGTGCAAACCTCCGCGACTCGCGGAGGGACAAAATTACAGAAAAAAAATAAAAGGAACGAGCTGGAACAGAATAACACACACACACACATACTGCACTTCGAAAAAACCCGAGAAAACCCACGAAAATCATCCCAAAAACTCGATTTTTCACCGTTAATCTTCAAATTTTTCACTACAATCATGTTGAGGAGGATCTTATCTAAGAATTACTCAAGAAAACAGGTACAATTACACCCCAAATCACCTTTAAATCCGAATTTTAGTGTGTTCTTGAGCATATTTTCATAATTTGAATTTTGTTAATTTTTAGTGTAATTAGTGTTAAATTGTTAGTATATTATGCATGTATAACCTAGATTGATGCTTGTTAACATGATTTGAAGCCAAAAACTTCAAAATCTTTAGAATCTAGGGTTTGTGTTCTTGAGCAATTTGGGGCTTTTTGATATAAACAGGTTATGGCCGATTTTTGTCATGAATTATTGCTAAATTGAGTAGTGTAACATGTCTAGGTAGTTAAATGATCAAAACTTTGAGCCTAAACATGATTTTGAGAATTAAAGTGGACTTTTTCAAGTCCAAAATTCATGAACTTGATTTTTGAAAGATAATGCCATTTGAGACTTGTTTATTTGCTAGTAATGATTATTTTGACATGTTATTTGAGTTGAATGCTTATGAACTTGGCGAAAATTTTCGCATATGCTTATTTGAAAAAGTGTAGATTTGATAAAAAAAATGTGAAAATAAGCTTAAGTTTGATATAAATTGATAATGTCATTATAATTATTTTGATTGATGATTTTGCTGACACTAATGCATATTTGGATGCACAAAATTTGTGTTTGATGTGTTTTGCAGAATGAAAGGGGTGAATCTTCATCCCAAGCCCGCCATGCTCCTGCTGAGAACTTGGAACAACAGGAGGTAGATAACTACTACAAGCAGGATGTACCTCATCCAGTCATGACCTTTTCAGATATGCACTTGGAACAGTTGCACCCGAACCTGCGATTTGACAGACTTTGGATAGATTATCCAAAATATCAACGGGGTTTGCATACTCTTCACTCTAAGGTTGTTGAGGTACCGAGGGTCATAGAATGGGGACCCTTGGAAGCTGTAGAATTGGCCGGGCCAATTAGGGAATTACTGGTACAGAGGTATGGTAATTCTTCTTTTAATGACTGGATATGTTTATTCACCATACGCAGACCTGTATATAAAGTATGGTGTGAAGAGTTGTTATGTAGTATAGAGTTGAATGATCGGGTAGCTAGTTTAACCGATCGTTCTTTTATTAGATTTTTGTTAGGCGGTTCGATGCGCCACATGTCTTTACTGGACATGGCTCAGGCTTTACGTATATATACGCCTGAGGAATTAGCGTCTGCCGATTGTAGAGGATTGATACTAAACGGTAGGAAAATAGATGAGAATTTTGATACACACGGTGTGTGGAGTCAAATGACAAGCCATCACCGTTTTAAAGGGGGAAACTACTCTTATTTGGATATAGATAGAGCCGAATTAAGAGTAATACATAGGTTTTTAGCTAATTCGATTACACAAAGGGGTAAAAACAAAGAAAAGGTAAATGAACAAGATTTGTTTTACCATATGTGTATTCGAGACCCACACAGCGCTGTAAGTATACCATATTGTGTGGGTTATTATTTATCAGCTATGGTTCGAGGGATGCGTCCACATAGCATAATAGGAGGTGGTATTTTTATTACTTTGATTGGTGAATATCTCGGTGTGGATATAAGTCGGGGGGGATTATTAGTAGAAGAGCCGGAACCCCGCGACACTATAGGTTTAAATGTATACCATGGTGCGAAAGTGTTGAAGCGGCGAAATAACGCCGCAGTACGATACAATGGTAGACATCCACAGGTAGAGAGAAACCAGGAACAAGGTAATGTAGGAGGGGGGAATGAGATGCAAAGGTTTATAGCTTCTCAGGAATACGAAAATGCTAGACAGAGAGCATTTGAAGATTGGCAAGTTCATCAGAACCAGATCATAGCGCATTGCCAACATATAGGTAGAAACTATATTCCTACACCGAAGCCCGTCTTCCCTCCTTGGTCGATAGAGATGCAGCCACCATATCCTACGTATGACCCTGCCGAAGCATTCTATAGCACTTATGGTTATGCGTGGAACCCCTATTGGTACCAATATCATCCTTAGTTTACTTATTTCTTTTTTATTATTTTGTAATTTGTAATTATTGATATATTTAATATTTTTGTTAATATTGTAATCTTTTTTATAATTATCTAACTTTTATTCTTAGATTTTAATAATTTTTGAATGTGGGGTAATAAACCAAACTTCAAAAATATGTATATATATTTGCAGTTTATCTTATGTACAATACAGGGTTAAACAACGCGTTTTCAAAGACTGGCATTAAGTTCAGCAAAAGCAAGTAATTTTGACGACAAAGATGCAAAATATATGTGAAATAACAACAAGACGGAATGAACAAATGATGTTCACCATTTATCATTCAGCAAACAAAAGCAAATATATTTGGAAACTTTGGTAAAAATTTAATCATTTTCACACAAATCACCCTCAATAATTTAAATTGTTACTGATTTCTTGCAAATGAGGGCATTGCAAGATCTTAAGTGTGGGAAGGGGTTAAATTCTTTCGGATTTTAAAAATTTTTATATTAAACACTTGGTTACCATTAAAAATACTAGTAAAGCAGTAGTTGTATTAGAATCTAGTGCTCTCTGATAATAAAGAACAGCCCTAGTCTTATATACTGACTACCCAATTCTAGTAAAATTTTTCAAAATTTTCAATTAAATGAATTAAAATCATGTTTATACATATTTATGAACGATAAAACTAGGTTTTAACACCGAAATTATTGTTACCTCGGAAAGGACATAAATTGAGAAACAAACTAAAATGTTAAAATTCATTTAAAATGGAATAGAGGACGATAAAAAGAAAAATAAAAAGCCAAGTGTGGGAAAATTTACCAAGTTATTTTAAACATATGCCACATATATTTGTAACAAATAACTGAAAATACTTTTGCTTTGGACTAAACTAAACTGTTTTACCCAATGAAAGAAAAGAAGAGATGGATCTACACGATGAATCAATTCCATCATTAAAAGGAAGTAAAGTCTTCCGAAAAAGACACGCGCTTCTTGATTTAGGTCATGAAGTTGTCGTCCAGACCAGCTGTAGGTTGACGAAAAATCTAGAAAAGTCATCTCTAAAATCAGCAGGAAATCCACGGACCTCAGCATCAAAACAGGGTCGCCAAGTGGTCAGATTTATCCTAACCATGAGAAGGATTTATCTCGTACAATGGGGAGGCACCGTGCAAATTAGCTGGATAAGACTAATGAATCAGATCCCCAGAAAGGATAATCTCCTTAAAGATTAAAAATCAGCTTTTAAGCCTGATATTACTCAATCCTTGAGATTGACCTTAAAGATTGAGAATTCAAACTCATGGAATTCAATGATATCTAAACTCGAGCTTAAACGAGAAAATATTTTGATCAAAATTATAAACCGATTTGTTTTTTGAAAACCCTATTTTCAATGCGTTCATTACCATTGAACGTAAAATCCTAGGAATTCACCTGGAATTCATTAGGTCACCTGAACTAAATCGGGTGTCAACCGTAAGAACGGTGGTTGCATAGCATGGTCAAAGACAGGACCTTGTACCAGACCGAAAAATTATAAGGGTGAGCTTTACTATTGCTCCTACCAAGGATAGTAATTGCGTCCGACACGTTATAGACCATAATCAAAAGCATGTCACGGGACATTGCCTTAACAGTTGCTTGTTCAACGCTTTCCTTTACAACCGGACGGTAGTTTGCCGAAAGGTAATATACGGAACAAGTAAACTGGACGTGTTGCTTTCCAAATACAAGGTTAGCAAGTGGGTGACACAAAACCGCAAGTTTTGAGCTAAAATTTTCAAATCTGAAACCCACCAAACCCACAAATATTTTGCAAACACCGGTAAAGGGTTATTCCGGAAAACTTATCTAGGGTAAAAACTAGATTTAATTTTCAAAAGATCAAATGTATTCATAAAGATCCAATTTCCTTAATGGATCTAAATTTTTATAGTCATGTGGGACTGTAAACCATATCGTTACTACCATTGTTTATACCGCCGTATAGAAATCACTGATGTACAAAGTGTGAAGAATAAAGAAGTGATTCTAGTATTTCAAGACAATATTGCTTGAGGACAAGCAACGCTCAAGTGTGGGAATATTTGATAATGCTAAAAACGAACATATATTTCATAGCATTATTCCTCAAGAAAGACAAGCTTTTAGTTGCAATTGTTCTATTTACAAGTGATATTCGTTTAAATAATAAAAGGTGAAGACAAAAGACAGATTCGACGAATTGAAGACGCAAACGACCAAAAAGCTCAAAAGTACAAAAGACAATCAAAAAGGTTCCAATTATTGATAAGAAACGTCTCGAAATTACAAAAGTACAAGATTAAAAACGCAAAGTACAAGATATTAAATTGTACGCGAGGACGTTCGAAAATCCGGAACCGGGACCAGAGTCAACTCTTAACGCTCGACGCAACGGACTAAAAATTACAAGTTAACTATGTATATAAATATAATATAATATATAATTAATTATATTAATTATATATATATTATATATATATATTTAAAACCGTCGGCAGCAAGAAACTCCAAGGGAGTGAATTGTAAATACCCCTCCGCGACTCGCGGAGTTTTAAGGGTATTTGGCCGCGAGTCGCGGAGCCCCAAAAATCAAGTCTGGCTATAAATCAACCCGAATTCTGATCAAAATTATCATCTTTTTTCTCTTCCTCTTCATACGTAATATATTTATATTTATAATTTATATTTTAATTTTAATTATAATTCTAATAATAAGGGTATGTTAGCGAATGTTGTAAGGGTGTAAGTCGAAATTCTGTCCGTGTAACGCTACGCTATTTTTAATCATTGTAAGTTATGTTCAACCTTTTTATATTAATGTCTCGTAGCTAAGTTATTATTATGCTTGTTTAAAACGAAGTAATCATGATGTTGGGCTAATTATTAAAATTGGGTAATTGGGCTTTGTACCATAATTGGGGTTTGGACAAAAGAACGACACTTGTGGAAACTAGACTATGGGCTATTAATGGGCTTTATATTTGTTTAACTAAATGAAAGTTTGTTAATGTTAATATAAAGATTTACAATTGGGCGTCCCTATAAATTACCATATACACTCGATCGGACACGATGGGCGGGGTATTTATATGTACGAATAATCGTTCATTTAACCGGACACGGGAATGGATTAATAGCCACTAGAATAATTAAAACAGGGGTGAAATTACATTCAAGGGTAATTGGTGTAATTGTTAACAAAGTAGTAAAACCTTGGTTTACACGCAGTCGATAACCTGGTGTATTCATTAAACAAAGTATTAAAACCTTGTTACAATTCGAATCCCCAATTAGTTGGAATATTTATCTTCGGGTATAATAATAATTTGACAAGGACACTTGCAATTTATATTTATGACTGATGGACTGTTATGGACAAAAACCAGACGGACATATTGAATAATCCAGGACAAAGGACAATTAACCCATGGGCATAAAACTAAAATCAACACGTCAAACATCATGATTACGGAAGTTTAAATAAGCATAATTCTTTTATTTCATATTTAATTTCCTTTATTTTATATTTAATTGCACTTCTAATTATCGCACTTTTATTTATTGTTATTTTATTTAATCGCACTTTTAATTATCGTACTTTTAATTATCACAATTTAATTTTATCGCATTTTTATTATTCGCAATTTCATTATCGTTATTTACTTTACGCTTTAATTTAAAGTCTTGTATTTATTTTATATTTTACATTAGGTTTTAACTGCGACTAAAGTTTTAAAATCGACAAACCGGTCATTAAACGGTAAAAACCCCCCTTTATAATAATAATATTACTTATATATATATTTGTATTTTTATAAAAGTAAACTAATATAGCGTTGAGCTTTGTTTAAAGATTTCCCTGTGGAACGAACCGGACTTACTAAAAACTACACTACTGTACGATTAGGTACACTGCCTATAAGTGTTGTAGCAAGGTTTAAGTATATCCATTCTATAAATAAATAAATATCTTGTATAAAATTGTATCGTATTTAATAGTATTTTCTGCGTAAAATAATAACTATTTTATATACACCTCATTGCACATCAGTTATGCTTACGGATTAGTAATGTTCGCTTCTCACCAAAGTGAGAACAAGAACATCGGGCTACAACTATTAAACAAAACGTTCCCACAAGTGACGGAGTCGGTAATTGGGGTAAGAAATGAGGTTTTTAGATTGTTACAGGACTGTTGGACATTACGTAACCCTCGTCCCTTTGACGACGTTACAACACGTTGTCTTATCAACGGCCATAACGGTTATGTTCCACAAGACCAAGGATGGGAAGTAATCCTAGTAAAACCAGAATGCATGACTTGTTTCTGGACGTATGAATTACGTGTCTTTATTGCCTTTGCTGAACAACTTGTGTACTAGCTAGAATTATCTTCACAACCATCTTGTATCAAATTTATTGTGTGCTATATTTCATGCTATATGTAAAATAAGCGGTATTGTAAGTTTGTAAAATATTGTGTAAAAGTTTGGACGCGAAATATTATTATAATCAGTTTTTCATATAGAGTTGTAGTAGTTGAATTGTATATTAGCTACTAAGTATGAACTTAACGGGTAGGTACTACCCGAATTTAAACTTATAAAATGCTAATATGAAGAAAAAGCTTTTATAAATGAGTTCATATTATGCTACGAAATACTATTAACTACTCTTAATATTCTGTATGATTAACTTGTTCCATTTGACTATTTTGAAGGAAATGGCACCGACTACTCGACACACCGTGAATATGAATGAAGAGGAATTCCGTACTTTTCTAGCTTCAAACATAGCCGCAGTACAGGCTGCGCTACATACCAACAATAACCTTGGATCTAGCAGTACAGGAAATCGTGTAGGATGCACCTACAAAGAATTCACTGCCTGCAAACCTTTGGAATTTGATGGAACCGAAGGACCGATCGGATTGAAACGGTGGACCGAGAAGGTCGAATCGGTGTTTGCCATAAGTAAGTGTACTGAAGAGGACAAAGTGAAGTACGCTACGCATACCTTCACAGGTTCTGCGTTAACATGGTGGAATACCTATCTAGAGCAAGTGGGACAAGACGATGCGTACGCACTACCGTGGTCAGCATTCAAGCACTTGATGAACGAGAAGTACCGTCCCAGAACCGAGGTCAATAAGCTCAAGACAGAACTTAGAGGGTTACGAACCCAAGGATTTGATATTACCACGTACGAAAGACGATTCACAGAATTGTGCCTATTGTGTCCGGGAGCATTCGAAGATGAGGAAGAGAAGATCGACGCGTTTGTGAAAGGATTACCGGAAAGAATCCAAGAAGATATAAGTTCACACGAGCCCGCCTCCATACAACAGGCATGTAGAATGGCTCATAAACTAGTGAACCAGATTGAAGAAAGAATTAAAGAACAGACTGCTGAAGAGGCCAATGTGAAGCAAGTCAAAAGAAAGTGGGAGGAAAACGGTGATAAGAATCACCAATACAACAACAACAGCAATTACAACAATAATCGCAACAATTATCCCAACAATCGCAACATCAATCGCAACTACAACAAACGGCCCAACAACAACAACAACAACAACAACAACAACAACAGCAACTACAACAATCATCCCAACAACAATAATAACCACAACAACAACAACAATCAGAAGCAACTATGCCAAAGGTGTGAAAAGTATCACTCAGGGTTCTGCACCAAATTTTGCAACAAGTGTAAAAGAAATGGTCATAGCGCGGCGAAGTGTGAGGTCTACGGACCAGGGGTTAATAGAACGAAAGGAACAAATGGTGTCGGAACGAGTAATGGCGGAGCAAGTAGTGTCAGAGCAAGTTATGCCAATGTAGTTTGTTATAAATGTGGAAAACCAGGCCACATTATTAGAAATTTCCCGAACCAGGAGAACACGAATGGACAAGGCCGCGGAAGAGTTTTCAATATTAATGCGGCAGAGGCACAGGAAGACCCGGAGCTTGTTACGGGTACGTTTCTTATTGACAATAAATCTGCTTACGTTTTATTTGATTCGGGTGCGGATAGAAGCTATATGAGTAGAGATTTTTGTGCTAAATTAAGTTGTCCATTGACGCCTTTGGATAGTAAATTTTTACTCGAATTAGCAAATGGTAAATTAATTTCAGCAGATAATATATGTCGGAATCGAGAAATTAAACTGGTTAGCGAAACATTTAAGATTGATTTGATACCAGTAGAGTTAGGGAGTTTTGATGTGATAATCGGTATGGACTGGTTGAAAGAAGTGAAAGCAGAGATCGTTTGTTACAAAAATGCAATTCGCATTATACGAGAAAAAGGAAAACCCTTAATGGTGTACGGAGAAAAGGGCAACATGAAGCTACATCTTATTAGTAATTTGAAGGCACAAAAACTAATAAGAAAAGGTTGCTATGCTGTTCTAGCACACGTCGAGAAAGTACAAACAGAAGAAAAGAACATCAATGATGTTCCCGTCGCAAAAGAATTTCCCGATGTATTTCCGAAAGAATTACCGGGATTACCCCCACATCGATCCGTTGAATTTCAAATAGATCTTGTACCAGGAGCTGCACCAATAGCTCGTGCTCCTTACAGACTCACACCCAGCGAGATGAAAGAACTGCAAAGCCAATTACAAGAACTTTTAGAGCGTGGTTTCATTCGACCAAGCACATCACCGTGGGGAGCTCCTGTTTTGTTTGTCAAGAAGAAAGATGGTACATTCAGGTTGTGTATCGACTACCGAGAGTTGAACAAACTTACCATCAAGAACCGCTACCCACTACCGAGAATCGACGACTTATTTGATCAACTACAAGGCTCTTCTGTTTATTCAAAGATTGACTTACGTTCCGGGTATCATCAAATGCGGGTGAAAGAAGATGATATTTCAAAGACTGCTTTCAGAACACATTACGGTCATTACGAGTTTATGGTCATGCCGTTTGGTTTAACTAATGCACCAGCTGTGTTCATGGACCTTATGAACCGAGTGTGTGGACCATACCTGGACAAGTTTGTCATTATTTTCATTGATGACATACTTATTTACTCAAAGAATGACCAAGAACACGGTGAACACTTGAGAAAGGTGTTAGAAGTATTAAGGAAGGAAGAATTGTACGCTAAGTTTTCAAAGTGTGCATTTTGGTTGGAAGAAGTTCAATTCCTCGGTCACATAGTGAACAAAGAAGGTATTAAGGTGGATCCGGCAAAGATAGAAACTGTTGAAAAGTGGGAAACCCCGAAAACTCCGAAACACATACGCCAGTTTTTAGGACTAGCTGGTTACTACAGAAGGTTCATCCAAGACTTTTCCAGAATAGCAAAACCCTTAACTGCATTAACGCATAAAGGGAAGAAATTTGAATGGAATGATGAACAAGAGAAAGCGTTTCAGTTATTGAAGAAAAAGCTAACTACGGCACCTATATTGTCATTGCCTGAAGGGAATGATGATTTTGTGATTTATTGTGATGCATCAAAGCAAGGTCTCGGTTATGTATTAATGCAATGAACGAAGGTGATTGCTTATGCGTCTAGACAATTAAAGATTCACGAACAAAATTATACGACGCATGATTTGGAATTAGGCGCGGTTGTTTTTGCATTAAAGACTTGGAGGCACTACTTATATGGGGTCAAAAGTATTATATATACCGACCACAAAAGTCTTCAACACATATTTAATCAGAAACAACTGAATATGAGGCAGCGTAGGTGGATTGAATTGTTGAATGATTACGACTTTGAGATTCGTTACCACCCGAGAAAGGCAAATGTGGTAGCCGATGCCTTGAGCAGGAAGGACAGAGAACCCATTCGAGTAAAATCTATGAATATAATGATTCATAATAACCTTACTACTCAAATAAAGGAGGCGCAACAAGGAGTTTTAAAAGAAGGAAATTTAAAGGATGAAATACCCAAAGGATCGGAGAAGCATCTTAATATTCGGGAAGACGGAACCCGGTATAGGGCTGAAAGGATTTGGGTACCAAAATTTGGAGATATGAGAGAAATGGTACTTAGAGAAGCTCATAAAACCAGATACTCAATACATCCTGGAACGGGGAAGATGTACAAGGATCTCAAGAAACATTTTTGGTGGCCGGGTATAAAAGCCGATGTTGCTAAATACGTAGGAGAATGTTTGATGTGTTCTAAGGTCAAAGCTGAGCATCAGAAACCATCAGGTCTACTTCAACAACCCGAAATCCCGGAATGGAAATGGGAAAACATTACCATGGATTTCATCACTAAATTGCCAAGGACTGCAAGTGGTTTTGATACTATTTGGGTAATAGTTGATCGTCTCACCAAATCAGCACACTTCCTACCAATAAGAGAAGATGACAAGATGGAGAAGTTAGCACGACTGTATTTGAAGGAAGTCGTCTCCAGACATGGAATACCAATCTCTATTATCTCTGATAGGGATGGCAGATTTATTTCAAGATTCTGGCAGACATTACAGCAAGCATTAGGAACTCGTCTAGACATGAGTACTGCCTATCATCCACAAACTGATGGGCAGAGCGAAAGGACGATACAAACGCTTGAAGACATGCTACGAGCATGTGTTATTGATTTCAGAAACAGTTGGGATCGACATCTACCGTTAGCAGAATTTTCCTACAACAACAGCTACCATTCAAGCATTGAGATGGCGCCGTTTGAAGCACTTTATGGTAGAAAGTGCAGGTCTCCGATTTGTTGGAGTGAAGTGGGGGATAGACAGATTACGGGTCCGGAGATTATACAAGAAACTACCGAGAAGATCATCCAAATTCAACAACGGTTGAAAACCGCCCAAAGTCGACAAAAGAGCTACGCTGACATTAAAAGAAAAGATATAGAATTTGAAATTGGAGAGATGGTCATGCTTAAAGTTGCACCTTGGAAAGGCGTTGTTCGATTTGGTAAACGAGGGAAATTAAATCCAAGGTATGTTGGACCATTCAAGATTATTGATCGTGTCGGACCAGTAGCTTACCGACTTGAGTTACCTCAACAACTCGCGGCTGTACATAACACTTTCCACGTCTCGAATTTGAAGAAATGTTTTGCTAAAGAAGATCTCACTATTCCGTTAGATGAAATCCAAATCAACGAAAAACTTCAATTCATCGAAGAACCCGTCGAAATAATGGATCGTGAGGTTAAAAGACTTAAGCAAAACAAGATACCAATTGTTAAGGTTCGATGGAATGCTCGTAGAGGACCCGAGTTCACCTGGGAGTGTGAAGATCAGATGAAGAAGAAATACCCACATCTATTTCCAGAAGATTCGTCAACACCTTCAACAGCTTAAAATTTCGGGACGAAATTTATTTAACGGGTAGGTACTGTAGTGACCCGAACTTTTCCATGTTTATATATATTAATTGAGATTGATATTTACATGATTAAATGTTTCCAACATGTTAAGCAATCAAACTTGTTAAGACTTGATTAATTGAAATATGTTTCATATAGACAATTGACCACCCAAGTTGACCGGTGATTCACGAACGTTAAAACTTGTAAAAACTATATGATGACATATATATGGATATATATATAGTTAACATGATACTATGATAAGTAAACATATCATTAAGTATATTAATAATGAACTACATATGTAAAAACAAGACTACTAACTTAATGATTTTTAAACGAGACATATATGTAACGATTATCGTTGTAAAGACATTTAATGTATATATATCATATTAAGAGATATTCATACATGATAATATCATGATAATATAATAATTTAAAATCTCATTTGATATTATAAACATTGGGTTAAAAACATTTAACAAGATCATTAACCTAAAGGTTTCAAAACAACACTTACATGTAACGACTAACGATGACTTAACGACTCAGTTAAAATGTATATACATGTAGTTTTTTAATATGTATTTATACACTTTTGAAAGACTTCAATACACTTATCAAAATACTTCTACTTAACAAAAATGCTTACAATTACATCCTCGTTCAGTTTCATCAACAATTCTACTCGTATGCACCCGTATTCGTACTCGTACAATACACAGCTTTTAGATGTATATACTATTGGTATATACACTCCAATGATCAGTTCTTAGTAGCCCATGTGAGTCACCTAACACATGTGGGAACCATCATTTGGCAACTAGCATGAAATATCTCATAAAATTACAAAAATATGAGTAATCATTCATGACTTATTTACATGAAAACAAAATTACATATCCTTTATATCTAATCCATACACCAACGACCAAAAACACCTACAAACACTTTCATTCTTCAATTTTCTTCATCTAATTGATCTCTCTCAAGTTCTATCTTCAAGTTCTAAGTGTTCTTCATATATTCTACAAGTTCTAGTTACATAAAATCAAGAATACTTTCAAGTTTGCTAGCTCACTTCCAATCTTGTAAGGTGATCATCCAACCTCAAGAAATCTTTGTTTCTTACAGTAGGTTATCATTCTAATACAAGGTAATAATCATATTCAAACTTTGGTTCAATTTCTATAACTATAACAATCTTATTTCAAGTGATGATCTTACTTGAACTTGTTTTCGTGTCATGATTCTGCTTCAAGAACTTCGAGCCATCCAAGGATCCGTTGAAGCTAGATCCATTTTTCTATTTTCCAGTAGGTTTATCCAAGGAACTTAAGGTAGTAATGATGTTCATAACATCATTCGATTCATACATATAAAGCTATCTTATTCGAAGGTTTAAACTTGTAATCACTAGAACATAGTTTAGTTAATTCTAAACTTGTTCACAAACAAAAGTTAATCCTTCTAACTTGACTTTTAAAATCAACTAAACACATGTTCTATATCTATATGATATGCTAACTTAATGATTTAAAACCTGGAAACACGAAAAACACCGTAAAACCGGATTTAAGCCGTCGTATTAACACCGCGGGCTGTTTTGGGTTAGTTAATTAAAAACTATGATAAACTTTGATTTAAAAGTTGTTATTCTGAGAAAATGATTTTTATTATGAACATGAAACTATATCCAAAAATTATGGTTAAACTCAAAGTGGAAGTATGTTTTCTAAAATGGTCATCTAGACGTCGTTCTTTCGACTGAAATGACTACCTTTATAAAAACGACTTGTAACTTATTTTTCCGACTATAAACCTATACTTTTTCTGTTTAGATTCATAAAATAGAGTTCAATATGAAACCATAGCAATTTGATTCACTCAAAACGGATTTAAAATGAAGAAGTTATGGGTAAAACAAGATTGGATAATTTTTCTCATTTTAGCTACGTGAAAATTGGTAACAAATCTATTCCAACCATAACTTAATCAACTTGTATTGTATATTATGTAATCTTGAGATACCATAGACACGTATACAATGTTTCGACCTATCATGTCGACACATCTATATATATTTCGGAACAACCATAGACACTCTATATGTGAATGTTGGAGTTAGCTATACAGGGTTGAGGTTGATTCCAAAATATATATAGTTTGAGTTGTGATCAATACTGAGATACGTATACACTGGGTCGTGGATTGATTCAAAATAATATTTATCAATTTATTTCTGTATATCTAACTGTGGACAACTAGTTGTAGGTTACTAACGAGGACAGCTGACTTAATAAACTTAAAACATCAAAATATATTAAAAGTGTTGTAAATATATTTTGAACATACTTTGATATATATGTATATATTGTTATAGGTTCGTGAATCAACCAGTGGCCAAGTCTTACTTCCCGACGAAGTAAAAATCTGTGAAAGTGAGTTATAGTCCCACTTTTAAAATCTAATATTTTTGGAATGAGAATACATGCAGGTTTTATAAATGATTTACAAAATAGACACAAGTACGTGAAACTACATTCTATGGTTGAATTATCGAAATCGAATATGCCCCTTTTTATTAAGTCTGGTAATCTAAGAATTAGGGAACAGACACCCTAATTGACGCGAATCCTAAAGATAGATCTATTGGGCCTAACAAACCCCATCCAAAGTACCGGATGCTTTAGTACTTCGAAATTTATATCATATCCGAAGGGTGTCCCGGAATGATGGGGATATTCTTATATATGCATCTTGTTAATGTCGGTTACCAGGTGTTCACCATATGAATGATTTTTATCTCTATGTATGGGATGTGTATTGAAATATGAAATCTTGTGGTCTATTGTTACGATTTGATATATATAGGTTAAACCTATAACTCACCAACATTTTTGTTGACGTTTTAAGCATGTTTATTCTCAGGTGATTATTAAGAGCTTCCGCTGTCGCATATTTAAATAAGGACGAGATTTGGAGTCCATGCTTGTATGATATTGTGTAAAAACTGCATTCAAGAAACTTATTTTGTTGTAACATATTTGTATTGTAAATCATTATGTAATGGTCGTGTGTAAACAGGATATTTTAGATTATCATTATTTGATAATCTACGTAAAGCTTTTTAAACCTTTATTGATGAAATAAAGGTTATGGTTTGTTTTAAAATGAATGCAGTCTTTGAAAAACGTCTCATATAGAGGTCAAAACCTCGCAACGAAATCAATTAATATGGAACGTTTTTAATCAATAAGAACGGGACATTTCATTATGGGCCTCAACTCACAGCAAGAAAAGTCTACGACGCTGGATTCTATTGGCCTACAATTTTCAAAGATGCGCATCTTCTTTGTAAATCCTGTGATGCTTGTCAAAGGGCAGGAAAAATAAGTCAACGTGATGAAATGCCACAAAATGTCATTCAAGTATGTGAAGTATTTGACGTTTGGGGTATTGACTTTATGGGTCCATTTCCAAAATCTCATAATAATCTCTACATTCTCGTTGCCATTGATTATGTATCTAAATGGGCGGAAGCACAAGCTCTCCCAACTAACGATGCACGAGTTGTAGTCAACTTCTTAAAACGTCTTTTTCTAGGTTCAGAACACCGAAAGCTTTAATAAGTGATCGGGGTACTCATTTTTGTAATAATCAACTTGAGAAAGTTCTCAAAAGATATGGAGTAACTCATAAAATTTCAACCGCTTATCATCCACAAACAAGTGGACAAGTTGAAAATACCAACCGAGCATTAAAACGTATTCTAGAGAAAACCGTAGGATCAAATCCGAAGGAATGGTCCATGAAATTGGAGGATGCACTCTGGGCTTTTAGAACAGCCTACAAAACTCCAATTGGAACCACACCTTTTGAACTTGTTTACGGAAAAGCATGTCATCTTCCAGTAGAAATTGAGCACAAAGCATTTTGGGCTTTGAAGACATGTAATCTTGATTTACATGAAGCTGGACGTCTACGGTTAAATCAATTACACGAATTAGAAGAATTAAGACATGAAGCATATGAAAATTCGTTAATCTATAAAGAAAGAACGAAGAAATGGAATGATAAAAGAATTAGAAGTTCAAAAGAATTTAAAGAAGGAGACAGAGTTCTTCTTTTCAATTCACGATTCAAGCTATTTCCTGGAAAATTGAAATCTAGATGGTCTGGACCATTCATAGTTAAAAGAGTTTTCCCATACAGAACAATAGAGTTGATAAATTCAAATGGGATTGAATTTAAAGTTAATAGTCACAGAGTTAAACATTACATACATGGTCCGATGAAACTTGACAATGAAGTCAATCATAATTTCACCACCCAAGAATACCCTCAGAATGAAAACATAAATATGTTATCAACAACATATGAAAAACCAAAATTGGAAGACGGGGAAGCTTCAAATTGGAGTGATGAAGAAGAATTCCTATACAAACCTCCCATTCCAAGAAACGAAGAAAAATGTGAACAAGAAGTTCAAGTAGAAGTGAAAGAACCAAGAAAAGATCACTTGGAAAAGGTTAACAAACCAACTCTACTTACTAAAGTAGGAGACCCAGGTGAATTTATCATTTCTTGCTTACTTAATGATAGTGCTATGTATAATGGACTCGCAGATCTAGGAGCAAGTGCAAATGTTATGCCTCTTTCTGTATACAAAAGATTAGGTGTGGGTAAATTAAGACCAACCAGAATATGTGTTCAATTATTTGATCAAACCATTAAACACCTGGTTGGAATAGCAAACAATTTACTTGTTAAAGTGGGAAGTTTGACCTTTGTTGCAAACTTCATAGTTATTAATATGGAGGAAGATCTTGATATTCCTCTAATTTTAGGTCGCCCATTTTTAGTAACCACCGAGGTGTTCATTGATGTAAGAGAAGGTAGAATGACACTAAGGGATGCTGACAAATCGGTCACCTTTGTAAACCAAAAGTTTAGATCTCCACCAACCAAAACTGTTGAACCAATAAAAACGCATGAGTGTGGGGAAGATGAAGCAACAACCAATGATGACCTGATAACAAAGAACCCTGTTGTTAATACAAAATTAGATGAACCCGTTTTCAACAGTTCAACGAAGAAACTTTATAAACGGATTCAAGATGCTAGGATTAAGGGGAACTTTAAGTTATGTAACCGATTAGTATCCAATTTGTCACCTAAAGAAAAGGCAATGTTAGTAGAATTTGTGAAAGTTACAGAAGAAATCAACAATTGGCTTGAAGCAAAAGTCAGAGATATACAAGTTGTTGATAGTCCAATTGAAAACGAAGTTAATAACAATTTTGACACTACGGCTAACTAACTGTGGGGAGAATCAAGTCTTTTTAAGGATAATATATATTTTAGTTAGAGATAGATATTCTGTTTTCGTGTAGTTCTCGAGAATGGAATCCGCATGGTCTTTCCCTAGCAGACCCTAAAGAACTAGTCTTTTCCCTCCATTCTGAATTTTTATTTCTTTTAGGTTTTACGAGATGAAGAATTCCTTTGATCTGAACCATGGTCTAATGCTACATGCTATGATTACTAAACGTAATAATGACACACTTTCGAGTGAACTGGTATCATTCATAAGAGGAAAAATGGATGAAGTAAGGAAAGAACTCAGGAAAGATCATCATAAAACACATTTTGGTAAAGGAAAATCAAAATCCGCAACAAAAAGAAGAGCACGACACCTTGAAAGATGTCATAAATGCGAAAAATGGTCACATGAAGGTAAATGTTCGAACAATCAAACATATTCAAATACCGAATTTGTTACTTTATGCAGAGAAGGACCGTTCATGTGTTTAGAAGAAAAGTTATTGAAGAATCGAGGTTATGCTTATGTAGCTATGGAAAACCAAATCACACGACTCTCCTATGAGTCAGCTAAAGCAGGTCTCTGAGAATTCTATCTCACAGGTAAGTATGTACAGTTTTTATTTATTTTTATTTGTTTTTATTGCTTTTAACCTTTTGATAATAAAAGCTGAATCGTTCGCTATAAAGTATTAAATTGGTATTCAATAAAATTAGGTATGCGAAACCGAAATTATTGATATCATACAAAAATTTATTACATCACTGCGAAATTTACCGTTTATTCTTAAGGTATAAATATCTTTAATCAATCAATCCAAAAATATTTCAGAAATTTGTCAGGAGTAAAACTAGGTTATGAAACCGAAATTACTTTACCGAAAAGAGGGGCGTATATTTTTGATAATATTTGATTGATTAAAGTGGGATAAAAGACCAAAAAGATTTTTAATTTTATCTTTACCATGTTTTTAAAATTAATATTATAAATTTTTTAAAAAAATCTATATTTTTAAGTTTTTAAATATTTTAAAAATTAATATTTTCAATATAAGTTTGTAAAATTAATGTATAAAAATATTAATAATATGAATTTTTAATTCTATGCATTTTAAATTTAAGTTTGGTGTGAATATAAAAAAAATGTACTTTATTTCATTAAGTTAAAAATTTGATATATAAAATTCGTCGTGAGTTGAAGACTAGGTCGTTGAACCGAAATTGCTTTACCTGAGGGCGGGACGAGAAATTTTATTATCATTATTTATAATCTTATTGAATTAAAGTATGCCAAAAACATTAAAAAAACTCAAAAATCTTTGCTTTTAAAATGACACTTAAAAGGTGACAATTTTTAAAATTTTGTCGAGAGACGAACTAGGACAACGATCCGAAATGCCCTCATTCTTAAAAGAAACAAATTTTTAAAATTTATTAATTTATGTTTTATTAGTTAAAGGTTTTATATAAAAAAAAAAATTCAGGGACCCATGCGATCGCATGGGATTTACCCTGTAACCTCATGCGATCGCATGAGGGCAGAAAACTGGCCAGAAACAAAAACTCAGCGAGCTGTATTCTGTCTCCACAAATAACACACACATATACAAGAACACACACCAAAATACCCTCAATTTTCACCAATTTTTCACCAAAATTCACCAAATTTCTTGCTATAATCCGCTTTAATCATGAAATTGTTCAAAAGTTTTTCAAAGAAGGTAAAGATTTCACCCCTAAAACTCTTTAAATTCGAATTTTAGTGTTCTTGAGCTAATTTTTACCTAATTTGATTTTGTTAATTTCTAGTGTAATTAGAGTTAAATTGTTAGTATATTATGCATGTATAACCTAGATTGATGCTATTTGTCATGATTTGAAGCCAAAAACTTCAAAAATTTTAGAAATCTAGGGTTTGTGTTCTTGAGCAAATTGGGGCTTTTTGATATAAACAGGTTATGGCCAATTTTTGTCATGAATTATTACTAAATTAAGTATTGTAACATGTTTAGGTAGCTAAATGATCAAAACTTTGATCCTAAACATGATTTTTGAGAATTAAAGTAGACTTTTTAAGTCTAAAATTCATGAACTTGATTAATTTGATATAAATGTCATTTGAAACTTGTTTAATTGCTAGTAATGGTTATTTTAACATGTTATTTGAGTTGAACGCTTATGAACTATGTAAACATTTTCATATATGCTTATTTGAAAAAGTGTAGAATTGTTAAAATTGTGAAAATGTGTATAAGTTTAATTTTGATTGAACATGTTATTGTAATTGTTTTAATTTGTTATTTTGCTAACCCTAATGCATATTTGGATGCACAAATTTTGTGTTTAATGTGTTTTGCAGAGAAATACCGATACTGATGGTGCATCATCATCATCATCTAGGCAACCTGCTCCGTAACCACAGCCAGAGATGCAATATCACGAACCGGAACAACAACAGGAACAACAATATCATAATGATCAACACATACCATATTATGATCCGCAATAAGAATATGTTAATGCCTACGTACAATTTCAGATTCATCCAATAATAGAACACCCAACGATTCATGAAGAACAGTTGCTTCCCAATTTGAGATTTAATTGAAGCTGGAGAGATTACCCGACGTACCAAAGTAACAAATTTAAACTGGTACCGAAAAATGTAGAAGTACCGAGGGTAATCGATTGGGAGCCTTTGGAAAGGGTCCAACTAGCTAACTCAGTTAGGCAGCATCTGATCTAAAGGTATGGGAACTCTTCTTTTCCCGATTGGGAACATTTATTCACCATTCGTAAGCCTGTATATAAATAATGGTGTGTTTAGCTTATGAGTACTATATCACTTAATACGGATGTAGATAGCTTAAACGATAGGAATTTTCTTAGATTTTTACTTGGCCGTAGGATGTATAGGATGTCCATGCTGGACATGGCCAGGGCTTTACAGATTTACACTCCTGGTGAATTACTACTACCTGATTGTACAAATTTGATTTATCATGGTGAAAGGGTAGATAGAAATTTTGACGCGGACGCCGTCTGGAGGCGTATGTCAAATTATAATATTTTTACACGGGGAGGAAGACACTCCTATTTAGATATTAACAAAGCCGAGCTTCGTATTATACATAGATTTTTAGCTAATTCGATTACACAAAGAGGTAACATCAAGGAGAAAGTGACTCAACACGATTTATTTTACCTTAAGTGTATTCGAAACACTAGAAGCTTTATTAATATTCCCTAATGTGTTGGTTTTTATCTGTCCAAAATGGTGGAAGGAATACAGGACGGGGGAATAATAGGAGGGGGTATTTTTGTTACTCTCATTGGAGAGTATTTGGGTGTAGATAGGGATCAAGGGGGTCCATTGATGGTGTGTAGGGAACAGGTTGAGACTTTAGGATTGCAGGTCTATCAGGGTGCAAAGGTATTAAAGAGGAGACGCAATCAGGCAGTACCATATGAGGGAAGCCATTACCACAGGTAGAGAGAGGTTCAGATGAGGAAATGGAGGAACCGGATGACATTAGGGATGTCATTAGGGAGGCTATTATTGACGTTTACCAGCGTATAGATGAGGTAGAAATGACAAACGAGGCTAGACATAGTCAGTTCGAGCAGTGGCACGCCGAGAATGTGTACGAGCATTCCAGGTAACGACCGCATGATATATGGCACTATCATCAGCATCAGATCATGAGCCAGCTATCACCTCAGGTACCAAATAACTACGTACCGACCCGACCTGCTTACTATCCGCCACACCAGCCTGATATGCGACCACCATTTACTCTCTACGACCCCAACCAGGCCTATTAGTACACCTATAACCAACTGTGGAACCCGAGCGACGACATGAACTGGAACCCCTATCCAGATTGATACAGTTTCCGTTGGTGATTTTTATCTTTTATTATTTTTATTTACTTATGTTTAAAACATATAATATTGTGATACTTTTATGTAATTTTTAACATTTTTTTATTTTGTTACTAATATTTCGTATTTATAATTCGAAAGTGGGATGTTAAGTCCCATTTCAAATTACCATGCATGGTATTATTTGTATGTATGTATATTGTCAATTGTACACAACAGGGTAAAACAGAGAACTTTCAAAGACTGACATTAAGTTCAGCAAAAGCTACTAATTTTGACGACAAAACGAAAAACAAATATGATGTAATAAAAAGACGGAATGAACAAATGATGTGCACCATTTATCATTCAACAAACAAACGCTAATATTATTGAAAACTTTGGTAAAATTTAATCATTTTTCTACGCTAATCACCCTCAATAATTTAAATTGTACTGATTTCTTGCAAATGAGGGCATTGCAAGATCTTAAGTGTGGGAAGGGGTTAAATTCTTTCGGAATTTTAAAATTTTTGACTTATACACTTGGTTACCATTAAAAATACTAGTAACGCAGTATTTGTATTAGAATCTAGTGCTCTCTGATAATAAAGAACAACCCTAGTCTTATATACTGACTACCCAATTCTAGTAAAATTTTTTAAAATTTTCAACTAAAGGAACTCAAAATCATGTTTATACATATTTATGAACGATAAAACTAGGTGTTAACACCGAAATTATTATTACCTCGGAAAGGACATAAATTGAGAAACAACCTAAAATGTTAGAATTCATTTAAAATGGAATAGAGGAAAATAAAAAGGCAAAGAAAGAAAAATAAAAACCAAGTTTGGGAAAAATTTACCAAGTTATTTAAAACATATATTACATATTTTTGTACAAATAATTTAAGATACTTTTGTTTTGAACAATATTAATCAGTTTTACCCAGTTTATTGTAATATAAATGGAATTTAAAAGGAAGTAAAGTCTTCCGAGAAAAAGACACGCGCTTCTTTATTTAGGTCAGGAAGTTGTCGTCCAGACCAGTTGTAGAGTCTACGAAAAACCTTGAAAAGTTTTCTCAAAAATCAGCTAGAAATCCATGGACCTCAGCATCAAACAGAGTCGTCAAGTGGTCAGACTTATCCTAACCATGAGAGGATCTGTCTTGTACAATGAGGGGGCACCGTGCAAATTAGCTTATAAGACTAATGAATCAGATCCCCAGAAAGGATAATCTCCTTAAAGATCAAAAATCAGCTTTTAAGACTGATATTACTCAATCCTTAAGATTGACCTTAAAGATTGAGAATTCAAACTCATGGAATTCAATGATATCTAAACTCGAGCTTGAACGAGAAAATATTTTGATCAAAATTACAAACTGATTTATTTTCTGAAAACCCATTTTTAATGCGTTCATTACCATTGAACGTAAAATTCTAGAAATTCACCTGGAATTCATTAGGTCACCTGAACCAAATCGGGTGTCAACCATAAGAATGGTGGTTGCATAGCATGGTCAAAGACAGAACCTTGTGCCAGACCGAAAAAACTAAAGGGTGATCTTTACTATTGCTCCTACAAAGGATAGTAATTGCATCTAACACGTTATAGACCATAATCAAAAGCATGTCACGGGACATTGCCTTAACAGTTGCTTGTTCAACGCTTTCCTTTACAACCGGACGGTAGTTTACTGAATGGTAATATACGGAGCAAGTAAACTGGATGTGTTGCTTTCCCAATACAAGGTTAGTAAGTGGGTGACACAAAACCATAAGTTTTGAGCTAAAATTTTCAAATCTGAAACCCGCAAAACCCACAAAAACAATTTGCAAACACCGGTGAAGGGTTATTCTGGAAAACCTATCTAGGGTAAAAGCTAGATTGAATTTTCAAAAGATCAAATGTTTTCATAAAGATCCAATTTCCTAAAGGATCTAAATTTTTATAGTCATGTGGGACTGTAAACCACAACGTTACTATCATTGTTCATACCGCCAAATCGAAATCACTGATGTACAAAGTGTGAAGAATAAAGAAGTGATTCAACTATGTTTATATTCAAGTTCTATATTGCTTGAGGACAAGCAACACTCAAGTGTGGGAATATTTGATAATGCTAAAAACGAACATATATTTCATGGCATTATTCTTCAAGAAAGACAAGCTTTTAGTTGCAATTGTTCTATTTACAAGTGATATTCGTTTAAATAATAAAAGGTGAAGATAAAAGAAAGATTCGACGAATTGAAGACGCAAACGACCAAAAATCTAAAAAGTACAAAGTACAATCAAAGTGGTTCAAATTATTGATGAGAAACGTCTAAAAATTACAAGAGTACGAGCCGCAATACGCAAAGTACAAGATATTAAATTGTACGCAAGGATGTTCGAAAATCCGGAACCGGGACCAAAGTCAACTCTCAACACGCGACGCAACGGACTAAAAATTACAAGTCAACTATGCACATGAATATAATATAATATATAATTAATTCTTAAAATTATATATATATATATATTATATTATATATTAAAACCATCGGCAAACTAGAAAACAAGAGAATGTGCCCTAATCCAGCTGGCCATGTGATCGCATGGCCTGGAAGAACAAAGCTCATGTGATCGCATGGATCACTGTAGCAGGCCACATTCTATAGAAAGTCAGTTTTTAGGACGAATGGAGTACTTTTTCATCTATCTCTCACTACTCTCATATATATATATTTATATTTATATTTTAATTATAATTTTAATATTAAAGTTTAATAATAAGGTTATAGTGGCAAATGTTGTAAGTGTGTAAGTCGAAATTCTGTCCGTGTAACGCTACGCTATTATTAATCATTGTAAGTTATGTTCAACCTTTTTAAATTAATGTCTCGTAGCTAAGTTATTATTATGCTTATTTAAATCAAAGTAATCGTGATGTTGGGCTAAATATTAAGATTGGGTTATTGGGCTTTGAACCATAATTGGGGTTTGGACAAAAGAACGACACTTGTGGAAATTAGACTATAGGCTATTAATGGGCTTTATAATAACTAAACGATATCTCGTTAATTTAATATAAAGATTACAATCTGACGTATCTCTATATAACCACCTACGCTCAATCGGGTACGGTGGGCGGGATATCTATAAATACGAATTATCGTTCATTTACCGGACACGAGATTGGATTAATAGTTAATGGACTCATTAAAACAGGGGTGGATTACATTCAAGGGTAATTGGTGTAATTGTTAACAAAGTAGTAAAACCTTGGATTACACACAGTCGATAACCTGGTGTATTCATTAAACAAAGTATTAAGACTTTGTTACAATTCGAATCCCCAATTAGTTAGAATATTTGACTTAGGGTATAAGGATAATTTGACGAAGACTCTCGTACTTTATATTTATGACGGATGGACTATTATGGACAAAACCGTATGGACATATCGAATAATCCAGGACAAAGGACAATTACCCATGGTAACAAACTAAAATCAACACGTCGAACATCATGATTACGGAAGTTTAAATAAGCATAATTCCTTTATTTTATATCTCATCGCACTTTTATTTACTGTAATTTTATTTATCGCACTTTTTAATTAACGTACTTTTTAATTATCGCAATTTTATTTATCGTCATTTTATTTATCGCATTTTAAATTATCGCACTTTTAATTATCGTTATTTACTTTACGCTTTAAATTAAGTCATTTGTATATTTAATATTTTACATTAGGTTTTAATTCCAACTTAAGACATAAAAACGACAAACCGGTCATTAAAAGGTAAAAATCCCCTTTTATAATAATAATACTAATTATATATATATATATATATATATATATATATATATATATATATATATATATATATATATATATATATATATATATATATATATATATATATATATATACAAATATAGTTTTTAAAAAAAATATAGCGTTAAACTTGGCTAGTTCCCTGTGGACGAACCGGACTTACTAAAAACTACACTACTGTACGATTAGATACACTTCCTATAGTGTTGTAGCAAGGTTTAGGTATATCCACTCTATAAATAAATAAATAACTTGTGTAAAATTGTATCGTATTTAATAGTATTTCGTAATAAAAATATAACTATTTCGTACAATACCCTGCACACTTCAAGTATTTTTGGCGCCACTGCCGGGGACTTTTTAAACGTCGGAAGCGAAACGCTATATAAAAAAAAGAGTAAAAGTAATCGGGCCCAACTGTAGCAGCCCAACATCTGGCCTGGATCCACGAACCATGCGATCGCATGGATTTACAACACTCAGCTCATGCGATCGCATGAGATGATTTGACAGGCCTGGTACATCAGCTAAATCGAATTAGGGTTTGATTAATATATAATTATTATTAATTAATTTAGATTAGGGTTTTGTTTTAATATTAATTAGTTTTAGTTTTATTTATTTTGTATTTTTAAGTTATAATTAGTTTTATTAATATATAAAAATTTATACTTTTATAAAATAAATAATATAAAAATAATATTTGTATAAAAATTGTATTTTTATAATTTAAGTTTTATTTTTATACTTTGTATCTTTTTATTAGTTTAATTTGTAATTTATATATCTATCGTTCGTAATTAGTTTTAAATTTAGTATTTTGCCATAGCCATTTTATATTTCTAAATTTTTAGGCTTTGCCGTAAAATCCCTTAAGTGCTTTTTCTTTAAACTAAGATTTAGGTGCTTTAGAATTTTGCGACGCCTTTTTAAGATTTTAGAACCTTTTTAAGTTATTGCCGTTTTGGATATAGAATTCCTTTAAGCTTTAATACCTTTAGACGCAACTTTTAGACTTTTAAGTTTCGACACTACATTTTATTATTTTTCGACACTTATTTTTCGACCTTTTATTTTTTTTCAACGGTTTTCGACGCGCTCTTTTTCTTTCTTATTTCTTGACGCTCTAGTTTTAGGACATAGAATTTTCTATTTCTTCTCTAAAATTTCAAAACGAAAAATTATTTTAAGCAGTTAAATTGATAGACATCCAAAATTTTCTGGTTCGTAGTAATAGTTGAATTTGTTAGTGGCGAGTTGTGGGCTTCTGATTTAAAGGGTCCTGGCTACCTGCTGTGTCTATTGGCTATTCGAAACGTAGGCAAAATCAGAAAAGTCTATTAATTTGATAACTTATATAATTTTTTATTTACTTTTATAACTAATAGGATATACAGTGAATGCACCGAGCAAAACGTTCACCACCTTTCATACGTTCACCACCTTTAACTCGATCAAGACATCTCGCCAATATTTTCATCGTTGATTTTTCTTTAGAATCGTCATCTAGTCGACCAAGTACTCCAATTCAAATTTCCGATAATCCATTTTTTGAGCCCGACTTCACAATTGAGAATCCGGAGGATATTCAGGGACAATTCAGAGATCCTGAACCACTAAGCATTCCTCCCGAACTACAAATCACTCATCCAGAGATTGTCGAGGAAGAAACCATTAAATCAGAATCCTCTAGTGATTCAGATTCAACAAATTCAATCATGGAAAATCTGGAACCTCTAAGTATGGAAAACCGAATGAGAGCTAAACGCACTGGCCAAGGTCACGCAATTACTCAACCAGACATTAATGCGCCAGATTATGAAATAAAAGGTCAAATCCTACACATGGTAACTAATCAATGCCAATTTAGTGGTGCGCCAAAGGAAGATCCAAATGAACATCTTCGTACCTTTAATAGGATTTGTACTCTATTTAAAATCCGAGAAGTGGAGGATGAACAGATATATCTCATGTTATTTCCCTGGACTTTAAAGGGAGAAGCCAAAGATTGGTTAGAATCCTTACCTGAAGGGGCGATTGATACATGGGATGTTTTAGTTGAAAATTTTCTTAAACAATTCTTTCCGGCATCTAAAGCCGTGAGACTTCAAGGAGAAATTGTTACGTTCACACAAAAGCCAAATGAAACTCTATATGAGGCATGGACAAGATTTGGAAAGTTGTTAAGAGGATGTCCGCAACATGGTTTAGACACTTATCAAATAGTACAAATATTCTACCAAGGATGCGACATCACTACACGCAAAGACATCGATATAGCAGCTGGTGGTTCTATTAAGAAGAAAACCGCAACTGAAGCTTACAAAATTATTGACAACACTGCTTCCCACTCACATGAGGGGCACCAAGAAAAAGATATCATTAGATCATCTAAAGCGGCTAGAGCCGATTCTAGCCATGACTTTGATTCCATTTCAGCAAAGATAGATGTTGTCGAGAGATGAATGGAAAAGATGACTAAAGATATTCACTCAATACGAATTAGTTGTGAGCAGTGTGGAGGACCACATTTGACAAAAGATTTTCTCAGTATTGAACAAACAATGGAACAAAGAGAGAATGTTTCATACATGAACCAAAGGCCTGGAAATAATTATCAGAATAATTATCAACCGCCAAGACCAATCTACAATCAAAATAAGAATTATAACTGAAATGTTCTATACAACAAGTAACAAGGTCCTAGCAATCAACAAGTATTCAATAATACTTACAATCAGCAAAGACCTATTTTTTCAATTAAACCACCACAAACCGATGATAAAAAGCCAAATTTAGAAGACATGATGTTGAAGCTAGTTGAATCTCAAACGCAATTTTTCACATCTCAGAATCAAACTAATGAACAAAATGCTCAAGCATTTAGAAATCAACAAGCTTCTATTCAAAATCTGGAACAAGAAGTAAGCAACCTAGCAAGGTTAATAGGTGAAAGAAAACCAGGAAGTCTACCTAGTGATACAAATGCTAACCTCCGGAATGAAACAACTAAAGCCATTACCACAAGAAGTGGTATTACACTTAAACCACCTGAAATACCTGTAATTTCTGATGACTCTATTACTACTCCACAAGAATCACAACCTGAACAATAGAAGGAATCAGAACCGGTAGTTGAAAAGGTTAATAAGGCTAAGCCTTATGTTAAACCATATCAACCACCACTTCCTTACCCGAGTAAAATGAGAACAGAAAGACTTGAAGCCGAGCAATCCAAATTCTTGGATATGTTTAAACAGATAAATGTCAACCTTCCTTTCATTGATGTGATTTCAGGAATGCCTAGATATGCTAAATTTCTGAAAGATCTAATCACAAATAGAAAGAAAATGGAAGAACTCTCGGCTGTTACAATGAATGCTAATTGTTCTGCAGTGCTGTTGAATAAGATACCAGAAAAATTATCAGATCCAGGAAGTTTCACAATTCCATGTTTTCTGGGTAGTCTTAGTTCAATAGAAGCATTGGCAGACTCAGGTGCTAGTATAAATCTAATGTCGTATTCACTATACGCTAAACTAGACCTTGGAGAATTGAAACCAACACGAATAAGTATACAACTTGTGAAAGGACCCGTCCTAATCCATCTGGACGAAGTCACCAACAACTGGTTCCATTGCGATGATCGACTCCAAATACTATCTTTAAAATGAGCAAATGCACAGCGGAATGTTTCTTTCATACCTGAGAATAAACATGCTTTCAAGTGTCAACCAAAAGGTTGGTGAGTTCATAAGTTTATCATAAAACAATAAAATTCATCATTTTGATAGACCACAAGATTTAAATCCTGCATGGTACAAATGGGCCCGAATCCTATACCCACCTGTAATGTACATGCTATATCTTTTAAATACAGTACATCTTTCTCGTGTACGAAACCATTTTCATAAATCATAGTAACCGTACACATATCTTGTGCACAAAAATAACATACACATAACCTGTGTATAAAATCATTCTCTCGGTATATAACAATCACATCAACTGGTGGCAATTATCACGTCCACATAATTCAATGGTGGCAATTATCATGTCCACATAATTCAATGGTGGCAATTATCATGTCTACATAATTCAATGGTGGCAATTATCATGTCCACATAATTCAATAATAATCCGCAGAACTTTTGTCTGCATAATAATTCATTCGAGGAATGTTTTGCTTGTGTCTATATCGTTAAACATTTACAAAAGCATTTCATGTATTCGCAGTTCAAAATATATTTCAAAAGCATTTAATAAAGCAGTTGTAAAAACAGCGCATGTATTCTCAGTCCCAAAAATGTAAAGAGTAAAAGGGAATCAAATGAACTCACCTAATGTATTTTGTAGTAAAAATACATATGACTATATTGAAAAATGCAGGGTTGGCCTCGGATTCACGAACCTATATCATTTGTATATATTAACACATATAATTGTAATCAAATAAATTCATATATTATACCTTAAATTATATATCTTATATATATTAAATTTGTATATATTTAAAATAG
The DNA here is from genome assembly GCF_046630445.1 of Rutidosis leptorrhynchoides. Lineage (NCBI taxonomy): Eukaryota > Viridiplantae > Streptophyta > Magnoliopsida > Asterales > Asteraceae > Rutidosis > Rutidosis leptorrhynchoides. Next base: position 226,025,615 of record NC_092333.1, on the reverse strand, counting down.
TTAATATTTATATAGTTTAATATTATATTTAAAATCAATAACATTTATTATATGTAAATATTTATATAAATAATCTTAATATATGTAATTATATGTAATATTATGGTAGTTGTAATATATATACGCTTATATAGAAAATATTTATTTGTTATAATAATATTGTTAATATAAAACTAGTAGTAGTAGTAGTAGTAGTAGTAGTAGTGAAAATAATAATAATAATAATAATAATAATAATAATAATAATAATAATAATAATAATAATAATAACTATAAAAGTAATGATTTTAATAATAATACTAACATTAATTTTAATAACTATAATGATAATAATGATATAATAATAATAATAATAATAATAATAATAATAATAATAATAATAATAATAATAATAATAATAATAATAATAATAATATTAATAATAATAATAATAATAATAATAATAATAATAATAATAATTAGAAAGAAAATAATTAAAAGTGTATACCCTTTATAATCTTTTTCTAAAAAGAATTGCTCTAGACAAGACTCGAACCCGCGACCTCCCGTTCACTCACAAACAACCTTAACCGATCCGCTGACCCTTCTTTTTCAGTTTATATTCGGATTAAAGTTTATAAAACCCTTTTATCAGTCTTTCTTTCTTTCCTTTCTTCCTAATCAATTTGGCCCATCAAAGATCAAACTAAATCTAGTATCTCGGCCCAACAGGGAATACCTGTCCCAATCAACATTTAACTCAAGCCCAACTATGTATTTGTATCTTCTCGATCCACTCCGAAGACAGAAAAAAAAAAATATATTTTGCAGCTTCCTGGTTTCGAACCCACGACTTATCGCTCACTCGATAACATACCAAACCATCGAACCAAATTAGTTTTTCTGAAATTTTATTCCTCGGATATGTATATATATATATCTAGTTTTCTGTTTCTATATCTTCCTCCTCCTTTCAATTGAAAATCGAACAGAGGTCATTCAAAAACCATAATCATCTTTTTCACATAATCACCATTATCGTGACATCTTCATCATCATAATCGTTTTCTTTCATCATCAATACTCGTTATATTTTATTATCATTATCATCATCCATCATGTTATCTTTTATCATCACCATCATGTACGATTATCGTTATACCCGTGATATCATCTTTGATATCACCACCGACCATTATCATACAACATAACTTCTTATTTTCATCATCGTTATACCGTGTATCATTATTATCCATACTTCATTAAACCTTCATCCTCATCATCATGTATATCACCATCATTACCATACCTCATTATCTTCATAAAGAAAAAAAAAATATCGCCAACGTCATATATCATTATCAATACGTCTAACCTCCTCAATCATTATCAATCAAATTGATATTCAATATCGATGGCCCAATTCACCTATCCCCACTAAATAAAGTAAGCTCCAAAGTGGAACATACTTGGCCCGTTACTAGTAAAAAAAATAAAGATGGTACGCGTGATTGAAGGTTGAACCGAAAGGCAATAGAAATACATCACTATCATTATTCTATTTCCATTATCACAGTCAATCATTATCATCTTTATTGTTTGCTAAAAGCAACGAAGATCAAAAGAAAAGAAAAACAGCGATTTAAAACAAAAATATATAGCTTGGTGGCAGTAGCGAATAGCAAGCTTTATGGGCTGTTTGCGATTGTTTTGGTGTTTGATTAATATCAGAAAATAGTAGGAGTAGCAATTGTAATTCGTGGTTTGGTTTTGGGTTGTTCGAATAAGAAATCAGAAACACTGCAGTTGCAGTTAAAGGTGGTTTGCAAGGGTTATTTGTAAACAGAAATTGAAGGAACGGTGATGGTGATTCAATGGTTATGAGAGAGAGACAAGGTGGTGATGGAATTCGAACAAAACCGTAGCAGTTAAGTAGTAATGGTTTTTCGATGTTGGTTTGTTTCATGAAGAAGAGATCAAGGTGGTGTTCTAGTTGTCGGGTTGTTTCAATGGTGTTCTTGAGGGGTTTCTCGATGGGTGTTTGGATATGTGATGTTCTTGATGATTTAAGGAGTAGATGGAATGGTTGTAGTGGTTCTTGATTGTTAACATTAATCATTTGTTATATAAAAGTTAAAGTACTCGACAGCTTATTCTAGCCAGGAGGTATCGAACAAGAAAAATGAAAAGCAGATAGAAAATATATAATTAAAAATAATCCTGAGATTGACCCCTAACAGAATTCTGTTTGGTATTGAAATTTGAGGTCGACTTTTTGAATTAAGCAGATAAAAAAATATCCAGATGGTGATTTGAAATCGATTCAAGAATTTATCTGATATCACCACTTAATAATTTATCTTTTAACTGATATAAATATATTATCATTAACTTATTAGTAATTATTAATATTGTTAGTGTTATTAGTTATAATAATAATATTAATAACAATGGTAATAGTATTAATTAAATAAAATGTTAATAATGATATTAATAATAATATTAATCTTATTGATAAAGAAAATAATAAATAAAAATAATAATAATGATAAGTATAACAATAATAATGATTATAAAGCAATGATAATAAATATATTATTAATAAGAATAATAATATAACAAATTACATGTATCAATTTCATATTATGCGTTATATAATAATATTAATAATACTGATTTTAATATTAGTGTTATTAATGATAATAATATAATAACTATACTTAATCTTGTAATTACATTTATTAATTATAAAATATTTAATAATTATATCACATATGAATACATCTATTGAACATTTAACATTTATATATATTTTATAAATGTTACCATATAATAATTATTAATATAAATCATATATAAATTCATATAATATCATATATGTTTATATATGGATTTACTTCAAAATCAACATTATTATCTTGCATATTATTTTACATATTTATTTACAATTTATAGTTCGTGAATCGTCGGAAGAGGTCGAAGGTAAAATGATTCCATGTAAACAGTTCAAAAGTTTTTGAAACTCAACAGTACAGACTTTGCTTATCGTGTCGAAGCCATATAAAGATTAAGTTTAAATTTGGTCGAAAATTTCCGGGTCGTCACAGTACCTACCCGTTAAAGAAATTTCGTCCCGAAATTTGAGTGAGGTGGTCATGGTTAACAATAAATATGTTTTCATGACGAATATGAATTGATAAGATAGAATTTCATCATCATTGAGTAATACAAATAAAACAATTCGCTTACTCGAAGAGTGCGAATGAAGCTATCACTAAATAGTGAAATGGGAAAGACAAGTTTCATCATAACTTTTGATTAGTCATGGTTGAATTTAAAGAAAATCTTCGAAATCTATATAAGATTTGATCCTTCGGCGAATAAGGAAATTAAGATCTCTATAATTAAATGCGGTCATCTGTCTCGATTGCTTTGTCTGGTATTTCCACTATAAATGAACTTCTTCCGTTCCATTATTTTCCACCACTCCCATTTTCTATACTTTCTTTCTTATTTCATACATCCAAAAGATTGTGAAAATGCTTAATCCAGTTCTGATCATTGCTCTTGTCCTGACTATCGCAACAATCATTCTCCTCTTCTAACTTCCACCGGAGGAATCTGTTTTCTTCCTCTTCGCCCTTGGGGTTATAGTGTTTTTAATTCTCCCGTGTCTTTACGTTGCGATAAATATTGATATACACGGTTTTTAATTTATGTGTTGTTATCGGGTCTTATATTCTCCCTTATATTTCGAAGCTCTATGCTTTTGTTTTCTCTTCCCGACTTCAAGTCAAGCAAATAATGGTCTAGAATTCATAGATATAGAGTTTCGCATGATTATAGTATTCTAAGCAGAAATGAATGTATCAGCACGATTTGATTTGTCAAATTACCAGAATCACTGAGAATAGAACTATCAAGAATATATTTTCTTGATATGTTCAGAGGTTAATTAGAATGAAAGAGTTATGTAACATGGCACATGATGATGTTATAATCTGTGAATCATCATGTTCCATTTAGAAACTCAGCATGACTTACTGTAATATAATCAAGTTGATCAAGTGTCATTATATTATACTAACTCATGCATCAGTTCCCAACATTACTTCAATAACATTCATATTTTTATCTCAAAAGTTTACAGAATATAGAAACTAACAGTTTCTATATGATGTAACACTGATAGCACGAAGAGATTAATGATTTCAGATAAGAATAGTTATGAAAATATCTTCAGAAATATGGAGGATATTTATAATGAAAGATACGATGATATCTTGGAATTTCTAATATCGAAGGATGATGAAGAAAATTTGTTCGCAAGAGTTTGGAGGCAGAAGCAAGGTATTCGCTAAAGATTTCATCAGAAACAGAATCATTAGGATTCTTAATGTACAAGTTTAGTCCTTGTGATTTGTTCAGAGACTCCTTCGTAGTTTGCTCAATCAATTTTTCAGTTTCAAACTTTTTCTGAGCTTTGCCAACATACAGTACTTTATCATCAACTTTTGGCTGTTGAGGTCGTTTACAGTTTTTGTTGCTTCATTCAACTTTTCAGAGCATTAATTCGCAGACTGGGTGTTTTTCTGAATTTCAATATGGAAGATCATAGTTCTAAGAGATAAATGTTATATGGATATATATAACTGTTGATGTAGAAATGTTGCGAGACTCAAAATACAGATTTGCTGATTCCCGGTAATTGGTATGGCAATTCTTGTTACAAGATGCGGATGAGTACATGATGAGACTTCAATAGATAAATGTAGTGATTTGTCGGAGAGATTTAAACCAAGGAGCAACGAGGTTGCTGGTATGTCTGCTGGTAATATGATGGAATATATAAGAATTCTCTGGTATCAAAAGGGTAATCGTATATATCAGGATTATAGTAAGACTACTTGAATGAAAAGTCGAACTTGCTGGAGCTGTGTCAAATTTGGCTAATTTGAAAAGAAATTGCAAAGTTATTTTCGGTAATAACAACGCCAAAGGAGTTAACACATATACATGTTGAACGGTTTCTCAGGTTCTCGGTGTTTTCAGGTGCATAACTATATGCATCAATCTTTTCTTTCGTAAATTAGGTGTGGTTGGTTCATCCTCTCGATTGAGGTGTTTTCAGGAATCATGAAAGATTTGAACGCAGATTGTAATCGTTAAGATACAAATGATGTTTAAGATGAAATCAAGTGGCAACCTTGAAGAATTATTTAGTTTCATATGTTATAATCAATATGTTAATTCATTTTAATTGTTCAATATCATTAGTCCACAGTCGATAGTCCACAGTTAAAAGTTCAATAATTCATATATAATTTAATATATAATATTTGAATTAATTAATACGTATCGTGACCCGTATACATGTCTTAGACTCGATCACAACTCAAACTATATACATTATTGTAGAATCAACCTCAACTTTGTATAGCTAACTCCTGCATTACTGCATATAGAGTGTCTATGGTTATTCCAAATAATATATATAGATGCATCGATATGATATGTCAAAACCTTGTATACGTGTCCCGATATTTAAAGTGCGTAAAAATAAATAACAGAATTTAATGACGATAAATAAAATTGCGAGAATTAAATTGCGATAAAATAAATTGCGATAATAAAATTGCGATAATTAAAATGTAATACAGAATTAACAGTTAGCTGGGAACAGTTAGCTAGGATTTCGTTAGCATGAATTCTTAACAAAATTTCTCATAGTTAATTTGTTTGTTTCTAATAAATTTTATTTTTCCAATGTTTTCTTCATTATGCCACTTCTTGGATTCTGATAGATCAAAATCCAAATATGAAATTGAATGAAAAGGGTTATTTTGCGGTGAACGGATACGTATATCGGTAGTTGTAAATAGGATAGTAAATGACTGTTGAATTAGATTTGAAAGAATGTACAGTGTACTTATTAATGTGAAATCTAAATATTTCTCGGGTATTACCTACCCGTTAAAATATTTTCACCATTAACAGTTTGTACGAAAGAATTTTTAATTACTGTCTTTATGAAAAAATATATATACATATATATTTTCTTCAGATGTAATCATGGATTTATTGAGTCAATATGATATTAAACTCATTTGATTTACCGTTAGAACAAGATTATATAATCTCTAAAATATTAGAGATTACATAATCGCCATGTTGAACGAAGATAAATGATGTAGAACGATTTGCAGATTGATAATTATGCTCAAGGTACATAATGAGATGTTGAGGTGTGAGATGTTGAACTTGGGTTGTTGGTGGTGCTGATATTGATATTGGTGATACTGTTGGTACTGGTGATGTTGTTGAAGCTGGTACGTTTTGCACTATATTTTCCAAAAATCATTACTCAAGCGCGAAGCTCGTTGATTTTCTTCGATTACTCTGGGATGATTGTCGGTTAGAACGAGTGGATGAATAAGGTTTAGAATTTTAGATAGAATATAATCGTGACGAGATATTCGGGAAATGAGGGCGAAAATAGTGTTTCGGATTGGTTCGCCGGTGAATGCTTCAGGTTCTTCGCCAAGAGTGCAGGTTGGTGGGTGGAAGGGATCTCCTTCTTCTCGTCTCCATCGGTTAAGTCGACTACAAATCCATCAGATGAATTGGGGACAGATGATTGGTTGATTCATTCTGGTGACACTGCTTTCGGAGCTTAGGTGAAACTCCATATCGGAATAGCTGTCGGAATCCGAGGAATTCGAACTGGTTGAGGGATTCGTCTCGTACGATCAGATGAAGGATTTTTGATAAGAAATAGATTATAGGATATAGATTAATACCCTGCAATACATAATTTACATATGCATATATAATACTAAAATCCCATAAGTTACGGAGGAATATATGGAGTAAGTCAGGCAGAGTTTACAGTAATAGATATGCTAAGATATGAATTAGCGGATACCCTAAGATATGAGTTTTGTCTATACACTATTTATGCAATAAATGCAGTAAGATGTGTCTAGACTAAGAATGATAAGCAGGTAATTTCCTAATGAGGATAAGCAGATGATTTCCGACTAGAAATGATAAGCAAAACTTTTGACATGCAGACACGGTCGAAGTCCAGACTCACTAATGCATCCTAACGACTATCAGTTAGACTCACTAATGCAAGACATGGTTCGCTAAGACCACCACTCTGATGCCAACTGAAAGGACCCGTCCTAATCCATCTGGACGAAGTCACCAACAACTGGTTCCATTGCGATGATCGACTCCAAATACTGTCTTTAAAATGAGCAAATGCATAGCGGAATGTTTCTTTCATACCTGAGAATAAACATGCTTTCAAGTGTCAACTAAAAGGTTGGTGAGTTCATAAGTTTATTATAAAACAATAAAATTCATCATTTTGATAGACCACAAGATTTAAATCCTGCATGGTACAAATGGGCCCGAATCCTATACCCACCTGTAATGTACATGCTATATCTTTTAAATACTAATCTTTCTCGTGTATGAAACCATTTTCATAAATCATAATAACCGTACACATATCTTGTGCACAAAAATAACATACACATAACCTGTGTATAAAATCATTTTCTCGATATATAACATTCACATCAACTGGTGGCAATTATCATGTCCACATAATTCAATGGTGGCAATTATCATGTCCACATAATTCAATGGTGGCAATTATCATGTCCACATAATTCAATAATAATCCGCAGAACTTCTGTCTGCATAATAATTCATTCGAGGAATGTTTTGCTTGTGTCTATCTCGTTAAACATTTATAAAAGCATTTCATGTATTCGCAGTTCAAAATATATTTCAAAAGCATTTAATAAAGCAGTTGTAAAAAAAGCGCATATATTCTCAGTCCTAAAAATGTAAAGAGTAAAAGGGAATCAAATGAACTCACCTAATGTATTTTGTAGTAAAAATACATATGACTATATTGAACAATGCAGGGTTGGCCTCGGATTCACGAACCTATATCATTTGTATATAATAACACATATAATTATAATCAAATAAATTCATATATTATACCTTAAATTATATATCTTATATATATTAAATTTGTATATATTTAAAATAGTTAATATTTATATAGTTTAATATTATATTTAAAATCAATAATTTATTATATGTAAATATTTATCTAAATAATCTTATTATATGTAATATTATGGTAGTTGTATTATATATACTCTTATATAGAAAATATTTATTTGTTATAATAATATTGTTAATATAAAACTAATAGTAGTAGTAATAATAATAATAATAATAATAATAATAATAATAATAATAATAATAATAATAATAATAATAATAATAATAATAACTATAAAAGTAATGATTTTACTAATAATACTAACATTAATTTTAATAACTATAATGATAATAATGATAAATATAATAATAATAATAATAATAATAATAATAATAATAATAATAATAATAATAATAATAATAATAATAATAATAATAATAATAATAATAATAATAATAATAATAATAATAATAATAATAATAATAATAATAATAATAATAATAATAATAATAATAATAATAATTAGAAAGAAAATAATTAAAAGTGTATACCCTTTATAATCTTTTTCTAAAAAGAACTGCTCTAGACAAGACTCGAACCCGCGACCTCCCGTTCACTCACAAATAACCTTAACTGATCCGCTAACCCTTCTTTTCAGTTTATATTCGGATTAAAGTTTATAAAACCCTTTTATCAGTCTTCCTTTCTTTCCTTTCTTCCTAATCAATTTGGCCCATCAAAGATCAAACTAAATCTAGTATCTCGGCCCAACAGGGAATACCTGGCCCAATCAACATTTAACTCAAGCCCAACTATGTATATGTTTGTTCTCGATCCACTCCGAAGACAGAAAAAAAATATATTTTGCAGCTTCCTGGTTTCGAACCCACGACTTATCGCTCACTCGATAACATACCAAACCATCGAACCAAATTAGTTTTTTTGAAATTTTATTCCTCAGATATGTATATATATATATATATATATATATATATATATATATATATATATATATATATATATATATATATATATATATATATATATCTAGTTTTCTGTTTCTATCTCTTCCTCCGACTTTCAATTGAAAATCGAACAGAGGTCATTCAACAACCATAATCATCTTTTTCACATCATCACCATTATCGTGACATCTTCATCATCATAATCGTTTTCTTTCATCATCAATACTCGTTATATTTTATTATCATTATCATCATCCATCATGTTATCTTTTATCATCACCATCATGTACGATTATCGTTATACCCGTGATATCATCTTTGATATCACCACCGACCATTATCATACAACATAACTTCTTATTTTCATCATCGTTATACCGCGTATCATTATTATCCATACTTCATTAAACCTTCATCCTCATCATCATGTATATCACCATCATTACCATACCTCATTATCTTCATAAAGAAAAAAAAAAATATCGCCAACGACATATATCATTATCAATACGTCTAACCTCCTCAATCATTATCAATCAAATTGATATTCAATATCGGTGGCCCAATTCACCTATCCCCACTAAATAAAGTAAGCTCCAAAGTGGAACATACTTGGCCTGTTACTAGTAAAAAAAAATAAAGATGGTACGCGTGATTGTAGGTTGAACCGAAAGGCAATAGAAATACATCACTATCATTATTCTATTTCCATTATCACAGTCAATCATTATCATCTTTATTGTTTGCTAAAAGCAACGAAGATCAAAAGAAAAGAAAAACAACGATTTAAAACAAAAACATATAGCTTGGCGGCAGTAGCGAATTGCAAGCTTTGTGGGCTGTTTGCGATTGTTTTGGTGTTTGATTAATATCAGAAAACAGTAGGAGTAGCAATTGTAATTCGTGGTTTGGTTTTGGGTTGTTCGAATAAGAAAGCAGAAACACTGCAGTTGCAGTTAAAGGTGGTTTGCAAGGGTTATTTGTAAACAGAAATTGAAGGAACGGTGATGGCGATTCAATGGTTATGAGAGAGAGACAAGGTGGTGATGGAATTCGAACAAAACTGTAGCAGTAAAGTAGTAATGGTTTTTCGATGTTGGTTTGTTTCACGAAGAAGAGATCAAGGTGGTGTTCTAGTTGTCGGGTTGTTTCAATGGTGTTCTTGAGGGGTTTCTCGATGGGTGATTGGATTTGTGATGTTCTTGATGATTTAAGGAGTAGATGGAATGGTTGTAGTGGTTCTTGATTGTTAACATTAATCATTTGTTATATAAAGGTTAAAGTACTCGACAGCTTATTCTAGCCAGGAGGTATCGAATAAGAAAAATGAAAAGCAGCTAGAAAATATATAATTAAAAATAATCCTGAGATTGAGCCCTAACAGAATTCTGTTTGGTATTGAAATTTGAGGTCGACTTTTTGAATTAAGCAGACAAAAAAAATATCCAGATGGTGATTTGAAATCGATTCAAGATTTTATCTGATATCACCACTTAGTAATTTATCTTTTAACTGATATAAATATATTATCATTAACTTATTAGTAATTATTAATATTGTTAGTGTTATTAGTTATAATAATAATATTAATAACAATGGTAATAGTATTAATTAAATAAAATGTTAATAATGATATTAATAATAATATTAATCTTATTGATAAAGAAAATAATAAATAAAAATAATAATAATGATAACTATAACAATAATAATGATTATAAAGCAATGATAATAAATATATTATTATTAATAATAATAATATAACAAATTACATGTATCAATTTCATATTATGCGTTATATAATAATATTAATAATACTGATTTTAATATTAGTGTTATTAATGATAATAATATAATAACTATACTTAATCTTGTAATTACATTTATTAATTATAAAATATTTAATAATTATATCACATATGAATACATCTATTGAATATTTAACATTTATATATATTTTATAAATGTTACCATATAATAATTATTAATATAAATCATATATAAATTCATATAATATCATATATGTTTATATATGGATTTACTTCAAAATCAACATTATTATCTTGCATATTTATTTACAATTTATAGTTCGTGAATCGTCGGAAGAGGTCGAAGGTAAAATGATTCCATGTAAACAGTTCAAAAGTTTTTGAAACTCAACAGTACAGACTTTGCTTATCGTGTCGAAGCCATATAAAGATTAAGTTTAAATTTGGTCGAAAATTTCCGGGTTGTCACAATTAGCAGATCGATCAGTAAAATATCCTAGAGGGATAATGGAGAACATGCTAGTTAAAGTTGGTACTTTAGTATTTCCAGTAGATTTTGTTATTCTGGACATGGAAGAAGATTCTCGAGTTCCTCTCATATTAGGAAGACGATTCTTAAACACGGCTAAAGCAATAATAGACGTGTTCGGTAAGAAACTGACTCTAAGTATAGAGGACGAGAGTGCTACCTTTTCTGTTGACAGAGCCATGCAACAACTGCAATCTGCAGATGATACATGTTATTATATTCAAACTATAGATTCACATGCAGAATTGTTAGAAGAATTTCCAGAATTACAAGGAACAGGAGAATGTTCTTTAGGAAAAGGAACTGAACCAATTAATGAAGCTGAATGTTAGCTACACTCATGGCTAATGGATATGAACCAATAACAGAAGAAATTCAAATGCTAAAAGAGGAAGACAGATATCGATACAAATCATCGATAGAAGAACCACCGATATTAGAGTTAAAGCCACTTCCAAACCATTTGGAATATGCTTATTTACATGGTGAATCAGAATTACCTGTAATAATATCGTCTTCTCTTACTGAAAATGAAAAATCTCAACTCATTTCTGTGCTAAAAGCTCATAAACCAGCTATTGCATGGAAGATTCATGACATTAAAGGCATAAGTCCTTCGTATTGCATACATAAAATCCTTATGGAAGAAGGTCATAAAACGTATGTGCAACGCCAATGAAAACTAAATCCTAATATGCAAGATGTTGTTAAGAAATAAATTATTAAACTGCTAGATGCAGGTTTAATTTATCCAATCTCTGATAGTCCATGGGTAAGCCCAGTTCAATGTGTACCTAAGAAGGGTGGCATGACTGTCATCACAAATGAAAAAAATGAGCTTATTCCTACTAGGACTGTAACATGATGGCGTGTTTGTATTGATTATAGAAAATTAAATGATGCCACCAGAAAAGATCACTTTCCCTTACCTTTCATTGATCAAATGTTGGAAAGATTAGCCGGAAATAGTTACTATTGTTTTATTGACGGTTTTTCCGGATATTTTCAAATTCCAATAGCACCCGAGGACCAAGAGAAAACCACGTTCACGTGCCCTTATGGTACTTTTGCTTACAAACGCATGCCATTTGGACTTTGCAACGCCCCTACAACCTTTCAAAGGTGCATGATGGCAATTTTCCACGACATGATAGAAGAATGCATGGAAGTATTCATGGATGACTTTTCAGTCTTCGGTGATACATTTGAATCATGACTAGTTAATCTTGAACGAATGCTTATTAGATGCGAGCAATCAAATCTAGTTCTTAATTAGGAGAAATGCCATTTCATGGTTAAAGAAGGCATCGTTCTTGGTCATAAAATTTCAAAGGAAGGAATTGAAGTGGATAGAGCTAAAGTAGATGTAATTGCTAAACTTCCACATCCCACCAATGTTAGAGGAGTTATTAGTTTTCTAGGGCATGCCGGTTTTTATCGACGTTTCATAAAAGATTTTTCTAAAATTGCCACTCCTATGAATAAACTCCTAGAAAATGATGCTCCATTCATCTTTTCGGATGAATGCATTAAATCTTTTAATATTCTTAAAGAAAAACTCACTAATGCGCCGATCATGATAACTCCAAATTGGAATCTACCATTTGAACTTATGTGCGATGCAAGTGATTTTGCAATGGGAGCCGTTTTAGGACAAAGGATTGAAAAATGATTTCAACCTATTTATTACGCTAGTAAGACATTACAAGGAGCACAAACGAATTACACAACTACTGAAAAAGAACTCCTTGCTATTGTCTTTGCTTTTGACAAATTTCATCCATATCTCGTTCTAGCTAAAACGGTGGTCTATACTGATCATTCTGCACTTAGATACCTATTTTCAAAACAAGATTCCAAACCACGATTAATCCGTTGGATCTTACTCTTACAAGAGTTCGATATTGAAATCCGAGACAAAAAGGGAGCAAAAAATCTCGCCGCTGATCACCTTTCTCGTCTTGAAAATCCCGAATTAGAAGTTCTAAATGAATCGGCCATAGAAGATAACTTTCCTAATGAATATATATTGAAGATAGATTATAATGAAATTCCATGGTTTGCAGACTTTGGAAACTACTTAGTATGTGGATTCCTTGAAAAAGGGTTGTCGTACCAAAAATGAAAGAAATTCTTTAGTGATATAAAACACTATTTCTGAGAAGATCCACATTTATTTAAAAGTTGTCCCGATGGAATAATACGCCGTTGTGTATTCGGAGATAAAACCAGTCAAATCTTAAACCACCGTCACACGGGACCAACAGGAGGGCATTATGGTCCTCAACTCACAGCAAGAAAAGTCTACGACGCTGGATTCTATTGGCCTACAATTTTCAAAGACGCGCATCTTCTTTGTAAATCCTGTGATGCTTGTCAAAGGGCCGGAAAAATAAGTCAACGTGATGAAATGCCACAAAATGTCATTCAAGTATGTGAAGTATTTGACGTTTGGGGTATTGACTTTATGGGTCCATTTCCAAAATCTCATAATAATCTCTACATTCTCGTTGCCATTGATTATGTATCTAAATGGGCGGAAGCACAAGCTCTCCCAACTAACGATGCACGAGTTGTAGTCAACTTCTTAAAACCTCTTTTTTCTAGGTTCGGAATACTGAAAGCTTTAATAAGTGATCGGGGTACTCATTTTTGTAATAATCAACTTGAGAAAGTTCTCAAAAGATATGGAGTAACTCATAAAATTTCAACCGCTTATCATCGACAAACAAGTGGACAAGTTGAAAATACCAACCGAGCATTAAAACGTATTCTAGAGAAAACCGTAGGATCAAATCCGAAGGAATGGTCTTTGAAATTGGAGGATGCACTCTGGGCTTTTAGAACAGCCTACAAAACTCCAATTGGAACCACACCTTTTGAACTAGTTTACAGAAAAGCATGTCATCTTCCAGTAGAAATTGAGCACAAATCATTTTGGGCTTTGAAGACATGTAATCTTGATTTACATGAAGCTGGACGTCTACGGTTAACTCAATTACACGAATTAGAAGAATTAAGACATGAAGCATATGAAAATTCGTTAATCTATAAAGAAAGAATGAAGAATTGACATGATAAAAGAATCAGAAGTTCAAAAGAATTTAAAGAAGGAGACAGAGTTCTTCTTTTCAATTCACGATTCAAGCTATTTCCTGAAAAATTGAAATCTAGATGGTCTGGACCATTCATAGTTAAAAGAGTTTTCCCATACGGAACAATAGAGTTGATAAATTCAAATGGGATTGAATTTAAAGTTAATGGTCACAGAGTTAAACATTACATACATGGTCCGATGGAAGTTGACAATGAAGTCAATCATAATTTCACCACCCAAGAAAACTCTCAGAATGAAAACATAAATATGTTATCAACAACATATGAAAAACCAAAATTGAAAGACGGGGAAGCTTCAAATTGGAGTGATGAAGAAGAATTCCTATACAAACCTCCCATTCCAAGAAACGAAGAAAAATGTGAACAAGAAGTTCAAGTAGAGGTAAAAGAACCAAGAAAAGATCACTTGGAAAAGGTTAACAAACCAACTCTACTTACTAAAGTAGGAGACCCAGGTGAATTTATCATTTCTTGCTTACTTAACTATGGTGTTATGTATAATGGACTCGCAGATCTAGGAGCAAGTGCAAATGTTATGCCTCTTTCCTTATACAAAAGATTAGGTGTGGGTAAATTAAGACCAACCAGAATAGGTGTTCAATTATTTGATCAAACCATTAAACACCCGGTTGGAATAGCAAACAATTTACTTGTTAAAGTGGGAAGTTTGACCTTTGTTGCAAACTTCATAGTTATTAATATGGAGGAAGATCTTGATATTCCTCTAATTTTAGGTCGGCCATTTTTAGCAACCACCGAGGTGTTCATTGATGTAAGAAAAGGTAGAATGACACTAAGGGATGCTGACAAATCGGTCACCTTTGTAAACCGAAAATTTAGATCTCCCCCAACCGAAACTGTTGAACCAATAAAAATGCATAAGTGTGGGGAAGATTAAGCAACAACCAATGATGACCTGATAACAAAGAACCCCGTTGTTAATACAAAATTAGATGAACCTGTTTTCAACAGTTCAACGAAGAAACTTTATAAACGGATTCAAGATCCTAGGATTAAGGGGAACTTTAAGTTATATAACCGATTAGTATCTAATTTATCGCCTAAAGAAGAGGCAATGTTTGTAGAATTTTTGAAAGTTACAGAAGAAATCAACAATTGGCTTGAAGCAAAAGTCATAGATATACAAGTTGTTGATAGTCCAATTGAAAACGAAGTTAATAACAATTACGACACCACAGCTAACTAACTGTGGGGAGAATCAAGTCTTTTTAAGGATAATATATATTTCAGTTAGAGATAGATATTCTGTTTTCGTGTAGTTCTCGAGAATGGAATCCGCATGGTCTTTCCCTAGCAGACCCTAAAGAACTAGTCTTCTCCCTCCATTCTGAATTTTTATTTCTTTTAGGTTTTACGAGATGAAGAATTCCTTTGATCTGAACCATGGTCTAATGCTACACGCTATGATTACTAAACGTAATAATGACACACTTCCGAGTGAACTGGTATCATTCATAAGAGGAAAAATGGACGAAGTAAGGAAAGAACTCAGGAAAGATCATCATAAAACACATTTTGGTAAAGGAAAATCAAAATCCGCAACAAAAAGAAGAGCACGACACCTTGAAAAATGTCATAAATGTGGAAAATGGTCACATGAAGGTAAATGTTCGAACAATCAAACATATTCAAATACCGAATTTGTTACTCTATGCAGAGAAGGACCGTTCATGTGTTTAGAAGAAAAGTTATTGAAGAATCGAGGTTATGCTTATGTAGCTATGGAAAATCAAATCACACGACTCTCCTATGAGTCAGCTAAAGCAGGTCTCGGAGAATTCTATCTCACAGGTAAGTATGTACAGTTTTTATTTGTTTTTATTGCTTTTAACCTTTTGATAATAAACGCTAAATCGTTCGCTATAAAGTATTAAATTGGTATTCAATAAAATTAGGTATGCGAAACCGAAATTATTGATATCATACAAAAATTTATTACATCACTGCGAAATTTACCGTTTATTCTTAAGGTATAAATATCTTTAATCAATCAATCTAAAAATATTTCAGAAATTCGTCAGGAGTAAAACTAGGT
The DNA here is from genome assembly GCF_046630445.1 of Rutidosis leptorrhynchoides. Taxonomy (NCBI): domain Eukaryota; kingdom Viridiplantae; phylum Streptophyta; class Magnoliopsida; order Asterales; family Asteraceae; genus Rutidosis; species Rutidosis leptorrhynchoides. The sequence continues at coordinate 226,009,168 of NC_092333.1, read as the reverse complement.
TATGGAACCGAAATTACTTTACCGAAAAGAGGGGCGTATATTTTTGATATTATTTGATTGATTAAAGTGGGGTAAAAGACCAAAAAGATTTTTAATTTTATCTTTACCATGTTTTTAAAATTAATATTATAAATTTTTAAAAAAATCAATATATTTAAGTTTTTAAATATTTTAAAAATTAATATTTTCAATATAAGTTTGTAAAATTAATGTATAAAAATATTAATAATATGAATTTTTAATTCTATGCATTTTAAATTTAAGTTTGGTGTGAATATAAAAAAAAATGTACTTTATTTCATTAAGTTAAAAATTTGATATCTAAAATTCGTCGTGAGTTGAAGACTAGGTCGTTGAACCGAAATTGCTTTACCCGAGGGCGGGACGAGAAATTTTATTATCATTATTTTTAATCTTATTGAATTAAAGTATGCCAAAAACATTAAAAAACTCAAAAATCTTTGCTTTTAAAACGACGCTTAAAAGGTGACAATTTTTAAAATTTTGTCGAGAGACGGACTATGACAACGATCCGAAACGCCCTCATTTTTAAAAGAAACAAATTTTTAAAATTTATTAATTTATGTTTTATTAGTTAAAGGTTCTATATAAAAAAAAATAATTCAGGGACCCATGCGATCGCATGGGATTTACCCTGTAACCTCATGCAATGGCATGAGGGCAGAAAACTGGCCAGAAACAAAATCCCAGCGAGCTGTATTCTGTCTCCACAAATAACACACACATATACACGAACACACACCAAAATACCCTCAATTTTCACCAATTTTTCACCAAAATTCACCAAATTTCTTGCTATAATCCGCTTTAATCATGAAATTGTTCAGAAGTTTTTCAAAGAAGGTAAAGATTTCACCACTAAAACTCTTTAAATTCGAATTTTAGTGTTCTTGAGCTAATTTTTACCTAATTTGATTTTGTTAATTTCTAGTGTAATTAGAGTTAAATTGTTAGTATATTATGCATGTATAACCTAGATTGATGCTATTTGTCATGATTTGAAGCCAAAAAATTCAAAAATTTTAGAAATCTAGGGTTTGTGTTCTTGAGCAATTTGGGGCTTTTTGATATAAACAGGTTATGGCCAATTTTTGTCATGAATTATTTCTAAATTAAGTATTGTAACATGTTTAGGTAGCTAAATGAACCAAACTTTGATCCTAAACATGATTTTTGAGAATTAAAGTAGACTTTTTAAGTCTAAAATTCATGAACTTAATTAATTTGATATAAATGCCATTTGAAACTTGTTTAATTGCTTGTAATGGTTATTTTAACATGTTATTTGAGTTGAACACTTATGAACTTTGTAAACATTTTCATATATGATTATTTGAAAAAGTGTAGAATTGTTAAAATTGTGAAAATGTGTATAAGTTTAATTTTGATTGAACATGTTATTGTAATTGTTTTAATTTGTTATTTTGCTAACACTAATGCATATTTGGATGCACAAATTTTGTGTTTAATGTGTTTTGCAGAGAAATACCGATACTGATGGTGCATCATCATCATCTAGGCAACCTGCTCCGGAACCACTACCAGAGATGCAATATCACGAACCGGAACAACAACAGGAACAACAATATCATAATGATCAACACATACCGTATTATGATCCGCAACAAGAATATGTTAATGCCTACGTACAATTTCCGATTCATCCAATAATAGAACACCCAACGATTCATGAAGAACAGTTGCATCCCAATTTGAGATTTGATCGAAGCTGGAGAGATTACCCAACGTACTAAAGTAACAAATTTAAACTGGTACCGAAAAATGTAGAAGTACCGAGGGTAATCGATTGGGAGCCTTTGGAAAGGGTCCAACTAGCTAACTCAGTTAGGCAGCATCTGATCCAAAGGTATGGGAACTCTTCTTTTCTCGATTGGGAATGTTTATTCACCATTCGTAGGCCTGTATATAAAGAATGATGTGTTGAGCTTATGAGTACTATATCACTTGATACGGATGTAGTAAGGTTAGACGATAGGAATATTCTTAGATTTTTACTTGGCCGTAGGATGTATAGGATGTCCATGCTGGACATGGCCAGGGCTTTACAGATTTACACTCCTGGTGAATTACTACTACCTGATTGTACAAATTTGATTTATCATGGTGAAAGGGTAGATAGGAATTTTGACGCGGACGCCGTCTGGAGGCGTATGTCAAATTATAATGTTTTTACACGGGGAGGAAGAAACTCCTATTTAGATATTAACAAAGCCGAGCTTCGTATTATACATAGATTTTTAGCTAATTCGATTACACAAAGAGGTAACAACAAGGAGAAAGTGACTCAACACGATTTATTTTACCTTAAGTGTATTCAAAACACTAGAAGCTTTGTTAATATTCCCTACTGTGTTGGTTTTTATCTGTCCAAAATGGTGGAAGGAATACAGGACGGGGGAATAATATGAGGGGGTATTTTTTTTACTCTCATTGGAGAGTATTTGGGTGTAGATAGGGATCAAGGGGGTCCACTGATGGTGTGTAGGGAACAGGTTGAGACTTTAGGATTGCGGGTCTATCAGGGTGCAAAGGTATTAAAGAGCAGACGCAATCAGGCAGTACCATATGAGGGTCCTCATCCACAGGTAGAGAGAGGTTCAGATGAGGAAATGAAGGAACCGAATGACATTAGGGATGTCATTAGGGAGTCTATTACTGACGTTTACCAGCGTATAGATGAGGTAGAAATGACAAACGAGGCTAGACATAGTCAGTTCGAGCAGTGGTACGCCGAGAATGTGTACGAGCATTCCAGGCAATGACAGCATGATAGATGGCACTATCATCAGCATCAGATCATGAGCCAGCTATCACCTCAGGTACCAAATAACTACGTACCGACCCGACCTGCTTACTATCCGCCACACCAGCCCGATATGCGACCACCATTTACTCTCTACGACCCCAACCAGGCCTATTAGTACACTTATAACCAACCGTGAAACCCGAGCGACGACATGAACTGGAACCCCTATCAGATTGATACAGTTCCCGTTGGTGATTTTTATCTTTTATTATTTTTATTTACTTATGTTTAAAACATATAATATTGTGATACTTTTATGTAATTTTTAACATTTTTTTTTATTTTGTTACTAATATTTCGTATTTATAATTTGAAAGTGGGATGTTAAGTCTCATTTCAAATTACCATGCATGGTATTATTTGTATGTATGTATATTGTCAATTATACACAACAAGGTAAAACAGAGAACTTTCAAAGACTGGCATTAAGTTCAGCAAAAGCTACTAATTTTGACGATAAAATGAAAAACAAATATGATGTAACAACAAGTCAGAATGAACAAATGATGTGCACCATTTATCATTCAACAAACAAACGCCAATATGTTTGGAAACTTTGGTAAAATTTAATCAATTTTCTACGCTAATCACCCTCAATAATTTAAATTGTACTGATTTCTTGCAAATGAGGGCATTGCAAGATCTTAAGTGTGGGAAGGGGTTAAATTCTTTCGGATTTTTAAAATTTTTGACTTATACAGTTGGTTACCATTAAAAATACTAGTAACGCAGTAGTCGTATTAGAATCTAGTGCTCTCTGATAATAAAGAACAACCCTAGTCTTATATACTGACTACCCAATTCTAGCAATTTTTTTTAAAATTTATAACTAAATGAACTCAAAATCATGTTTATACATATTTATGAACGATAAAACTAGGTGTTAACACCGAAATTATTGTTACCTCGGAAAGGACATAAATTGAGAAACAATCTAAAATGTTAGAATTCATTTAAAATGGAATAGAGGAAAATAAAAAGGCAAAGAAAGGAAAATAAAAGCCAAGTGTGGGAAAAATTTACCAAGTTATTTAAAACATATATTACATATTTTTGTACAAATAATTGAAGATACTTTTGTTTTGAACAATATTAATCAGTTTTACCCAGTTTATTGTAATATAAATGGAATTTAAAAGGAAGTAAAGTCTTCCGAGAAAAAGACACGTGCTTCTTTATTTAGGTCAGGAAGTTGTCGTCCCGACCAGTTGTAGAGTCTACGAAAAACCTTGAAAAGTTTTCTCGAAAATCAGCTGGAAATCCACGGACCTCGGCATCAAACAGGGTCGCCAAGTGGTCAGACTTATCCTAACCATGAGAGGATCTGTCTCGTACAATGAGGGGGCACCGTGCAAATTAGCTTATAAGACTAATGAATCAGATCTCCAGAAAGGATAATCTCCTTAAAGATCAAAAATCAGCTTTTAAGACTGATATTATTCAATCCTTAAGATTGACCTTAAAGATTGAGAATTCAAACTTATGGAATTCAATGATATCTAAACTCGAGCTTGAACGAGAAAATATTTTGATCAAAATTACAAACCGATTTGTTTTCTGAAAACCCATTTTTAATGCGTTCATTACCATTGAACGTAAAATTCTAGGAATTCACTTGAAATTCATTAGGTCACCTGAACCAAATCGAGTGTCAACCGTAAGAACGGTGGTTGCATAGCATGGTCAAAGACAGGACCTTGTGCCAGACCAAAAAAACTATAGGGTGATCTTTACTATTGCTCCAACAAAGGATAGTAATTGCATCCGACACGTTATAGACCATAATTAAAAGCATATCACGGGACATTGCCTTAACAGTTGCTTGTTCAACGCTTTCCTTTACAACCGGACAGTAGTTTACCGAAAGGTAATATACGGAGCAAGTAAACTGGATGTGTTGTTTTCCCAATACAAGGTTAGCAAGTAGGTGACACAAAACCATAAGTTTTGACCTAAAATTTTCAAATCTGAAACTCACAAAACCCACAAAAACAATTTGCAAACACCGGTGAAGGGTTATTCCGGAAAACTTATCTAGGGTAAAAGCTAGATTGAATTTTCAAAAGATCAAATGTTTTCATAAAGATCCAATTTCCTAAAGGATCTAAATTTTCATAGTCATGTGGGACTGTAAACCATAACGTTACTATCATTGTTCATACCGCCAAATCGAAATCACTGATGTACAAAATGTGAAGAATAAAGAAGTGATTCAAGTATGTTTATATTCAAGTTCTATATTGCTTGAGGACAAGCAACACTCAAGTGTGGGAATATTTGATAATGCTAAAAACGAACATATATTTCATAGCATTATTCTTCAAGAAAGACAAGCTTTTAGTTGCAATTGTTCTATTTACAAGTGATATTCGTTTAAATAATAAAAGGTGAAGAAAAAAGACAGATTCGACGAATTGAAGACGCAAATGACCAAAAAGCTAAAAAGTACAAAGTACAATCAAAGTGGTTCAAATTATTGATGAGAAACGTCTAAAAATTACAAGAGTACGAGCCGCAAAATGCAAAGTACAAGATATTAAATTGTACGCAAGGACGTTCGAAAATCCGGAACCGGGAGCAAAGTCAACTCTCAACACGCGACGCAACAGACTAAAAATTACAAGTCAACTATGCACATGAATATAATATAATATATAATTAATTCTTAAAATTATATATATATTATATTATATATTAAAACCGTCGGCAAACTAGAAAACAAGAGAATGTGGCCTGATCCAGCTGGCCATGCGATCGCATGGCCTGGAAGAACAAAGCTCATGCGATCGCATGGATCACTGTAGCAGGCCACATTCTATAAAAATTCAGTTTTTCGGACGAATGGAGTACTTTTTCATCTATCTCTCACTCCTATCATATATATATTTATATTTATATTTTAATTATAATTTTAATATTAAAGTTTAATAATAAGGTTATAGTGGTAAATTTTGTAAGTGTGTAAGTCGAAATTCTGTCCGTGTAACGCTACGCTATTATTAATCATTGTAAGTTATGTTCAACCTTTTTAAATTAATGTCTCGTAGCTAAGTTATTATTATGCTTATTTAAATCGAAGTAATCGTGATGTTGGACTAAATATTAAGATTGGGTTATTGGGCTTTGAACCATAATTGGGATTTGGACAAAAGAACGACATTTGTGGAAATTAGACTATGGGCTATTAATGGGCTTTATAATAACTAAATGATACCTCGTTAATTTAATATAATGATTACAATTTGACGCATCTATATATAACCACATACGCTTAATCGGGTACGGTGGGCGGGATATCTATAAATACAAATTATCCTTCATTTACTGGACACGGGATTGGATTAATAGTTAATGGACTCATTAAAACAGGGGTGGATTACATTCAAGGGTAATTGGTGTAATTGTTAACAAAGTAGTAAAACCTTGGATTACACACAGTCGATAACCTGGTGTATTCATTAAACAAAGTATTAAGACCTTGTTACAATTCGAATCCCCAATTAGTTGGAATATTTGACTTCGGGTATAAGGATAATTTGACGAAGACTCTCGCACTTTATATTTATGACTGATGGACTATTATGGATAACACCATATGGACATATCGAATAATCCAGGACAAAGGACAATTAACCCATGGTAATAAACTAAAATCAACACGTCGAACATCATGATTACGGAAGTTTAAATAAGCATAATTCTTTTATTTTATATCTCATCGCACTTTTATTTACTGTCATTTTATTTATCGCACTTTTTAATTAACGTACTTTTCAATTATCGCAATTTTATTTATCGTCATTTTATTTATCGCATTTTAAATTATCGCACTTTTAATTATCGTTATTTACTTTACGCTTTAAATTAAGTCATTTGTATATTTAATATTTTACATTAGGTTTTAATTGCAACTTAAGACATAAAAATGACAAACCGGTCATTAAACGGTAAAAACCCCCTTTTATAATAATAATAATAATACTACTTATATATATATATATATATATATATATATATATATATATATATATATATTTATACAAATATAGTTTTTTTTTTTAAAAATATAGCATTAAACTTGGTTAGTTCCCTGTGGACGAACCGGACTTACTAAAAACTACACTACTGTACGATTAGGTACACCGCCTATAGTGTTGTAGCAAGGTTTAGGTATATCCACTCTATAAATAAATAAATAACTTGTGTAAAATTGTATCGTATTTAATAGTATTTCGTAATAAACATATAACTATTTCGTACGCTACCCTGCACACATCAAGTATTTTTGGCGCCGCTGCCGGGGACTTCTTAAACGCCGGAAGCGAAATGCTATATAAAAAAAAGAGTAAAAGTAATCGGGCCCAACTGTAGCAGCCCAACATCTGGCCTGGATCCACGAACCATGCGATCGCATGGATTTACAACACTCAGCTCATGCGATCGCATGAGCTGATTTGACAGGCCTAGTACATCAACTAAATTGAATTAGTGTTTGATTAATATATAATTATTATTAATTAATTTAGATTAGGGTTTTGTTTTAATATTAATTAGTTTTAGTTTTATTTATTTTGTATTTTTAAGTTATAATTAGTTTTATTAATATGTAAAAATTAATACTTTTATAAAATAAATAATATAAAAATAATATTTTTATAAAAATTGTATTTTTATAATTTAAGTTTTATTTTTATACTTTTTATCTTTTTATTAGTTTAATTTGTAATTTATATATCTATCGTTCGTAATTAGTTTTAAATTTAGTATTTTGCCGTAGCCATTTTATATTTCTAAATTTTTAGGCTTTGCCGTAAAATCCCATAAGTGCTTTTTCTTTAGACTAAGATTTAGGTGCTTTAGAATTTTGCGACGCCTTTTTAAGATTTTAGAACCTTTTTAAGTTATTGCCATTTTGGATATAGAATTTCTTTAAGCTTTAATACCTTTAGACGCAACTTTTAGACTTTTAAGTTTCGACGCTACATTTTAATATTTTTCGACACTTATTTTTAGACCATTTATTTTTTTTCAACGGTTTTCGACGCGCTCTTTTTCTTTCTTATTTCTCGACGCTCTAGTTTTAGGACATATGATTTTCTATTTCTTCTCTAAAATTTCAAAACGAAAAATTATTTTAAGCAGTTAAATTGATAGACATCCAAAATTTTCTGGGATTTCGGGTTGTTGAAGTAGACCTGATGGTTTCTGATGCTCCGTTTTGACCTTAGAACACGTCAAACATTCTCCTACGTATTTAGCAACATTGGCTTTCATACCCGGCCACCAAAAATGTTTCTTGAGATCCTTGTACATCTTCCCCGTTCCAGGATGTATTGAGTATCTGGTTTTATGAGCTTCTCTAAGTACCATTTCTCTCATATCTCCAAATTTTGGTACCCAAATTATTTCAGCCCTATACCGGGTTCCGTCTTCCCGAATATTAAGATGCTTCTCCGATCCTTTGGGTAATTCATTCTTTAAATTTCCCTCTTTTAAAACTCCTTGTTGCGCCTCCTTTATTTGAGTAGTAAGGTTATTGTGAATCATTATATTCATAGCTTTTACTCGAATGGGTTCTCTATCCTTTCTGCTCAAGGCGTCGGCTACCACATTTGCCTTCCCTGGGTGGTAACGAATCTCAAAGTCGTAATCATTCAACAATTCAATCCACCTGCGCTGCCTCATGTTCAGTTGTTTCTGATTAAATATGTGTTGAAGACTTTTGTGGTCGGTATATATAATACTTTTGACCCCATATAAGTAGTGCCTCCAAGTCTTTAATGCAAAAACAATCGCGCCTAATTCCAAATCATGTGTCGTATAATTTTGCTCGTGAATCTTCAATTGTCTAGACGCATAAGCAATTACCTTCATTCGTTGCATTAATACACAACCGAGACCTTGCTTTGAGGCGTCACAATATATCACAAAATCATCATTCCCTTCAGGTAATGACAATATAGGTGCTGTAGTTAACTTTTTCTTTAACAATTGAAACGCTTTCTCTTGTTCATCCTTCCATTCAAATTTCCTCCCTTTATGCGTTAATGCAGTCAAGGGTTTTGCTATTCTAGAAAAATCTTGGATGAACCTTCTGTAGTATACAGCTAGTCCTAAAAATTGGAGTATATGCTTCAGAGTTTTTGGGGTTTCCCACTTTTCAACGGTTTCAATCTTTGCTGGATCTACCTGAATACCTTCTTTGTTAACTATGTGACCGAGGAATTGAACTTCTTCCAACCAAAATGCACACTTCGAAAACTTAGCGTACAGTTTTTCTTTTCTCAGCAACTCTAGCACTTTTCTCAAATGTTCTTCGTGCTCTTGATCATTCTTCGAGTAAATAATTATGTCATCGATGAAAATAATGACAAACTTGTCAAGATATGGCCCACACACTCGGTTCATGAGGTTCATGAACACAGCTGGTGCGTTAGTCAATCCAAACGGCATAACCATAAACTCGTAATGACCGTAACGCGTCCTAAAAGCAGTCTTTGGAATATCATCCTCTTTCACCCACATTTGATGATACCCAGAACATAAATCAATCTTCGAATAAATCGACGAGCCTTGTAGTTGATCAAATAAGTCGTCAATTCTCGGTAGTGGGTAGCGGTTCTTGATAGTAAGTTTGTTTAACTCTCGGTAGTCGATACATAACCTAAATGTACCATCCTTCTTCTTGACAAACAAAACAGGAGCTCCCCACGGTGATGTGCTTGGTCGAATGAAACCACGCTCTAAAAGTTCTTGTAATTGGCTCTGAAGTTCCTTCATTTCGCTGGGTGCGAGTCTGTATGGAGCACTAGCTATTGGTGCAGCTCCCGATACAAGGTCTATTTGAAATTCAATGGATCGGTGTGGAGGTAGTCCCGGTAATTCTTTCGGAAATACATCGGGAAATTCTTTTGCGACGGGAACATCATTGATGTTCTTTTCTTCGGAATTGACTTTCGCGACGTGTGCTAGCATAACATAGCAACCTTTTCTTATTAGTTTTTGTGCCTTCAGGTTACTAATAAGATTTAACTTCGCGTTGCTCTTTTCTCCGTACACCGTTAAGGGTTTTCCTTTTTCTCGTATAATGCGAATTTCATTTTTGTAACAAACGATCTCTGCTTTCACTTCTTTCAACCTATCCATACCGATTATCTCATCAAAACTCCCTAACTCTACTGGTATCAAGTCAATCTTAAATGTTTCGCTAACCAGTTTAATTTCTCGATTCCGACATATATTATCTGCTGTAATTAATTTTCCGTTTGCTAATTCGAGTAAAAATTTATTATCCAAGGGCGTCGGTGAGCAACTTAGTTTAGCACAAAAATCTCTACTCATATAGCTTCTATCTGCACCCGAATCAAATAAAACATAAGCAGATTTATTATCAATGAGAAACGTACCCTTAATAAGCTCTGGGTCTTCCTGCGCTTCTGCCGTATTAATATTGAAAACTCTTCCTCGGCCCTGCCCATTAGTATTCCCCTGATTCGGGAAATTTCTACTAAAGTGGCCCGGTTTTCCACATCCAAAACAAACTATGGCGGTGTTATTTGTTCCGACATTATTTGTTCTTTTAGTTCTGTTATGCATTGGTCCGTAGATTTCGCATTTCTTCGCGCTATGACCATTTCTTTTACACCTGTTGCAAAATGTCGTGCAGAACCCCGGGTGATGCTCTTCACATCTTTGTCATGGCTGTTTTTGGTTTTTATTGCCATTGTTGTTATTGAGATTGTTGTTCTGATTGTTATTGTTGCTGTTGTTGTTGTTGTTATTGTTGTTGGGACGGTTATTGTAGTTGTTGTTGGGACGTTTGTTAAAGTTGTTGTTGCGATTGATGTTGCGGTTGTTGGGATAGTTATTGTGATTGTGGTTGTGATTGTTGTTGTTGTATTGGTGACTCTTGTCATTGGTTTCTTCCCACTTTCTCTTGACTTGTTTCATGTTAGCCTCTTCGGTCGCCTGCTCTTTAATCCTTCCTTCAATCTGGTTCACTAATTGGTGAGCCATTTGACTTGCATTTTGTATGGAGGCGGGCTCGTGTGAACTCACATCTTCTTGAATCCTTTCCGGTAACCCTTTTACAAATGCATCGATCTTCTCTTCTTCGTCTTCGAACGTTCTGGGACACAATAGGCACAATTCTGTGAATCGTCGTTGTTACGCGGTGATATCAAAACCTTGCAATCGTAATCCTCTAAGCTCTACCTTGAGCTTATTGACCTCATTTCTGGGACGATACTGCTTGTTCATCAATTGCTTGAATGCTGACCACGGTAGTGTGTAAGCTGCATCTTGTCCTACCTGTTCGAGATAGGTATTCCACCATGTTAACGCAGTACCTGTGAAGGTATGCGTAGCGTACTTTACTTTGTCTTCTTCAGTACATTTACTTATGGCAAACATCGATTCAACCTTCTCGGTCCACCGTTTCAATCCGATTGGACCTTTGGTTCCATCAAATTCCAAAGGTTTGCAGGCAGTGAATTCTTTGTAGGAGCATCCTACACGATTTCTTGTGGAATTTGTTCCACTGCTAGAACCAGAGTTATTGTTGTTATTTTGCATTGCGGCTTGTAATGCGGCTATGTTTGCAGCAAGGAAAACACGAAAGTCTTCCTCATTCATGTTCAAGTTCTGACGAGTCGTCGGTGCCATTTCCTTCAAAAATAGCCAAAAGAATTTGGTTAATCATATAGAATTTAAGAGTAGTCAATAGTATTTCGTAGCATAATATGAACTTATTTATAAAAGCTTTTTCTTCATATTAGCATTTTATAGTTTTTATTCTGGTAGTACCTACCCGTTAAGTTCATACTTAGTAGCTACTATACAATTCAACTACTACGCTTCTATATGAAAAACTTATTACAATAATATTTCGCGTTCGAACTTTTATACAATATTTTACAAACATACAATACCACTATTATACATATAGGATGAAATATAACACATAATAACTTTGCTACTCGGCAACTATAAAGGCAATTCTAGTTAATACGCAAGTTGTTCAGCAAAAGAAATAAAGACACGTAATTCATAAGTCCAGAAACAAGTCATGCATTCTGGTTTTACTAAAACGACTTCCCATCCTTGGTCTTGTGGAAAGTAACCGTTATGACCATTAGCTAGACAACATGTTGTAATGTCGTCAAAAGGATGAGGATTTCGTAATGTCCAACAGCCCCGTAATAATCTAAAAACCTTGTTTCTCAACCCAACTACTGAATCCGTCACTTGTGGGAAGGTTTTATTTAAAAGTTGTAATCCGATGTTCTTTTTCTCACTTTGGTAAGAAGCGAACATCACTAACCCATAAGTATAACATGCTTCTTTATGTTGCATGTTAGAAGCTCTTTCTAACTCACGAAATCCTATGTTGGGATATGTTGAGTCAAAATAGGTTCTTAACCCGTAGCGTAAAATTGCATTTGGGTTCCCCGCATTTAACGCTTTAAAGAAAATACGGCGTAACTTACGGTCTCCCCAATGTGATATACCCCACCTATCAAAGGAAAGCCTTTTATAAACTAAGGCATTTCTGGAAAGTCTTTCAAATGTTTGACAAGTTAATTTCGCCATAACTAAATGTGCTCATGAATTCTGACCGACTCTAGACAAGATTTCCTCAATCATATCTTCTGGTAGGTCTTCTAAAATATTCGGTTGTTTACCCTTAACGTCCATTTTGTTTTTATACTGTAAAATAGACAAGGATTAGATTCGTAAAAGATAATTAACAAACAATACAAGCAATATTTACATAGAACATAAAAGTACAAGTACACATATAATACACAACATGATTACAACCCTCTAATCTGAATCGCTGGTTTCTTCTTCTTCGGACTTGGTTCGTTTTCCAAATTTTCTAGGGATATTTGGTGTTCCTTTAATATGAGCCGTCGTTTTCCACAATGGTTTAGAAAAACCTGGTGGTTTAGAGGTTCCCGGGTTATTGTTACAATTTAGGAAATACAGATGTTGCCGAAACATATAAAGTTCATCGGGGTTGGAATCAGGTTTCTCTATTTTTATACCTTTTTCCTTATTATTTTATTTTACTTTATTTAATTGGGTCGAGGTAATTTCTATAACATCATCGAAATCCTCATCGGGATCCGATTCATCGAAAAATTGGTAATCTTCCCAATATTTTACTTCCTCGGCGGAAACACCATTGACCATTATTGACTTTGGTCCGTTGGTTGAGGATTTTCTTTTATTTAACTGATTTACTGTAGGTATCAATATTTCTTCCTCCGGAACCTCTTCTTCTTCCGGTTCTTCCTCTTCCGTTTCCTCCTCTTCAGGTTCCTCTTCTTTCGGTTCCTCCTCTTCCGGTTCCTCCTCTTCCGATTCCTCTTCTTTCGGTTCCTCCTCTTCGAGAATTTGTGAATCTTCTCAAAATATATTCGACTCTTCATTATTATTAGGTGAGTCGATGGGATTTGTACTAGTGGTAGACATCTATCACACAATATCAAACACATTAAGAGGTTAATATATCACATAATATTCACATGTTAATAATATATAGTTTCCAACAAAAGTGTTAAGCAATTGTTTTTAAAGAAAACACGGTCGAAGTCCAGACTCACTAATGTATCCTAACAAACTCGATAAGACACACTAATGCAAATTTCTGGTTCTCTAAGACCAACGCTCGGATACCAACTGAAATGTCCCGTTCATATTGATTATAAACGTTCCATATTAATTGATTTCGTTGCGAGGTTTTGACCTCTATATGAGACATTTTTCAAAGACTGCATTCGTTTTTAAAACAAACCATAACCTTTATTTTATCGACAAGGTTAAAAGGACATCACCTAGATTATCCAGAAATGATAATCTAAAGAAAAATCACACTTACACACTACCAATACATATTGGTTTACAATATTAATATGTTACAACAAAGTAAATCTCGAATGCAGTTTTAAACAATATTATACAAGCATGCTGACACCAAATCTTGTCCTTATTTAGCATGCAACAGCGGAAGCTCTTAATAATCACCTAAGAATAAACATGCTTTAAACGTAATAATAGACCACAAGATTTCATATTTCAATATACATCCCATACATAGAGATAAAAATCATTCATATGGTGAACACCTGGTAACCGACATTAACAAGATGCATATAAGAATATTCCCATCATTCCGGGACATCCATCGGACATGATATAAAAACTCGAAGTACTAAAGCATCCGCTAGAACAGATGGGGTTTGTTGGGCCCAATAGATCTATCTTTAGGATTTGCGTCAATTAGTAGACTGGTTTACTAATTCTTAGATCATTCAACCATAGAAAGTAGTTTCATGTACATGTGTCTATTTTGTAAAACATTTATAAAGCTGCATGTATTCTCATCCCATAAATATTAGATTTTAAAAGTGGGACTATAACTCACTTTCACATATTTTTACTTCGTCGGGAAGTAAGACTTGACCACTGGTCGATTCACGAACCTATAACAAATATGTACATATTTATCAAAGTATGTTCAAAATATATTTACAACATTTTTAATACGTTTTAATGTTTTAAGTTTATTAAGTCAGCTGTCCTCGTTATTAACCTACAACTAGTTGTCCACAGTTAGATATACATAAATAAATCGATATATATCATCTTGAATCAATCCACGACCTAGTGTATACACGTCTCAGGCTAGATTACAACTCAAAGTATATATATTTTTGGAATCAACCTCAATCCTATATAGCTAACTCAAACATTACTGCATATAGAGTGTCTATGGTTGTTCCAAATAATATATATACATGGGTCGATATGATATGTCAAAATATTTGCATACGTGTCTATGGTATCCCAAGATTACATAATATATTAGAATACATGTATAATACAATACGAGTTAGCTAGGATATGATTAATATAGATTTGTTACCAATTTTCACGTAGCTACAACAAGAAAAAATTATCCAATCTTGTTTTACCCATAACTTCTTCGTTTTAAATCCGTTTTGAGTGATTCAAGTTGCTATGGTTTCATACTGAACTTAAGTTTATGAATCTAAACATAAAAAATAAGTTTATAGTCAGAAATACAGGTTAAAAGTCGTTTTTGTAAAGGTAGTCATTTCAGTCGAAAGAACGACGTCTAGATGACCATTTTGGAAAACATACTTCCACTATGAGTTTAACCATGATTTTTGGATATAGTTTCATGTTCATAAGACAAAACATTTTCCCGGAAGAAAAATTTTTAAATCAAAGTTTATCATAGTTTTTAATTAACTAACCCAAAACAGCCCACTATTTTGCTACGACGGCGTATATCCAGTTTTACGTTGTTTTTCGTGTTTTCAGGTTTTAAATCATTAAGTTAGCATATCATATAGATATAGAATATGTGTTTAGTTGATTTTAAAAGTCAAGTTAGAATGATTAACTTTTGTTTGTGAACAAGTTTAGAATTAACTAAACTATGTTCTAGTGATTACAAGTTTAAACCTTCGAATAAGGTAGTTTTATATATATGAATCGAATGATGTTATGAACATCATTACTATCTCAGGTCTTGTGGATAAACCTATTGGAAATGAAAAAAATAGATCTAGCTTCAAAGGATCCTTGGATGGCTTGAGAGTTCTTGAAGCAAAATCATGACACGAAAACAAGTTCAAATAAGATTTCCACTCGAAATAAGATTGTTGTAGTTATAGAAATTGAATCAAAGTTTAAATATGAGTACTACCTTGTATTAGAGAGATATCTTACTGTAAATAAGAAAGATTTCTTGAGGTTGGATGATCACTTGAAATGTATTTGCAAGATTGAAAGTAAGCTAGCAAACTTGGAAGTGTTGTTGGTGTGTTCTTGAGTAGTTGTTTTATAACTTGGTTTGTGTATAGATTTATGAACTAGATTGAGCTAGATTTTGTTAAAGATGATGAAGAACACTTAGAACAAAGGAAGAGCAATTGAGAGAGAGTAGCTTGATGCATGTAAGTTGCAAAATGAAAGTGTTTGTGTACTCCCTCATTTACGTGAACTTTGATCCATCATATAGGCTCCATTAGTTTGTTATTTTGTGAGATATTTCATGATAGATGTTAAATTATGGTTTCCACATGGTTAGGTGACTCACATGGGCTGCTAATAGTTGATCATTGGAGTGTATATACCAATAGTAAATACATTTAGGAGCTGTGTATTGTACGAGTACAAATACGAGTGCATACAAGTAGAATTGTTGATGAAAATGAATGAGGATGTAATTGTAAGCATTTTTGTTAAGTAGAAGTACTTTGATAAGTGTCTTGAAGTCTTTCAAAAGTGTATAAATAAATATTAAAACACTACATGTATATACATTTTAACTGAGTCGTTAAGTCATCGTTAGTCGTTACATGTAAGTGTTGTTTTGAAACCTTTAAGTTAACTATCTTGTTAAATGTTGTTAACCCATTGTTTATTATATCTAATGAGATGTTAAATTATTACATTATCATGATATTA
Organism: Rutidosis leptorrhynchoides; assembly: GCF_046630445.1. Taxonomy (NCBI): domain Eukaryota; kingdom Viridiplantae; phylum Streptophyta; class Magnoliopsida; order Asterales; family Asteraceae; genus Rutidosis; species Rutidosis leptorrhynchoides. The sequence continues at coordinate 225,992,814 of NC_092333.1, read as the reverse complement.
TGATGTGTTAATATATCTTAATATGATATATATACAATTAAATGCTGTTACAACGATAATCGTTACATATATGTCTCGTTTCAAAATCCTTAAGTTAGTAGTCTTGTTTTTACATATGCAATTCATTGTTAATATACTTAATGATATGTTTACTTATAATTTATCATGTTTATATATAGTGTAACAATATCTTAAAATGATTCATATGTAATTAGTAAGACGTTGTTATAACGATAATCGTTATATATATATCGTTTTCAAGTTTCTTAATTCAATAGTCTCATTTTTTATGTATATAACTCATTGTTAAAATACTTAATGAGGTACATACTTATCATAATATCATGTTAACTATATATATATATATATATATATATATATATATATATATATATATATATATATATATATATATATATATATATATATATATATATATATATCCAAATGTATGTCATCATATAGTTTTTACAAGTTTTAACGTTCGTGAATCGCCGGTCAACTTGGGTGGTCAATTGTCTATATAAAACCTATTTCAATTAATCAAGTCTTAACAAGTTTGATTGCTTAACATGTTGGAAACACTTAATCATATAAATATCAATTTCATTTAATATATATAAACATGGAAAATTTTGGGTCACTACACCCGAGCCCCTAAGGGTTGAATTTAAATGGATGGACTCCCTAAGAGCATTCAACACGGGGTAATGTCATCCAAACCCGCTAACCTACAAGAGGTTTTAAAGATGGCCCACTAATTGTTGGAAACAGTGGATGTAATTGATGTGCTGGAAACAAAAGAAAGTGAGAAGCCCCCCAATCAAGCACTACAACAACAACAACTTCACCAAGAAGTCTTTCACCTCCGACGGCAAGAAAGGTTATGCCAGAAATCTACCATTTTGTAACAAGTGCTACAAACATCATTTTGGTGAATGTAGCAAGCCATATTGTAAAAAGTGTCAAAGAAGTGGCCATGTGGCCAACGATTGTAAAAGTACCGCTCCCGTCGCTCAAAAGGGTCCCAATGCACCAAAAACTAGTGTTTGTTATGAATGTGGCCAACGGGGTCATTTTAAAAATGCATGCCCAAAGAAGAAAGCTAACCCCAATGCATGCGGCCGAGCTTTCAAAATTAACACCCAGGAGGCCCGAGATGACAATGAACTAGTCAACGGTACGTTTCTTCTCAACAACTCTTATGTTTCTTGTTTATTCGATTCGGGTGCCGATAAAAGTTTTGTATCCAAGACTTTGACTCATGATTTTTGCGCTCCACCACTCCCCCTAGATACTACTTATACCATTGAAATGGCCAACGGGAAACTATTGAGTGCCGACAAATTTTATCGGGGGTGTACGTTAAACTTATTGGGTAAAGAGTTTGAAATTTACTTGATACCTATACAACTAGGGAGCTTCGATGTTATAATTGGTACGAATTGGTTAGCTAAAACAAAATCTCACATCCTTTGTGATATTAAAGCAATCCAAGTTCCTATCGAGAATGGTGAACCCTTGATTGTTTATGGCGATAAGGTTTGCACAGGACTCAACCTCGTATCGTGCCTTAAAGTTGAAAAATATCTTCGTAAGGGTTGTTTTACGATCCTAGCCCACGTTAAGAAAGTCAAGACCATTGAGAAGCATATCGATGATGTGCCAATTATTAGTGACTTTTTTGATGTATTTCCCGAAGAATTGTCGGGTCTTCCACCCCATCGACCGGTTAAATTCCAAATCGATCTTATCCCGGGAGATGCACCCGTAGCACGTGCACCGTATAGACTTGCTCCATCTAAAATGAAAGAATTACAAAGTCAAATTCAAGAACTACTTGACCGTGGCTTTATCCAACCTAGCCATTCACCATGGGCCCCTCCAATTTTATTCGTTAAGAAGAAAGATGGATCCCTACGAATGTGCATCGATTATCATGAACTAAATAAATTGACGGTTAAGAACCAATACCCTCTTCCACGCATCGATGAACTCTTTGATCAACTACAAGGGTCTTGTGTATATTCAAAAATTGATCTCCGCTCGGGTTATCATCAACTAAGGGTTAAGGGGGAAGATGTCTCCAAAACCGCTTTCCGAACTCGTTATGGTAGTTATGAATTTCTTGTAATGCCATTCGGTTTATCTAATGCACCGCCGGTGTTCATGGATCTTATGAACCGCGTGTGCAAGCCGTATCTAGACAAATTCGTTATCGTATTCATAGATGATATCTTAATCTATTCAAAAAGCGAAGAAGAACACGAACAACACCTCCGACTCGTGCTTGAACTCTTGAGACAAGAACAACTCTATGCCAAATTCTCCAGGTGTGAATTTTGGTTAAAGGAAGTTCAATTTCTTGGTCATGTTGTAAGCGATCAAGGTATTAAAGTCAATCCCATGAAAATCAAAGCCATTAGTAATTGGGAAACCCCCACTACTCCTACTCATATTCGTCAATTTTTAGGCCTCGCCGGTTATTATCGTAGATTCATCGAAGATTTCTCTTTAGTTGCACGCCCTTTAACCGCGTTAACTCACAAGGAAAAGAAATTCATTTGGGCGGCCGAACAAGAGTCGGCGTTTCAAACCTTAAAGAAAAAGTCAACCACTGCTCCTATCTTATCTCTTCTCGAAGGCAATGATGATTTTATTGTATATTGCGATACCTCGAAACATGGTTTTGGGTGTATATTGATGCAACAAAAGAAAGTTATTGCTTATGCCTCTCGACAATTGAAAATTCACGAACGAAACTACACGACACACGATCTCGAACTTGGAACCGTTGTATTTGCACTCAAAATGTGGAGACACTATCTTTACGGAACCAAAAGTACCATCTTCACCGACCACAAAAGCCTCCAACACATTTTCGATCAAAAACAACTAAATATGAGACAACGACAGTGGATCGAGACATTGAACGATTATGATTGTGAACTTCGTTACCATCCCGGGAAGGCAAATGTAGTAGCCGATGCCTTAAGCCAAAAGGAAAGAATGGAACCTCTTCGTGTCCGAGTCTTAATCTCAATAGCCAAATCCGTGTAGCCCAAGATGAGGATCTCAAAGATGAAAATATTTCTCACGAACACTTGAACGTTCTCGCCTCTCGGTTCGAGGTTAAGGAGACCGGACTCCGATATTTCTCCAGAAGAATTTGGGTGCCTAGTTATGGGAATTTACGAAGCCTTATTCTAGATGAAGCCCATAAGTCAAGGTATTCGATTCATCCCGGGGCGAGTAAGATGTACCACGATCTCAAAGAACAATATTGGTGCCCGAACATTAAAAAAGACGTTGCTATATGTTGGAAAGTGTTTAACTTGTTCCAAGGTCAAAGTCGAACATCAAAGGCCATCCGGGTTACTTTAACAACCCGAAATCCCGCAATGGAAGTGGGAAAGAATAACGATGGACTTTATCACAAAACTACCAAAAACGGTAGGCGGTTATGATACCATTTGGGTTATTATTGACCGTCTCACCAAATCCGCTCACTTCCTAGCCATGAAAGAAACCGACAAGATGGAAAAACTTGCACAATTGTATATTAAGGAAATTGTATCCTGTCACGGTGTACCCTTACCGATTATTTTCGATCGAGATGCCCGTTTCACTTCTAGATTTTGGGGTGCCTTACAAGAAGCCTTGGGAACACGTTTAGACATGATTACCGCATATCATCCACAAATCGACGGACAAAGCGAACGTACAATTCAAACCTTGGAAGACATGTTACAAGCTTGTGTTATTGACTTCGAAAAAGCTTGGGAAAAGCATTTGCCTTTAGCCGAATTCTTTTACAACAATAGCTATCACACGAGTATTAATGCCGCACCTTTCGAAGCTTTATATGGCCGCAAATGTCTTTCTCCTATTTGTTGGGCCGAAGTAGGTGACAAGAAAATCACCGGACCCGAACTCATTCATGAAACAACCGAGAAGATTGTTCAAATCCAAGAAAGGCTCAAGACGACCCGTAGTCGTCAAAAGAGCTATGCCGATGTTAGACGTAAAGATATCGAATTCCAAGTGGGTGACCACATAATGTTAAAAGTCGCACCTTGGAAAGGTGTAATCCGTTTCGGAAAACGTGGAAAGCTAAATCCGCGATATGTTGGTCCTTTTGAAATCTTGGAGCGTATTGGACCCGTTGCTTACCGATTAGATATTTCGACTCAATTGAGCTCCGTTCATCCTACTTTCCATGTGTCAAACTTGAAGAAGTGCCTTGCCGAACAAGAACTCGTCATCCCTCTCGATGAGCTTACTATTGATCACAAACTCCACTTTGTAGAAGAACCGGTTGAAATTATGGATCGTGAGGTCAAAACCTTAAAGCAAAGCCGTATCTCGATTGTCAAAGTTCGTTGGAATGCCAAAAGAGGACCCGACTACTACTTCCAACTAAATTTTGGGACAAAATTTCTTTTAAGTAGTAGGTAATGTAATAACTCGTCTTTTTCCGTTTACTTTCCGTTTAGTTATTTTAAAGTCCGTTATTTAATTATAACATCTCCCGTTAATTTGCAAGACATATGGTGGTCAACCTTCGGTTGACTTGTTTCGTTGTTTCTACCAAACTGGTGATGCTAGGCAGTTGGTTACAATTGCTAACCGTCAAAAGAAAAGAGGTAGTCTGGTAGATACCCCTATGTGTTTTGCTTCTTTGATCCCTGATGTTTGGAATTGGAAAAATTCCTTCGTTTATTTCAAAAAAATCCTTCTTCTTTCCAGACAAATTTCCCAATGCTGTTGACAACATATGGGCAGTTGTTCCTAAGCATGTAATAACCCATCTTTTTCTGCTTACTTTCCGTTTAGTTATTTTAAAGTCCATTATTTAATTATAACATCTCCCGTTAATTTGCGTATTTAAAATAACTCGTATGGTTAATTCACTCACCCGCTTTTAAACTCGAGGGACTAATGTTGCAAAAGGGCCAAGCTAGTGACTAGGTCAACTAGTCAAACCCCACCTCCCACCACTCATTTCCACCTCCCACTTTCTTCGTCCTTTCTTCTTACTTCTACTTTTTCTCCATTTTCTTCATAATCAAAGATTCATCATCTAAATTAAATCTAGGAAGCTAACGACAATACTAATTATATATTTGTGATCTACTACTCAAGACCTTTAATTTGGTACCAATCTTATTACTTGGGATAAGCTTTTCTAAAACTCTAGATTTCTTGTTCTTGGTGTTCTTGACTTATAAAAGTGTTAGTGTCTATGGTTCAAGTCTAATGAATATGTGATTTGTTTGCTTGTTCTTGTCATTTTGGTGTAACTAGCATGAACTTGAAAAGTGACTAGTTTAATCTTGAGTTTTGGTTGATTAAATGATGTTATATGTTAAAGTTCATGCACTAAATGTGTTACTAGTATCATTAGCTTCAATTTGATGTGTAGGTTAACTTGGAAAACTTCACTAACTTGATTATTGAATTTGTGATTCTTAGTTAGGGTTTAGTAGTCTTAAATATGAATTTGTGATGCATTGAATGCTATGAGATGTTGTTGGTAAGTGTTTAGTTGCAATGTATGTTTAATTACCTTCGAAATGGCATACCATATGTGTGTATTTAATTTCCGAATCGTGACTTTGCATTTATGAACATGAATGTAATTAATGATGAACATTTAATGTGATTTATGTAGTTGTAAATGTTTAGTTTAGTTATTGTTATGGGTTCAATTGAACTACTAGTAATGGGTGTTTTCAAATGACATACAATAAGCGTTTTCCATGTTTGTTGACCATAAATTGTGATTTGGTGAAATTTGATTCGAGTCTTAGACACATGAAAACTGCCCACAATTCTGCCTAGCTGACCACCGTGGCGCACCCCTTCAAGTTGCGGTGCGCCTAACTGACCACCGCGGCGCGCCCCTTCAAGCCGTGGTGCAGCTTATGCCTGGAAAGTGGGTTGTCCAAATTTTCATTTTTTTCGTTAAATCTAACTACGTTACGCATTACCGATTAACATGCTACTTGTTCTAACATGCTCATACATGATTATGTAACTTAGAAAAATTGTCCGTGACCCGACCCGAACACGTTGACTTTTTCGTTGACTTTGACTTTGACCAAAGTTGACTTTTATTCAAACTTAACCAATACTTTGTTTAATCATTATAACCTCTCTCTTATACTTATATCTTGCATGAAACTTGCAACTTGACTCACATGCTATATAATCGAGTCGTAACGAGCCATAGGACTAATTGAACAACTTTGACCGACCTCGTATTTTACCTGTATTGATACAACCTACTTGTTTAGGTCAAGACTAGCATTCGTTCTTGTACACGTTTACTTTGTGAAGAACCTTTTTACTCGTGCACTCAAGGTGAGATCATAGTCTCACTTTTACTCTTTTACACTTACATTTGGGATGAGAAAACATAAACGTTTTGTTTTATAAAATGAACACAAGGACGAAAAGAAACATTCTACGTACGAGTTAGAACAAAAAGCCTCAATTCAATTATCATTAGTTACACTTGTAGGGTGTAAGCGAGAACTTATGTTATGTGGATCCATACGGGTTTGAAAAACCCTCATTCGGACGGTTAGCTACCGTTGGTGATGAAATGTAATTTTGAGTATAGTGTAGTTCTAACACTATGGTAACGAGGTTCGTATGCAGTTAAGCCTTGATAATTGGGTTCTCGTGATACAACAACTTTTAGAATGGTTTACTATTATTTCAACGTTATAAATCTTGTGGTTCAATATAACATGCTTACTAAACCTATGATTTCACCAACGTTTTCTTTGACATATTTTCTATGTTTCTCTCACGTCCTTGAATGCTAAGTGGTACATGCTTCCGCACACTATTTTGATACTTGCTTAGATGTCGAGTATACATGCATACATGGAGCGTCTTTTGACTTTATTTAATTTGTTTCGCATAGGTTTCATTTGTACTTAAACGTTGTAACGTAACTAGTTATCGAACTACTTTTGTAAACCTTGAAACATCCTTACATTTGAAATGAATGTGACATATTTTTGGTCAAACTTTGTTTTAAGGACTTATGACCATGTAACGGGACCTAAGTTAACGGCGCCTTCAATAGCGATTTTGGCGGGTCTTCACAAAGCAATACAACGATCCTGTTCCTGAAGATGCCAAGAATGACCCTCTTTTTGGTAAGATTTGCCGCCACCCCATTATACCCTCTACTCTTCCATATTCTATCATGTTTAAGCTTGGAATGGCATCTTCATGGGAGAGAGGCAAAGCTATTCCTGTGTATTTTTGTGGGGAGAAGGGTAGGTTTTGGTTACCTTAGGCTTCATTTTATAATTGGTATGCCTTTTTTTACTTTTTTGACTTTTGTTGGCTTCCGCAGAGATGTCTATGAGAAACATCATCAAGTCTCTAGGAGTGAAACAAATGACTGAGGCTGTTCGTGCCACGACTGTAGTCAAGGAGTTTGGTTCTCCCTCCTGCTCTAGTTTTATGGAGGTGGAGTGTAGACCAGAAAAGGCAGCTGACTCAAGTGCCCCCAAGGTTCAATCTAGTGTTAAGGTTGCTTCAGAGCATGAGCATATTGATGTCAACGTAGAGCCTGATGTGTCTAAAAGCATCCCTGTCAGGGCGTCTAGGCGTCAAAAAGCTGCAAAGAAGAGAAAGGAGGTTGCTTCTGGTTCACCCTTGAAAAAAGCTGAGTTTACTCTTCAAGAGGAAGATACCGAGGATGAAGTTCATGTTGAAGGTTCTGGTGATAATGTCCCATCAGGTATGTACTTTTATTCATGCTTTTGAGTGAACCTTGCTTTATTTCTATATTTCTTTGTATTTGTAGGTGATCTCCCTGCTATCCCCTCATTGAAAGCTTGTTATGATGTGTTGGATGAAATGGTTCCTTCTGAGTTTGAAGATGCTTTTATGGATACTTCCAAGCTTATTGACGTGTACACCGCTCATTACTACCGATCTGCAGTTTATAACCACCTTGTCCTTTCTCGTTTAAAGCAAAAGTCTGGTGATGTTGTGTGTTTAGAGAAAGAAGTTGAAGAGCTTAGGGAGGTCAATGCCTCTTCCAGAGAGTCGATAAAGAAGCTGCAGGAGTGATTGTTGATGAACACGTCATGGGAGGAAGAGGTAAAGTTAGCTGGAAGTGAGAGTGAGATAATGGGTATGCAGGAGAAACAGAAGTTGGATGACAAGAAGATTGCTGATCTAGAAGAGGAGAACAGGGTTCTTCATTAAGAGACAAAAGATGCTACTTCAGCTTTAGCAGATCAAAAGAGGAGGTTTGACAGTTTGAAGTCAGATTACTCTAATGTTATCACCCAGGTTATCCCTCATGTTTGTAGGCAAGCTATTCGCAACAAGGAGTTGGGTAACTTTATTGGCGACGTTGTGCTGGCTGGTAAGTAAGAGGAGAGATGCCAGTTGTTAGTTGATTTATCCAAGCAGGGCAAGCTTGAGCTTAGCGATTATCCGGAGTACACGGGCCAAGCTTCAGCTCTTCTTGATGCGGCTTGTGCTCGATTTGTTAATGTTGAGCGTAACTATGTTGCTTTTGTCGCTGGTCATCCTGATGCTAAACCTGTTGAGCTCCTTGGTTTGGTTGCGTAGGAATAACCTTTATGGGTGATTTATCTTTTAATCTGTCTTGTTGTGATGATCCTTAGGTTGACTTTTTACATTTGATGTACTTGTTCCAGGTCTGTGTGCCTGTAGGTTAAAGGCCTTGTTGCCTATGAACAATTTGTGCTTCTTATTTTGGGGGTTATCATACCCTTCTATGTATTGTTAGTTTGTGTTTATTGTACATTTTGTGCTAACTTTAAGATAGCAGGTAATGCTGGAACACATTGGACTTTTTTATGAGTCCTAGTGTTCTTTTGGATTTGTCAGTTTAGATCTGTTTGTTTTGGCTACATATTTGCTCGTCGTTGTTTTACATGATTATCTGAGTATCTTTGTTACAACTTTGATGTGCCAAAAATATTTTCAAGTGTATGAAGTATTCTCCTGGCAATTCTTCGTGATAGCTACGGTGTACCTCTTTGGGTTACCTCCTGCTTATTTTTCAAGTATGAGGAATATTCCTCTTGGGAATGCTTCATAATAGCTTCGGTATACCTCTTGGGTTACCTCTTTCTTATTTTTTAAGTATGAGAAGTATTTCTCTTGGGAATGCTTCATAATAGCTTCGGTATACCTTTTGGGTTACCTCTTGCTTATTTTTTAAGTATGAGAAGTATTCCTTTTGGGAATGCTTCATAATAGCTTCGGTTTACCTCTTGGGTTACCTCATGCTTATTTTTTAAGTATGAGAAGTATTCCTCTTGGGAATGCTTCATAATAGCTTCGGTATACCTCTTGCTTATTTTTTAAGTATGAGAAGTATTCCTCTTGGGAATGTTTCATAATACCTTCGTTATTTCCAAAAGATAGTAGGATTTCATTTCAAACTTCTTGTGGCAGGAAGCGTATATGCTTCAACTACCCATTACAGATTTTTTCCTACTCAAATACAACTAAAGCATAGAAATAGAACTTTTGCAGGTTCACTCCATTCCAGGTTCGCGGGACCTGTTTTCCTTCAGTACTTTCAAGCTTGTACGAGCCATTCCCGAATGCTTCGGAGATTATGTACGGGCCTTCTTAAGTTAGGCCCATCTTCCCTTCGTGTTCTACCTTGCTGGTGCTGTTAAGTTGTAGAACATAGTCTCCGACCTTGTACAATGATGGTTTAACTCGTTTATTGTAGTATTTCTCGATGGTTTTCTTTTAGGAAGCTTCTCGAATCAATGCAGGTTAACTTCTTTCTTCCATGAGATCGAGGTTGAGACGAAGGTTTTCTTCATTTTCTTCAAGGTTTGCGGTTTCCTTTGGTCAATACCTGTATCTCGGCAGGCAATACTGCCTCAGTACCATACACCAAGCTATAGGGAGTTTCCCCGTTACTCCTCTTTGGTGTGGTTCGGTGAACCTATAAAACTAGAGGGAGATCTTCCATCCATCCTTGGTGACATTTTCCTAACCGCTTCTCTAGACCTTTTAAGATATCCCTATTGGTGACTTCTACCTACCCGTTCCCTTGTGGGTGGTAGACTGAGATAAAGGTTTGTTTTATCTGTAACCTTTCGCAAAACCCCGAGAAGATGCCTTCGGTGAATTGTTTCCCATTATCATAAACGATTTCTCGGGGGATTACAAATCGACATATGATGTGTTCCCAAGCAAACTTTTTGATATGCTTCCCGGTTGTGGTGCTTAGTCTTTTTGCCTCAGTCCACTTCGTGAAATAGTCTATGGCGACTACCCACCATTTGTAGCCTCCTGGTGCTTCAGTTAGTGGCCCTATTATATCTATACTCCATTTTGAGAAAGGCCACGACGAGAGAACTGATATTAACTCTTGTTTCAGCTGCTTTAAAACTTTAGCGTGGATCTGGCAGGGCTCACTGGTTCGTAAAAGCGTGACCGTATCTTCGTGCATTGTCAGCCAGTAGTACCCCATTCTTAGTATTTTTGCCACAACTGACCTTAGTTCGGAATGGAGCCCACATATACCTTCATGCATTTCTCTAATAATCATCGAGGCTTAGTTCAGATCAACACATCGGAGCCACGGAGTGAGGAAGGATTTTCGATACAGGCCTCCATTCATTGTTTTGTATGACGGTGCTTTAATCCGAACCTTTCGTACTTCCTTCTTATCTTCGGGTAAAATTCCAAGTTCTAAGTATTCTTTAAGGGGCTTCATCCATGTATTTTCTTCTTCCACGATAAGGTCATGAACCTCTTGTGCTTTGATAGACCTTTTTTCAAGGACCTCAAGCAAGACTTCTTTTGCTAGGTAAGCGAAGGTAATGGAAGCCAATTTGCTCAAGGCATCCGCCTTTTTGTTTTGACATCTCTGCACATGCTCGATGGTGAAACCTCTGAAGCTTTCTACTAATTCTCTGACTTTCGACAAGTAGAGTTGTATTGTAGGTTGTCTTGCTTTGAAGACACTTAGGACATGATTGGCTATAAGTTGGGAGTCCACAAAAGCCTGTAGATGCTCGATTTTCATTTCTTTGGCTATTCTTAGTCCAGCAAGCAAAGCTTCGTATTCAGCTTCGTTATAGGTTATGCTGAATTCGAAGCGAAGGGCGTATATGAACTCTTGACCTTCAGGGTTAATCAACATTAGCCCTGCTCCTGAACCATCGGAGCTTGAGGCTCCGTCAGTGAACAACTTCCATTCCTCTGTTTCAATAATTTGTGCGATAGTAGAGTCACTTTCTTCGTTTATCCCCGTTGTTTCTGCCATGAAATCTGCTAGTACTTGGGCTTTGATCGAGTGTCGGGCTTGGAAATCAATGTCATGTTTGAATTGTCCCGTTCATATTGATTATAAACGTTCTATATTAATTGATTTCGTTGCGAGGTTTTGACCTCTATATGAGACGTTTTTCAAAGACTGCATTTGTTTTTTAAAACAAACCATAACCTTTATTTTATCGACAAGGTTAAAAGGACACCACCTAGATTATCCATAAATGATAATCTAAAAATATCACACTTACACACTACCAATACATATTGGTTTACAATATTAATATGTTACAACAAAGTAAATCTCGAATGCAGTTTTAAACAATATTATACAAGCATGCTGACACCAAATCTTGTCCATATTTTAGCATGTAATAGCGGAAGCTCTTAATAATCACCTGAGAATAAACATGCCTTAAACGTCAACAAAAATGTTGGTGTGTTATAGGTTTAACCTATATATTTATCAAATCGTAATAATAGACTACAAGATTTCATATTTCAATATACATCCCATACATAGAGATAAAAATCATTCATATAGTGAACACCTGGTAACCGACATTAACAAGATGCATATAAGAATATCCCCTATCATTCCGGAAAATCCTTCCGACATGATAAAAACGAATTCGAAGTACTAAAGCATCCGGTACTTTGGATGGGGTTCGTTAGGCCCAATTGATCTATCTTTAGGATTCGTGTCAATTAGTAGATCGGTTTACTAATTCTTAGGCTACCAAGCAAAAGGGGCATATTCGGCTTCGATCATTCACCCATATAATGTAGTTTCATTTACTTGTGTCTATTTCGTAAAACATTTATAAAACTGCATGTATTCTCATTCCAAAATATTAGATATTAAAAGTGGGACTATAACTCACTTTCACAGATTTTTGCTTCGTCGGGAAGTAAGACTTGGCCACTGGTCGATTCACGAACCTATAACAAATATGTACATATATATCAAAGTATGTTCAAAATATATTTACAACATTTTTAATACGTTTTACTGTTTTAAGTTTATTAAATCAGCTGTCCTCGTTAGTAACCTACAACTAGTTGTCCACAGTTAGATGTAAAGAAATAAATCGATATATATTATCTTGAATCAATCCATGACCCAGTGTATACACGTCTCAGGCTAGATCACAACTCAAAGTATATATATTTTTGGAATCAACCTCAACCCTGTATAGCTAACTCAAACATTACTGCATATAGAGTGTCTATGGTTGTTCCAAATAATATATATACATGGGTCGATATGATATGTCAAAACATTTGTATAAATGTCTATGGTATCCCAAGATTACATAATATATTAGAATACATGTATAATACAATATGAGTTAGCTAGGATATGATTAATATAGATTTGTTACCAATTTTCACGTAGCTACAACAAGCAAAATTATCCAATCTTGTTTTACCTATAACTTCTTCGTTTTAAATCCGTTTTGAGTGATTCAAGTTGCTATGGTTTTATATTGAACTTAAGTTTATGAATCTAAACAGAAAAAGTATAAGTTTATTGTCAGAAATACAGGTTACAAGTCATTTTTGTAAAGGTAGTCATTTCAGTCGAAAGAACGACGTCTAGATGACCATTTTGGAAAACATACTTCCAGTTTGAGTTTAACCATGATTTTTGGATATAGTTTCATGTTCATAAGAAAAATAATTTTCCCAGAAGAACAACTTTTAAATCAAATTTTATCATAGTTTTTAATTAACTAACCCAAAACAGCCCGCGGTGTTACTACGACGGCGTATATTCGGTTTTACGGTGTTTTTCGTGTTTTCAGGTTTTAAATCATTAAGTTAGCATATCATATAGATATAGAAAATGTGTTTAGTTGATTTTAAAAGTCAAGTTAGAAGGATTAACTTTTGTTTGCGAACAAGTTTAGAATTAACTAAACTATGTTCTAGTGATTACAAGTTTAAACCTTCGAATAAGGTAGTTTTATATATATGAATAGAATGATGTTAAGAACATCATTACTACCTCAGGTTTTGTGGATAAACCTACTGGAAATGAGAAAAATAGATCTAGCTTCAAAGGATCCTTGGATGGCTTGAAAGTTCTTGAAGTAGAATCATGACATGAAAACAAGTTCAAGTAAGATTTTCACTCGAAATAAGATTGTTAAAGTTATAGAAATTGAATCAAAGTTTGAATATGAGTATTACCTTGTATTAGAAAGATATCTTACTGTAAATAAGAAAGATTTTTTGAGGTTGGATGATCACTCAAAGTGGATTTGCAAGATTGGAAGTAAGCTAGCAAACTTGAAAGTATTGCTGGTGTGTTCTTGAGTAGTTATTTTATAACGTGGTTTATGTATGGATTTATGAACTAGATTGAGCTAGATTTTGTTGAAGATGATGAAGAATACTTAGAACAAAGGAAGAACAATTGAGATAGAGTAATTTGATTCAAGAAAATTGCAAAGTGAATGTGTTTGTGAGCTCTCATATTCACGTGAATGTGTAGTCTCCATATAGGCTCCATTAGTTTGTAATTTTGTGAGATATTTCATGCTAGATGTTAAATGATGGTTCCCACATGGTTAGGTGACTCACAAGGGCTGTTAAGAGCTGATCATTGAAGTGTATATACCAATAGTAAATACATTTAGAAGCTGGATATTGTACGAGTACGAATACAGGTGCATACGAGTAGAATTGTTGATGAAAATGAACGAGTATGTAATTGTAAGCATTTTTGTTAAGTAGAAGTAATTTGATAAGTGTCTTGAAGTCTTTAAAAAGTGTATGAATACATATTTAAACACTACATGTATATACATTTTAACTGAGTCGTTAAGTCATCATTAGTCGTTACATGTAAATGTTGTTTTGAAACCTTTAAGTTAACGATCTTGTTAAATGTTGTTAACCCATTGTTTATTATATCTAATGAGATGTTAAATTATTACATTATCATGATATTATGATGTATTAATATATCTTAATATGATATATATATATATATATATATATATATATATATATATATATATATATATATATATATATACATTTAAATTTTGTTACAACGATAATCGTTACATGTATGTCTCGTTTCGAAATCCCTATGTTAGTAGTCTTGTTTTTACATATGTAGTTCAATGTTAATATACTTAATGAGATACATACTTATCATAATATCATGTTAACTATATATATATCCATATATATGTCATCATATAGTTTTTACAAGTTTTAACGTTCGTGAATCGCCGGTCAACTTGGGTGGTCAATTGTCTATATGAAACCTATTTCAATTAATCAAGTCTTAACAAGTTTGATTGCTTAACATGTTGGAAACACTTAATCATGTAAATATCAATTTCATTTAATATAAATAAAAATGGAAAAGTTCGGGTCACTACAATGTTCTCCTAGCTCGATGGCCCAATTGGCCATTCGCCCCGACTTTTCTGGCTTCAAGAGTGCCTACCTAATCTATTTGTTAGTTAACACAATAATTGGATGGGCTTGAAAATACCTTCGTAGTTTCCTGGCGGTGTGGACTAAGGCAAGTGTGAGCTTTTCAAGCTCCGGTTAGTTAGATTCCGCACCTTGGAGGACCCGACTGACAAAATATATGGGGGCCTGTACCCTTCTCGTTTTGCCACAAGTACTGCGCTGATACATTCTTTGGAGGTTTCCTGGTAAAGATATAGTGTTTCCCCTCGCTTCGGGGAGGTGAGGGTCGGTAGATTAGCTATATGTGTCTTCATGTCAACGAAAGCTTGCTCTGTTTCCTCTATCCAGATTATATTTTTTGCCCTTAGACATCCTTTTAGAACTTTAAGGAAAGGCAACTGTTTCTCAGCACCCGTGGAGAGGAAATGACTTAACGATGCTAGCTTCCCATTTAGGCTCTGCATTTCCTTGACCGTGGTGGGAGTCTTGAGTTGTTGTAGCTTATCCACTTTTTTCGGGTTCGCTAGGATCCCATTATTCGTGATATAATACCCCAAGAACCTTCCTTCTTCCACCCCGAAGGAACACTTTTTCGGATTGAGTTTCATGTTGACTGCCCTAAGGGCATCGAAGGTTTCCTGGATATCTTTCAAAAGAGCATTTTTATCAATGCTTTTGATTACCATATCATCGACATAAGCTTCCAAGTTTCTCTAGAGCTGATTACGGAAGACTTTATCTATGAGCCTTTGATAGGTAGCTCCGGCGTTTTTTAGCCCAAAGGGCATCTTTTTGTAGAAATAGATACCCTTGCTTGTGAAGAATGATGTTTTTTCTTCATCCTCTTCGGCTATTTGAATCTGATGGTAACCTTTATAAGCATCGAGGAAGCATTTATACCTATATCCGGTTAAGGATTCTACCTTCCAGTCAATTTCTGGCAGGGGATAGCAATCCTTTGGACAAGCCTTGTTGATGTTCGTAAAATTAACACACATTCTCCAACCTTCGTCTCACTTTTTTTTACCATAACAGGGTTCGCAACCCAGGTAGGGTATTTTACTTCTCGGATTATATCGGCTTGGAGCAATTCTTCTACTTCTTTACAAGCGGCCTCATCTTTTCTTTGGCAAGGTTTCTTTTCGTCTGATGTATCGGCTCTAGATGCTTGTATTTGTTAAGCTTATGCTCCATAGAGAATACTGATCCTTTGATGTTAAATGTGCAAGGGATGCCGGTCATATCTTCGTATTCTCAGGCGAAGATATCGACATTGGCCTGTAGTAGCTTACGAAGCTTCCTCTTTACTTCTGAAGGTAAGGAACCTCCGATGGTTACTTGTTGTTCGGGGAATAGAAGATTGATGGAGATCTTCTCTTCCTCTAGATATCCTTCTCTGTTTTCTAGGATGCACTCCCCTGGTCTTTCCTCCATCTCCTTGATGGCCATGATCACCTTTTCCCGATCATAAGTTGAAGCTAGGGTTCCGATTCCCTCGGGAGTGTAAAACTTTACCAGTTGATGCATAGTTGATACGAGTATCCCCATCTTCATCATGGCTACTCTACCTTGAAAAATATTATGTTGTGAGGTGGAGCGGACTACTACGAAGTCAAGTGTCTCCGTCCTGGATAACGGTGATTCTCCGATGGTAAAATCGAGGTCTATTTCTCCGATAGGCCAACACCTTTCACCGGGAATCCAACCAGAGGTACCCTGGGGGGGGGGGGGGTGGTTAGGAGAGCTTTGATGTAAGGACTGAGCTGTTCGAAGCAATGCTCATACATGATATCGCACGCGCTTCCGCTATCTAAGTACAGTCGGTGCACATTTCTCTCGAACATTCGGTCATTGACTGTGACAGGCTTATCGAACGGCGTGATTATGTCAACCACTGAGAAGGAGATTTCTTCCCAATCTATCACTCCGTTTTTTCTCTCCCTCTTGTAACTTCTTCGAGATTCAATGGCAAAACACTGATAATATGGCATTGTCTGCGTTCGGCCTTTTCCATTTGGGTTTTACTTCTTGCTTGGGTACCTTTGGGTTAAGTATACCCTTCACTAGGTGTGATAACTTCCCTGATAGAACGGCCTCTTCTATGTCCTGCCTTAGCTGTATGCAGTCATCCGTTTCGTGTCCGTAGTCGTTGTGGAAGTCACATAATTTGCTTGTATCCTTCAGCTTACCCTTATTGGCTAGCTTCGGTGGAGCTTTGAAAGCTTGGGCAGCCCTTTCAGTAGCGAGGATTTCCTTGGGTAATTTTATCAGAGTCCTGAGGATACAGGAGGTAGTCTCTCGCCTGTAAGGAGAGAACCTGTTCCTTTCAATTTTTCCTTCCGGATTTTTCTTTGCGGTGACTTACCTTCTCCTTTCGTTTGAATCTCTGTGCTTCTTTGTATTCGAAGCTACTGGCTATGTCCTTCGCATCCAACCAGACATACGCTTGGTCCAGTAAAGCTTCGTAAGTGTCCCGAAGGTCTCAGCTAAGATGTTCCACTAATGCTCTGGTCCTGCAGCCATATAAGAGTCCTGATATTCTTTGTAACTCCGGGAGTTCGGGGATCTGTTGGTTCGCCCATATATCGGCTGAGAAAAGCTCTTGAAGCTTCGTTATTTTTTTGTCTGATGCCGTGGGCTGCAACATGGTTCTTCTTGTTTTTCTTTTGTTGACTGAATTTTGACCTGAAAAGTTAAGGTCTTCAAAACTTGAGATGGAGTCCTTCGTTAGAGAGTCGAACCAGATCCTTGCATCACTTTTGAGCATATAGGAGAATGCATGGCAAGCTACGGCCATATCCCATCTCGACATTCGAGCTGCACCTTCGAAGATGTTTATAAAATCATCTGGGTTGTCCTTTCCTTCGTAATACCCCAGGTGAGAAGGTATCTTCATTCCAATCGGTAGCGGACGGTTTTGTATCAAAGATACGAACGGAGTTTTCTGGCTCTTCCAAAACTGGTCTATATCTCCGTTTGCGTTCACGTTAGCTTCGAGATAAGGGTTGTTTACCATAGGGAGACTTCCCCCTTACACATTCTGATAAGGTAAGTTGAACCACTGATTCCCTCCGTTCCACGTTTGTGAGCCTGTGGGTAGCGAAGCATTCTGCTGATTTATCACAGGGACTATTCCTGCAGTTGGCAAGACAGTGCTGGCATTGGGCATGTTCTGTGAGAACATAGGGAATGTGCTCCCGAAGGTATATTGCTGCATAACCGGCCCTCCGAAATTGCTCAACGGGATGCTGGTGGTGATCTTTGACTGAACCGGCTGAGAGAGCACCGGTTGAGAGGTGATGGGTTGAGAGATCGCTGGTTGCGAGGTCGTATAGCAGGAGGGGGATTTCTCGTTGGTCATGCCTCCATCTCCGTTTCTTCATTGGCATCTTCACTATCATACGTGAGGATTCGTCGACTGTGTACATGTCCTTCTTCTCGTAACATTTTGATGACAACACGTATGTTATCATAGTTATTGAGTATGAAGGTTTTTTCGATTAACGGTGGTGGTTCAGAATCGCTCCGATCTGTGATTATTGGCATAGCAGGAGTGATCGGTGGTTGTGTTCAGGTTTCAGGTTGATTAACTTATGATTGCAAAGAGAAACCAGGAGGTGGGTGATCGAGATGTGCCATGATCTTGTGTTTTTCTCAAACAAAAATGAATGTTGATGTTGTGTCCAACGGATGGTGCCAATTGTTTGTACAATTCTTGGCGATCCTTGTTAGAAGAACAAGGATATTGAGATCTGATCACTAAGTAAGAGGTGTTGCAAGGTATAATAATGGGTGTATGCTTGTTGGCGATTCCCGAAGGTTGTACGAAGGTATTGTACTTTACGCCACCAAGATACGAAGGTAACTCATTGAGAGTAGTGTGTGTTAGTTATTGCGACTTAGAGTGAATGCCAACTCCAGAGATCATGCTCTCCTTTTATAGGGCTATTTGACAGCTTCTTCACCAGTTCTCTAGGTGGGGATCAGTCTCCAAGGCAATCTCTGATAAGACAAAGGGAACTTTCCCTTTGGCCGACTATGACCCCTGCAGTTAAACAAAGCTAGTCTGAAGCATTCCTCTTTTGTCATTTGGACTCTAGTAGAAGCGAGTTGGTCAACCTGCTTACTTCTCTCCTTCAGCCTATGTAATCTTGTGAATTCAGGATGAGTCTTTGTCCATTGGTAACTGTGATCCCTTCGTTACTATGTTCCTCCATTACCATAGCTTCGTATAACAGATACGGTTTCTTATTAAATACTAGGATCACACTTTGGTAGTAGTCTTCTTTTATCATTTGGGCGCCATTGTTTGAGTTTGTGGATATCCTGCTCATGACTTGTATTCGACATATGTGTTCTTGTGATCAATTCTTATGTCATCAATCCTCTATAAGCGTGATACCTTCGTTAGCATAGCTTCGGTTAATAACTGGGCGGGGAGATACACTGTCAGAAGTAAACTAGGTATGGAGATGAACATAACTCTGAAATTTTCTAAAAGAAAATGGTAACATGTGGAAATTTATTTTATAATCAACGAACACAAGTTACTGAAAGCTACCAAACACAATACTAAAGGATAAGAACATATATCACTACAGAAAACGCAATTTGGGCACAGGAATAACCCTTTAACCTGAACTACTACAACGAACACTGGCATTATAGAGGAACTAAATTATCTGCTTTGGTTAAATGGAAATTATTAAGAGAAAATGAGTGAATACCAAAATCCATGTTAGAATTAACTCACTGAGTAAAAATCAGATAACAATGTAATAAGACAGCTAGTAACTTTTAAATCATGAATACGTAATGACATTACCAGACTACTAGAATCGTGGAAACTGACACAACGAGTTAAAAACAAATAATGACCGAATTGAATACGGAGAACCAATGAAATTGCTTCATGCAACAGAAAGTAAATATCCTTGTGAATATTGAAAGGGAAAAACCTAAACTAATCAGCATATATATCGTAGTACCTTGTTGGGTGGCAACCAACATGGTCATCAGTGGAGAAAAAAATCTGACTGGTTTAGTAAAATTAGTTTTCCGTGTAAGAGCTAACTTTGAGTGAAGTCACTGAACCAGCATTTTTAAAAATCCCAAGATCATTGATTTGTTTTGAGTAGGGTTCCACAACTTGAAGTGTGGTTGAGGTTGAATCTGTATAATCAATTTCCATAATAACTTCATCACTATACACCGAACCATTGGGAGCCACAATATTGAAAAGTTTAGTAGAAGATTTTGGAACACCATGGCTCAGCATCCATACATCACAAACCGGTTTATCAGCCTCATAATAACCTTTAACCACAACAAGAGACTCCATTAGCTTAGCCGAACACAAATTCCCATTACAACATACTAAACAATCTCGTAGTAACACTTCTCCAAATTCATCACTTGTCAAATAAATGAAATGATCATATTACAAGACCCATCATCCATTTCAATATTATCAAAAGCATGCCAATAAATAACTCCATCTACAAATGTCTGACCCCATGTGAAGAAAATCAGTTTACAAGGGAAATCAATAGGAATACTTCTCCAAACCCCCGAGCTTACAGTATAAACCTTGACTTCCCAAGTGAAAGTATCGTTTCCTGACGTTTTATGAACACGTGTGGTGATCTTGACAAGCTTAGGGTCACTATTGTTAGGA
Organism: Rutidosis leptorrhynchoides; assembly: GCF_046630445.1. Classification (NCBI taxonomy): domain Eukaryota; kingdom Viridiplantae; phylum Streptophyta; class Magnoliopsida; order Asterales; family Asteraceae; genus Rutidosis; species Rutidosis leptorrhynchoides. The sequence continues at coordinate 225,972,389 of NC_092333.1, read as the reverse complement.
CAAACTCCAAAACCAACAACTGTAAGTCCATCGTCTAAATATAAATGATTATGAATAGCAATACCAATCGACTTCCGAATTGAAAGATTCCACAACACAGCCATCTCTTTTCTATTGTCTTGATGCAGATATAAACCATATAAACACACTAATCCGTGGGATGAACCGAGGACTAACGCATTACGAAGTAGGTTAACAGTTAAAGGACGAGTAATTGATAATTTAATATGGGGAAAATTATCATCATTATCATCAATTGAGATATATGGGGAAAATTATCATCATTATCATCAATTGAGATATATTTTCGTACTCCGTCCCAAATCTATAGTCCATTATTCCATTTTAAGACGTCCCAATTTAATCGTCCACTTTCATAAATGGATAGGAATAATATGATAAAAGTCTTTTGTGCCCTACTTTATTTATGTAAGACAAAATGATAGGTAAAAAGTAAAGGGTAAGACTGGAAACAGTGGCGACTTTAGGTGGAGCCCCACAGGGTCCAGTGACACCACTAGTTTTTCGAAATTTATCACAAATTTTTTATTTTTTTATGTACTGGACACCACTAAATATAATAATGGGACCCCATAAATTTTTAGAGATTATAGTTTAATAGTTTTGACTACTAAATTGTTTGAAATTAACCCACTTATGATATGATTTTATAGTATGAGCCATTGAATATATTATATATAAAAATAAACAAACCGTTGGTCCACTTCCAATTCTAATTTTTTTTACTTCCTTCTACATCACAATTTCTTATGGTTCTACATTCAATCCTTTATCTTAGGGATGTCAATGGATCAGATATGAATTGGGTGAGGGCGTGAAGTCATATCCATATCCATTTAGTTTTTGTTCATCAATATCCATATCTATTTAAATTTAGTTCATCAATCTATATCCATATCCAGTGGGTTAAGCGGGTTAATGGATATACATTGAATATTTAATAGTCTTACAATATTTTCAAATACATAATGAAAAAAAAAAACGTAATATAACATGACATAATTTACAATTCTTCTACAAGAATGTGTAATATTTATCTAAGAATGAATATAATTTGTTAAATTTACTATCATATACTATGAGAAATTATGTGTAATCTTTACATTATGTTGAGATATACATGTTTTATTGTGAATACTTATAGTGAATTCATTATATGGTTGCAAATAAATGTATGTGTAATGGTAAAAATATATTTGTAATAGTTATTGTATATGAATCCTCAATCTCATCACTCATAACTACCTAACTCATTCTTAAAAGTCGGGGAAAACTGTAATTATACAGCTAATGTTAATATTATGCGATTCATATTGATAATAGGTTATAAAATTGCAATTTAAAATTGCTATTGTAAAATTGCTACTGTATAGGTCATTGGCTAAAATAATATTTTAAAATTGCTACTGTATAGGTCATTGGTACTTTAAAATTGTTACTGTGAAATTGCTATTGTATGTGCCATTAATTGCTACTGCATAAGAACAACCTTATATTTTGCGAGTATTATTCAATTTTATGTTTGTTTTTTGGGCACGACCCGACCCGGTCGATTTGACCCGACACATTAAATTCTTTGTGCAAGAAAGTTATCAAATAAGTTTTTGGGACCCCATTGGGTTTTGATCCTAGAATCGCCACTGACTGGAAAGTAAACAAAAAGGTACATGTGAAGTACTTTTTCTTAAACTTCGTTTTTGTCTGGAAACAATAGATTTGGGACGGATGGAGTATCTTTATACCTTACAAGTAAATGATGTGATTGATTGGGACGTACTCTGTGATCGGCAATAAACTTCGAGCTATCGATCAACGACTTCCATGATTTTGAAACAGATCTGTGTTGAATCAATGATTTTATCGGAAGCTTTTTGATGATTTCCGCCTGAATTTCGAATGGCAAGTGATCAGACATTTTAATTTGAGATCTGATTTAAGGTTATTAGGGTTTGAAATGATGTTGGGACGTAATTTGGGATACCGGAACGCTCAATGTCCATGGATGGGATACAAAACCATTTATCACTGTAATTTTTGTTTAATTTACTACTTTACACGTTTGACTTTCAAATTTTTTTTTTCAATTTTGACTGTAAATATTTTTATTTGTATTATATATTATTTGATTAAAATTATATTAATAAAACCGCGTTTAAGACCCAATACATTCACATAAAATATATCAAATATTATATAACACATATAAAGATATTTACAAAGTTAACATAAAAAGACTTTGAAAGTCAAACGTGGACACTTATAGTGGGACGGAAGGGAGTATTATTTATTGTTTGTAAAAATCACGCTGTTGTTACTTGTGGTTTGTTGAGATTTGTATTAGAACACCTAAACTTTATTTTTAGCATAGTTGGTACCTAGATTTTTAATACGTTTGTTGGTTCGTACCTTAACACAACGTGCGTCAAAAAGTGAAGGTTAACCCTTGAATAAGTGAGGGTATTTTTGTCATATCAGCCCAATTTTATTAACCCATTTTCTCCTTCAACCATTTTTATCCGTTAACCCTTTTTCTCCTTTCCTTTTATCTTCTTTAAAATCATGAAACCCAAATTCTAAAATAAAATTAAAAAAAATTCCACAACCATTGGATCTCAATTTGTACTATATATCTATATAGAATAAAATCCATACATTATCTTCAGAAAAAAAAAAAAAATGCACTACAATACATCGATTAACTTCTTTTATATGTCTTTCCATACATATAAATTGATATATTATCTTTTATTGTACATGGGTTTATGGATTATGTGGAGAAATAATATAATGCGGAAGAATTTTCACTTTGGATATTAACGAAACTGATATATGGATTAAAATAAGAAAACGAACGAATATACCCTCACATGTATGGCACATGTGAGGGTTTAGCTGTTAAAACATAACGACAGTTAGTCAGGAGTACCAATTATGAAAGTTACACAAAACTTAAGTACCAACTATGCAAAAAAAAAAAGTTTAAGTGTTGTAATGATAATCTTAACAAATCACATGTACTAACGGCGTAATTTTTTTTTATTGTTTATATATATATATATATATATATATATATATATATATATATATATATATATATATATATATATATATAGTAGCTTTTAGCTTTTAGAGCCCGTGCATTGTACGGGTGGGTAAATAATCGTGCAAAATTATTTGAGTTTATCAAATAATTACGATTTTAGAGCTAATATTTTCAATCAAATGATAATAATTGATAAAATTACTAAATTGATAACACTTTATAAAATACTTAGTATATGAAACTCGTCCATTACACGGTAGTTAAAAAAAGTTTAAAATCACTTTGCAATTTTTCTGTAATAGGTTTTAGAGCTCGTGTGTTGTACAGTGTATAAAATAATTTTGCAAAATTAATTAATTCTTCAAACAATTATTCTTTTGAGTTTAAGATCTCGCGGTATTGAGAAATTTTAGAAGTTCATTTTTATTAATAATATTAATTAGTAAATAACTAACTTAGTTATTCATTAATTTAGTTATAATTTTATTATTAATTACTCTTTATTAACCAAATTAATAATTACTCCATCCGTCTCAATTTAATTGTTTCTAGATAAAAAACACACAGTTTAAAAAATTATCATAAAAGTATTGTACTTTCTGTTTATATTTTGTTTACTTTTCAATGTTACCCTTACTTTTTCTTTCTCCTTTAATCTGATCCACATAAATTAAGGGCATAATAGAACTTAATCTTCTTATTCTTTTCTATTTATAGAAGTGGACAATTAATTTGAGATACCCCAAAATAGAATACTGGCCTATAGATTTTGGGACGGAGCTAATTTATATGTAATAATTAGTAGGATAGTAACAAAATAATATGTAACTATATGTACGGAGAAAATTTATATGTACTTAGAGATTTACGGATTCTAGAGATTTACGGGTTAATAATATCTTATTTATTTATATCTTAGATATTTACAGATTTATTTTATATATTAATTGTAATCTATACATATATATGTATATCTATACATATATATTAAATTATAATTAATAATTAATTCAATTTAATCACAAAAACGACACCTAAGGAAAACCTTTTTAATATATATATATATATATATATATATATATATATATATATATATATATATATATATATATATATATATATATATATATATATATATATATATATATATATATATATATATATATATATATATATATATATATATATTTGCCCTGCATAAATTTTTAGAGTATATATAATTTATAATTTATAAAGAAAGTTTATTTTATTCTTATTTATTATTTATTGAAGTGAAAATTAATTTAGAATAACCCTACCTAAAATTTAAATTGCAGCGTAAGAATAAATAAATATTGAGAGGTTAAAAGCGCAAAGTTTTATGTTTATTTGTGTAGACATTTATGGAAAATAACATAGAAAAAATCAGTGGTGTTTTTTATTTTAATTTGTACGACCTCAAATTAACTAAATTACGAAAAGTATAATAAACTCATCTTTAATAATTTATCTATCTATCTATTTATACTTCTAATAAATCTGTATAATAACAATGTCATAAATGAGGAATACACAAGCTTAAAAATTAAAAATAAATAAAAATAAATAAGTTATCCATGATGATGTCATTAAAATTGTCACACCCCTTTAATGGGACCGGGGGTAATCTGTGACTAACCAATACCAAAACACAAGTGTAAAGCGAGAACGACTCTAAATAAGACGTTTTTATTAAAATCAAATGTATTAAAGCAGCGGAATTGAATTGTCATTACAAATGTTAAACTAAAATGTAAATTGTAATTGTTTTAAATGCAATAAATATAGATGCGGACTCTAATGACCCGTCCTAATCCATCTGGACAAATACATTACATTTGGTTACATCGCGAGGTACTTGACCTCTATATGATACATTTTACAAACATTGCATTCGTTTTTAAAAGACCAACTTTCATTACATCGAAAGTTGACGACATGCATACCATTTCATAATATATCCAACTATAATTGACTTAATAATAATCTTGATGAACTCAACGACTCAAATGCAACGTCTTTTGAAATATGCCATGAATGACTCCAAATAATATCTTTAAAATGAGCAAATGCATAGCAGAAAATTTCTTTCATACATGAGAATAAACATGCTTTAAAGTGTCAACCAAAAGGTTGGTGAGTTCATTAGTTTATCATAAATATTCATTTCCATCATTTTAATAGACCACACGATTTTCATATTTCATAAACATCATTCTCATATCAGACATTTCGCAAACTACATAGAGATAAAAATCATTCATATGGATTGAGCACCCGGTAACCGACATTAACAAGATGCATATAGAATATCCCCATCATTCCGGGACACCCATCGGACATGATAATTTCAAAGTACTAAAGCATTCTAAATTCCAGAATGTGGCTTGTTGGGCCCGATAGATCTATCTTTAAGATTCGCGTCAATTAGGGGTGCACTAATTCTCAAAATTAGTAATGTTCCCTAATTCTTAGGCTACCAAGCTAAAAGGGGTATATTCGGTTTAATAATTCAACCATAGAATGTAGTTTCGATTACTTGTGTCTATTTCGTAAAACAGTTATAAAAGCAGCGCATGTATTCTCAGTCCCAAAAATATATATTGCAAAAGCATTTAAAAGGGAGCAAATGAAACTCACAATACTGTATTTTGTAGTAAAAATACATATGACGACATTGAACAATGCAGGGTTGGCCTCAGATTCACGAACCTATATCAAGTATATATATTAACACATATAATCGTAATCAATTAAGTTTATACATTAATATTAATAATATATTTTATATTTTCATTTTTCTATCTCGTTAGTAAATAATTAATATCTATTTTTAACTTAAGTAAGCTCTTAATATTAATATATCAAATACTTATTAAACTACTTTAATTAACTAATTTATTGATAATTGATATATCTAATAAATATAATACATATAACTTAATATTTGTTTGGTAGAAATAATAATAGTAATACTAAATTAAAAGTTGTATTATTTTTACAATAAAAACAATAATAATGATAATAATACTAAAAAATAATATTTGATAATAATAATACTAATATTTATAATAACTATAAAACTAATAATTTTTCTGCTAATGATAATTATGATACTAGTTTAGTTGTAGTAATAATCCTAATGGTAAAAGTAGTAGTAGTAGTAGTAGTAGTAATAATAATAATAATAATAATAATAATAATAATAATAATAATAATAATAATAATAATAATAATAATAATAATAATAATAATAATAATAATAATAATAATAATAATAATACTTCTTTCAATAATACCACTAATAATAATAATAATGAAGATAATAATTATACCATATTATTGGTAGAGACCCGTCCTAATCCATCCGGACGAAGTCCATATCGATTATAAACGATTCACAACAGTTGATTACATCGCGAGGTACTTGACCTCTATATGATACATTTTACAAATATTGCATTCGTTTTTGAAAAGACAATCTTTCATTACATCGAAAGTTGACGGCATGCATACCATTTCATAATATAATATATCTAACTATAATTGACTTAATAATAATCTTGATGAACTCAATGACTCGAATGCAACGTCTTTTGAAATATGTCATGAATGACTCCAAGTAATATCTCTAAGATGAGCAAATGCACAGCGGAATATTTCTTTCATACCTGAGAATAAACATGCTTTCAAGTGTCAACCAAAAGGTTGGTGAGTTCATAGGTTTATCTTAAAACAATAAAATTCATCATTTTTATAGACCACAAGATTTAAATCCTGCATGGTACAAATGGGCCTGAATCTTATACCCACCTGTAATGTACATGCGATATCTTTTAAATACAGTACACCTTTCTCGTGTACGAAATCATCTTTTATAAATCTTAGTAACCGTACACATATCTCGTGCACAAAAATAACATATACATAACCTGTGTATAAAATCATTCTCTTGATACATAACATTCATATCAATTGGTGGCAATAATCATGTCCACATAATTCAATGGTGGTAATTATCATGTCCATATAAATCAACGGTGGCAATTATCATATCCACATAATTCAACAATAATCCGCAGAACTTCTGTCTGCATAATAATTTATTCGAGAAATATTTTTCTTGTGTCTATCTCGTCAACATTTATAAAAGCATATCATGTATTCGTAGTTCAAAATATATTTCAAAAGCATTTAATAAAACAATTATAAAAACAGCGCATGTATTCTCAGTCCCAAAAATGTAAAGAGTAAAAGGGAATCAAATGAACTCACCATAATGTATTTTATAGTAAAAATACATATAAGGACATTGAACAAGTATAGGGTTGGCCTTGGATTCGCGAACCTATATCATTTGTATATTCATTAATATATAATAGTAATCGAATAAATATTTTTATTATATTTTAATTTATATATTATGTATAGTTGATTTGTGTAGTTATATTAATATGTCCATATTTATATATGTAATTAATTAGTGTTACATTTAAAGTCGATAGTTTGTCATCTGTAAATATTTATATGAATAATCTTAATAAATTTGATATATGTATAGTTATATGTAATTTTATTATAATTATAGTATATGTAAAGAGTGTATTTGTGTATAAAATATTTATATATTTGAAAAGATAGTTTTTGATAAAAATAATGATTTACTAATAATAATGATAACTTTATTAATAATAATGACAATAACTGTAGTTTTTAAATGAAACGAAAAGTTTGATAATAATAGTAACGAAAATAATACTTTTGAATTAAAAAAAATACATAATACTTATATTAATAATTATATTATTAATAACTCTTAATGTGATTAATAATAATAATACTTCTAACATTTTAGGAGTAACAACAATTATCATAATAATAATAACAACAAATAATAATAATAATAATAATAATAATAATAATAATAATAATAATAATAATAATAATAATAATAATAATAATAATAATAATAATAATAATAATAATAAAAATAACAAGATTACTACCTCTAAAAATAGGCTGAAAAAGAAAAGATGGCCCCAACCGGGCTTGAACCCGAGACCTCTCATTCATACCAAACACCCACGACCATCTGTTCTGCTGCTTACTTTCTGTATTTAATTTCTAAATTAAATCTATATAACTCTTTTTCTGTAACCCCCTTCTCCTTCAAAAACTTTAATCGAAACACAGAACAAAAGGATCACGATTGTGGAACTCAATCATTTGATGCTCAACAATAATTTAGGCATAAACAATTTCTGCACTAATCGGCCCAACTAATCTTCAAACCAAAAGAAAAACTTCGATGAAAAGGATTTATCATGGTTTAATAATCACAGAATCGATACAGTGATATCGAGTTCCTCAGAGGTTTGAAATCAAATTTGAGTTATAGTGTTTTTCACTAATTGATTTCTTCACGAAATATTCTTAGAATTACCTAGTTAATGCTCGAAAATCGTAATCATAACTAGAAACAATTTCACAGTAGCTGAATTTGAAAATAGAAGAACCGTTTGACTTGTGAATTTGAAGATTTGACTTCAAAATTCATATTAAATCGTGAGAGTTAACATCTGGGTATTTGTAGACACGGTCACCGTATGCTTATGAACCGATATACGCTTCTATATTTGGCCAATTCGTTTCAAACAGTTCCGGGGATCAATCGACTCAAAGTTTTGAGCAATGACGAACACGACTTCCAATTCAGTGAATTTGTTGATGAAATTTCGAATTTAAAGATGTGAAAATGTTCGGTCTTCGATAATGATCATGAATTCGATAACCATTTGTGTTTAAATTCATGAATTATTAATTTGAGTATTTGAGATGGAAGATGCCTGAGGTTTGATTTATTTATTTTGATAAAAGAATAATTTGAGTGTGATCAGCTAGGTTAAGGGTTAATTGAGTTTATGTTTTGGAATGATAAAAAAAAAATGAATGTGATTGATGCAATTAACTGATCTAAGAGTTGGTGGTGAGTGGTTTAGGTAGACAAGGATCACGAGATAATTGAAAAAAAGATACTGAGACAGATATATTTAATAGATTGTACCTTTATCTTTTATATTTTATTCATATTATATTTAATATTAATAATTAATAATTAATAATTATAATTATATTAATAATAATTAAATTTCTATTTCTAATAGAATCAATAATAATAATAATAATAATAATATCAATATTATCTTTATCAAATATATAAGGTAAGAAAAATGATTTTTGTAATATAATTGATTATAATAATATCTATAAGTTTTATAACAATACTAATAATTCTTAATGATAATTATATCTAATAATACAAGTGATAAAAAAAAAATAACAAGTTACATGTACTCCATTTTTATATTTAGAATAACGATATTAATAATATTGATATTCATATTAATATTTATAGTAATAATGAGAATAATAGTAATATTACCATATCAATTATATTTTACTTCCAATTTAACATATTAATATTACAAGTTATTGATTGTGTAATATATAACATGACAAATATATTGAATATTTATCATTCATACATATAAATCTAGTAATAATTATATATTGAAATCACATATATTTATATTTATTCTCATTTTAAATTGCACCTAATTACTTTGTATTTTATTTTACATATTTAAATCCAAATAATTATATTATGTTTTTATTATTTAAATTTATAATATATATTTATATTATATATATATATATATATATATATATATATATATATATATATATATATATATATATATATATATATATATATACATGTTATCTACACACAATTGTTCGTGAATCGTCGGGAATAGCTAAAAGGGCAAATGCATACATGAACCCAGTTTAATGTTCTTGAGATTCAATTAAATATATTTTGCTTCTTGTGTTGAAATCAAATAAAGATTAAGTTTAAATTTGGTCGAAAATTTTCGGGTCATCACACTACCTACCCGTTAAAGAAATTTCGTCCCGAAATTTGAGTGGAGTTGTCATAGTTAACAATAAGTATGTTTTTATGACACATACGAGCTGAAACTTAGTGTTTTATCATCATTAAGTAATATAGATAAGACAATTCGATTATATGAAGCGTACGAGTGAAGTTGTCACAAAAGATTGAGATAGAGTTTTAACTTCTGACGTAGTCATCGTGGATTTTCGGAATTCAAGGGTTTTAAAGAAAATCCTCGAAATCTAAAAGATTTGATTCTTCGGCGAGTAAGGAAAATTAAGATCTCTATAATTAAATACTGTCATCTGCCTCGATTGCTCTATCTGATATTCTCATTATAAATAAAACTTTTTCCGTTTCATTAGTTTCACCATTCCTATACTTTCTTTCTTAGTTCATACAACCAAAAGATAATGGAAATGTTTAATCCAGTTCTAATCCTTGATATTTTCCTATTTATCATTTCTGCCATTTTTCTTTTAAATCTTCCACCGGAAAAATCTGCTCACTTCTATTATTGCCTTGGGGTGATACTATTTTTAATTATATCGTGTTCTTATGTTGCTATTCGTATTAATATCCACGGTTTATAACTTCCGTGTTGGTATTGGGCTTTATATTTTCTCTTATATTTTGGAGCTCTTTGCCTTTTTATTATCCTCCCAACCTCTAGTAAAGCGAGTAACGGTCCAGAATTCGTAAGTATAGAATTTCAGCTAAACATCATATTCTAAATAAGAAAGAATGTATTAGCACGATTTGATTTGTCAAATTACCAGAATCACTGAGAATAGAACTATCAAGAATATATTTTCTTGATATATTCAGAAGTTAAGCATAATGAAAGAGCTATGTAACATGGCACATGATGACGTTATAATCTGTGAATCATCACGTTCCAATAGAAACTCAGCATGACCTCCTGTAATATAATCACGTTGATCAAGTGTCATTATATTATACTAACTCATGCATCAATTTCCAACACTACTCCAGAAATCATTCATAATTTAAACTCGAATTTTAAAGAAATTTAGAAACTAAAATGGTTTCCTTTATGATGTAATACAGATGGCACGAAGAGATAACTAATTTCGGACAAGAAGAGTTATGAAAATATCCTCAGAAATATCGAAGATATTTATGATGATATTTTGGGATTTCTAAGTTCGATGGTTGATGAAGAAAGATTTTCCGCAAAATTTTAATATAAGTACGGAGCAAGATATTCGTTGAAGGTTTCATCGGATCCAGAATTACCTAGATCCTTTGAATATATGGTATGGTTCTGGTATTTGGCCTTGGTCTCCTTCATGGTTTGCTCACTCTTTTTTTCAGTACCAAATTTTCTATCGAGCGTTCCCAAAACTCTCTTCTTTATCATCAAACTTTTGACCGTTTAGACCATCTATAATTTTTCTGTTTCCTCTGTATTTAATGCTACGATATCTGGGTCATCGGTTATCATTTCGAAGTGGTTTCAAGAGAATTGTGTTTTTAGATGATTAAACCCTGATGGCAACATGGTGGAATATGAAAGGTTTCCCGGTAACAATAAAAAAGCACGCATATATATCAAAGTTATAATAAGGCTAGTCTGACTGAAAAGTCGAAGTTGACTAGCTGGAGCTGTGTCAAAATTTGCTAAGTTGGAAAGGGATTGCAAAGTTATTTTGGGTAATAATAACACTAAGAAATTAGCATAGCTACGTTTTAAACGTTTGCTCAGTTTTCGAGAGTTTTTCAGGTGCATAACTATATGCATCAATCTTTTCTCTTGTAGATGAAGTGCGGTTGGTTCATCCTCTCAATTGAGGTGTTTTCAAGGATCATGAAAGGTTTGAACGCAGATGGTAATTGTCAAGATACAAATGAGGTTTAAGATGAAATCAAGTGGCAAACTTGAAGAATTGTTTAGTTTCATATATTATAATCAATATTTTAATTCATTTTAATTGTCCAATGTCGGCAGTCCACAGTTGATAGTCCACAATTAACAGTCCAATAATTCATATATAGTTTAATATATAATATTCGAATTAATTAATACGTATCATGACCCGTGTACATGTCTCAGACTCGATCACAACTCAAATTATATATATTATTACAGAATCAACCTTAACCATGTATATAGAACTCGATCATTACTGCATATAGAGTGTCTATGGTTATTCCAAATAATATATATAAATGCGTCGATATGATATGTCAAAACCTTGTATATGTGTCCCGATATTTAAAGTGCGTAAAATAAATAACAGAAAATAAATAACGATAAATAAAGTGAGTAAAGTAATTAACAGAAATTAAATGACGATAAATAAAATTGCGAGAATGTAAATTGTGATAATTAAATTGCGATAAATAAAATGTAATCAGTTAGCTAGGAACAAATAGCTAGGAACAGTTAGCGTGGATTCTTAACAAAATTTCTCATAGTTAATTTGTTTGTTTCTAACAAATTTTATTTTGTCAAATGTTTTCTTCATTATGCCACTTGTTGGATTCTGATAAATCAAAATCTAAATATGAAATTAGATGAATATGGTTATTCTGTGGTGAACGGATACGTGTATCGATGGATGTAAATAGGATAGTAAATGACTATTGAATCAGATTTGAAAGAATGTACAGTGTAACTTATTAATGTGAAATCTAAATATTCCTCGGGTATTACCTACCCGTTAAAATATTTTCACCATTAACAGTTTGTACAATAAAATTTTTTATTACAATCTTTATGAAAACATATATACATATATATTTTCTTCAGACGTAATTATGGATTTAATGAGTCAATGTGATATTAAACTAATCGGATTTACGGCTAGAACTAGAGTATATAATCTCTAAAACATTAGAGATTACATAATCACCATGAAGGACGAAGATAGTTTATGTAGAACAATTCGTAGAACGATGATTATGCTTGAAGTATAGATTGCGAGGTTGAGACGTGTGATGATGTTGTTGTTGTTGGTACTGGTTATACTGTTGGTGCTGCTGATGGTGGTACTGTTGTTGTCAGTGCTACAAGTGTTGTTGGTGCTAAGGTTGGTGATGATGTTGGTGTAGTAAGTATAGCTTGTAAATCACGCACCATTCTTGTCAGGGTTTCTATTCTACCATCTATCATTTCTATCCATCCACTCATCTGATTCGATAGATCTTGATTATCAATTCGAAGTTCCCTAACTTCTTCTAATATTCTCCTTCGATTGGTATTCGAAAGTAGAGGTTGAATATTTTCTGAGATTGCAGTAATGCGACCTTCGAGGTGGAAAACTTTAGCAAGAAGGGTGAATACAGTGTTGCGCATAGGTTCACCGGTGAGTACATCGTTTTCTCCGATGTTAGGAGGTAAGTTTGGTTCGCGGTAGGGCTCGCCTTCTTCATTTCTCCATCGAGTGAGTAAGTCTCGGACCCACCTCCATCTCCCCCAGAAAGAAAAATAACTAAATGGTTGAGGCACTTCTGGTTCATTGACTTCAGAGTCCGCTTCAATATACATCTCAAAATCGCTTCCGGAACTAATGAAATCCAAGCTAGGTGTAGGATCCATCTCTTATGATCAGTTAGGGGATTTTGGATATGAAATGATTTTCGGTTATCGGATAATATTCTAATTATATAGAATATCTAATATAGTATAGAAGATCCCGTAGATTTCGGAGGAAATTAAGGAAATGTGTCAGATAAATTCTACAGTAACAAATACACTAAGATGTGGATTTGTCTATACACTATTCATGCAATCAAAGCAGCAAAACGTGTCTAGACTAAGAATAATAAGCAAGTGGTTCCCTGAGAATGATAAGCAGGTAATTTCCTAAGGATGATAAGCTGATAATTTCCGACTAGAAATGATAAGCAAAACTTTTGACATGCAAACACGGTCGAAGTCCAGACTCACTAATGCATCCTAACGACTTATCAGTTTGACACACTAATGCAGACCTGGTTCGCTAAGACCACCGCTCTGATACCAACTGTAGAGACCCGTCCTAATCCATCTGGACGAAGCCCATATCGATTATAAATGATTCACAACAGTTGATTACATCGCGAGGTACTTGACCTCTATATGATACATTTTACAAACATTGCATTCGTTTTTGAAAAGACAATCTTTCATTACATCGAAAGTTGACGGCATTCATATCATTTCATAATATATCTAACTATAATTGACTTAATAATAATCTTGATGAACTCAATGACTCGAATGCAACGTCTTTTGAAATATGTCATGAATGACTCCAAGTAATATCTCTAAGATGAGCAAATGCACAGCGAAAGATTTCTTTCATACCTGAGAATAAACATGCTTTCAAGTGTCAACCAAAAGGTTGGTGAGTTCATAGATTTATCTTAAAACAATAAAATTCATCATTTTGATAGACCACAAGATTTAAATCCTGCATGGTACAAATGGGCCCGAATCCTATACCCACTGTAATGTACATGCGATATCTTTTAAATACAGTACACCTTTCTCGTGTACGAAATCATCTTTCATAAATCTTAGTAACCGTACACATATCTCGTGCACAAAAATAACATACACATAACCTGTGTATAAAATCATTCTCTCGATACATAAAATTCATATCAATTGGTGGCAATTATCATGTCCACATAATTCAATGGTGGCAATTATCATGTCCACATAATTCAACGGTGGCAATTATCATATCCACATAATTCAACAATAATTCGCAGAACTTCTGTCTGCATAATAATTCATTCGAGGAATGTTTTGTTTGTGTCTATCTCATCAACATTTATAAAAGGATTTCATGTATTTGCAGTTCAAAATATATTTCAAAAGCATTTAATAAAACAGTTGTAAAAACAGCGCATGTATTATCAGTCCCAAAAATGTAAAGAGTAAAAGGGAATCAAATGAACTCACCATAATGTATTTTATAGTAAAAATACATATAACGACATTGAACAAGTATAGGGTTGGCCTCGGATTTACGAACCTATATCATTTGTATATTCATTAATATATAATAGTAATCGAATAAATATTTTTATTATATTTTAATTTATATATTATGTATAGTTGATTTGTGTAGTTATATTAATATATCCATATTTATATATGTAATTAATTAGTGTTACATTTAAAGTCTATAGTTTGTCATCTGTAAATATTTATATAAATAATCTTAATAAATTTGATATATGTATAGTTATATGAAATTTTATTATAATTATAGTATATGTAAAGAGTATATTTATGTATAAAATATTTATATATTTGAAAAGATAGTTTTTGATAAAAAAAATATTGATTTACTAATAATAATGATAACTTTATTAATAATAATGACAATAACTGTAGTTTTTAAATGAAACGAAAAGTTTGATAATAATAGTAACGAAAATAATACTTTTGAATAAAAAAAATACATAATACTTATATTAATAATTACAATATTAATAACTCTTAATGTGATTAAGAATAATAATACTTCTAACATTTTAGGAGTAACAACAATTATCATAATAATAATAACAACAAATAATAATAATAATAATAATAATAATAATAATAATAATAATAATAATAATAATAATAATAATAATAATAATAATAATAATAATAATACAAATAACAAGATTACTACCTCTAAAAATAGGCTGAAAAAGAAAAGATGACCCCAACCGGGCTTGAACCCGAGACCTCTCATTCATACCAAACACCCACGACCATCTGTTATGCTGCTTACTTTCTGTATTTAATTTCTAAATTAAATCTATATAACTCTTTTTCTGTAACCCCCTTCTCCTTCAAAAACTTTAATCGAAACACAGAACAAAAGGATCACGATTGTGGAACTCAATCATTTGATGCTCAACAACAATTTAGGCATAAACAATTTCTGCACTAATCGGCCCAACTGATCATCAAACCAAAAGAAAAGCTTCGATGAAAAGGATTTATCATGGTTTAATAATCACATAATCGATACAGTGATATCGAGTTCCTCATAGGTATGAAATCAAATTTGAGTTATAGTGTTTTTCACTAATTGATTTCTTCACGAAATATTCTTAGAATTACCTAGTTAATGCTTGAAAATCGTAATCATAACTAGAAACAATTTTACAGTAGCTGAATTTGAAAATAGAAGAACCGTTT
Source organism: Rutidosis leptorrhynchoides (assembly GCF_046630445.1). Classification (NCBI taxonomy): domain Eukaryota; kingdom Viridiplantae; phylum Streptophyta; class Magnoliopsida; order Asterales; family Asteraceae; genus Rutidosis; species Rutidosis leptorrhynchoides. The sequence goes on along the minus strand of NC_092333.1, from coordinate 225,956,192 downwards.
GACTTGTGAATTTGAAGATTTGACTTCAAAATTCATATTAAATTGTGAGAGTTAACATCTGGGTATTTGTAGACACGGTCACCGTATGCTTATGAACCGATCTACGCTTCTATATTTGGCCAATTCATTTCAAATAGTTCTGGGGATCAATCGACTCGAAGTTTTGAGCAATGATGAACACGACTTCCAATTCAGTGAATTTGTTGATGAAATTTCGAATTTGAAGATGTGAAAATGTTCGGTCTTCGATAATGATCATGAATTCGATAACCATTTGTGTTTAAATTCATGAATTGTTAATTTGAGTATTTGAGATGAAAGATGCTTGAGGTTTGATTTATTTATTTTGATAAAAGAATAATTTGAGTGTGATCAGCTAGGTTAAGGGTTAATTGAGTTTATGTTTTGGAATGATAAAAAAATGAATGTGATTGATGCAGTTAACTGATCTAAGAGTTGGTGGTGAGTGGTTTAGGTAGACAAGGATCACGAGATAATTAAAAAAAAGATACTGAGACAGATATATTTAACAGATTGTACCTTTATCTTTTATATTTTATTCATATTATATTTAATATTAATAATTAATAATTAATAATTAATAATTATAATTTTATTAATAATAATTAAATTTTTATTTCTAATAGAATCAATAATAATAATAATAATAATATCAATATTATCTTTATCAAATATATAAGGTAAAAAAATGATTTTTGTAATATAATTGATAATAATAATATCTATAAGTTTTATAACAATACTAATAATTCTTAATGATAATTATATCTAATAATACAAGTGATAAAAAAAAAATATCAAGTTACATGTACTCCATTTTTATATTTAGAATAACGATATTAATAATATGGATATTCATATTAATATTTATATTAATAATGAGAATAATAGTTATATTACCATATCAATTATATTTTACTTCCAATTTAACATATTAATATTACAAGTTATTGATTGTGTAATATATAACATGACATATATATTGAATATTTATCATTCATACATATAAATCTAGTAATAATTATATATTGAAATCACATATATTTATATTTATTCTCATTTTAAATTGCACCTAATTACTTTGTATTTTATTTTACATATTTAAATCCAAATAATTATATTATGTTTTTATTATTTAAATTTATAATATATATTTATATTTATATTTAAATTTATATATATATATATATATATATATACATGTTATCTACACACAATTGTTCGTGAATCGTCGGGAATAGTCAAAAGGGCAAATGCATACATGAACCCAGTTCAATGTTCTTGAGATTCAATTAAATATATTTTGCTTCTTGTGTTGAAATCAAATAAAGATTAAGTTTAAATTTGGTCGAAAATTTTCGGGTCATCACATTATTATCATGAAATCATCATTATCACCATGTATCATTTCCCTTATCATCATCATAATCTCATGATCCTACTCGTATCATTTTATCATCGTCAACCTAAAATCTTTTTCATCATCATCTTTATACACATCACGACATCATCAAACTCATTTCATCAACTTCATGATCACTCTCATCAACTTCATTTTCGTTATCATTATCATCTATATAATTATCTATATAAAATCTTCATTCCTAAACCATAATCATAACATCATCATCATACGATCAATCGTCATCATCATTCTCGTGTAAAATCATCATCATTGTGATCATCACTAATACACCCATCAGATCTTATTATCATTATCATCAACATCTCACGTCATCATCATTAATATCATCACATTCATTATCATCTCCCATGATCATCCATCCCATCGTCAATATTACTATCATTATTACTCAGTTACCATATAATATCATGATATCCATTGTCACCGATTGGGCTTTCGTACAACATATTGAGTTTAATTGAATGATGAGTGGATCTTGTATTAAATCATTGGCCTTTGGTCTATTTGCACAAATTAAATAAGCCCACTATGTAAGATGGCCCAAGTAACATTAACTTAAACAAAAGTTCACGGTTATGATTTTTGTTTGGACTTCAATCAAACACATCAAGTATCTCATCATCCAATCACCATCTCATTGTCAATATCAACTTCATAAAAAAAATATAGAACGTACGTGATATAACAGCAACATTTAATCATTGTTATCCTCATCTTCTATCATCATAACCATATCACCATCATCATCGTATCATGTATCAACCTCTCACTCATCATCACACATCGTTGTAACGGTCTCATCATCATCTTAAACATCTTTATTCATCACCATTTTACTGTATTTTCATCAATTCTCATACGGTGGAAGCAGAACAGAAAGAAAAAAAAAATATCGTGGTCATAGCTGCGGTGGTCCTTGACTAAAAAAGAAAGAGAAAAAAAATAGAATGCGAATAAGGTTAGAGGTGAAGGTGGTGGTTTGTTATGAGGTGGGTGATGTTTGTGTTAGTGATCGAATCAAAAAGCAGAAGTTCTTCAACTTGGCTCATAGCTAGAAACGAAATAGCAGTAAGATAGTTTTCAAGGTTGTAGTGAGAGAAAGGGAGAGAGACGGTGAAGGAGATGGTGGCCGGCGGTAGGTTGGTTCACGGTGGAAGTGAAGGTGGCCGTGAGGTGATGGGTTGCCGGATAAAGAAGATAACACAATAGTGGTGGGTTTTATATCAAACAAGAGTTGAAAATGATTGTTTGGTGATAGTGGTGATAGGGTGGGGCGGTAACCGGTGGTGATGTCATGGTTGTGATGGCCACCTGTGATGTGGGTTGTTTATTATCTATCTATCTCTTGTATATCACATAACATATGAATATATATTAATGTATATACAGAAATGATAAGAGTGATTAGGAAAGACAAAAACTGTAACTTTTAGAATCATAAATTTAATATCACGGATGTAATCACTATTAGTCTTGCCGACACCTAAACACGGGTATTAATTCGTGCTCCACTGATAATTAGTGGCGAATAAAAGTCTTCGGAAAAATCCCAAATTTTTACATTAACTATATTTATTTATTTTGGTCATTATGATATGAAATTCGGTCATTAACTATTAAATAAAAATTACATTAATTATTCACTCCCAACCCTGAGTAAAATATAAAAAGTTTTAAATTTCAACAAATAGTTCCTAAATACATTTTTAATAAGTCTATAATTTGTAAAACTCATTTTCGAATCACATTTTATTTTAAAATAATATAATTTTGATTTTAACTTACTTATTATCGATCAAATGGCAATTGAGTGTTATTGTTGCTTATAAAATAAACTTAAAACTATATATATGTTCATTATACATTATTTACATATATAGTTATATTTTAAATAATAGTTATTATATATTATTTTATTTTACATTATTAATTCTAACAATTACATCATATCATATTTTAATTTATATTTCAAATTCATATATTTTAAATATATATGTATCTATTTACAAATAGTGGTTCGTGAATCGTCGAGAGCAGCCGATGGTTAAACGTATACATGAAACAGTTCAAACTTTTTGAGACTCAACCTAACAGACTTTGCTTATCGTGTCGGAATCATATAAAGATTAAGTTTAAATTTGGTCAGAAATTTCCGGGTCGTCACACGGACTCCATAGTAGCAAAGTCTAAGTAGCAAGTAATCTTTAGCAATCATCACCTGAGATAAAACATGCTTAAAGTGTCAACCAAAAATGGTTGGTGAATTCATAGGTTTAAGTTGGTAACTACCAAAGTTTTTAGACCACAAGATTTAGTTATAAACATTTGATATATCCATATCAGTTAAAAGTAGTGCTGAAGTGTATGATATCGGAACTAAACAAAGTGTAGTGACCCGAACTTTTCTATGTTTATATATATTAAATGAAATTGATATTTATATGATTAAGTGTTTCCAACATGTTAAGCAATCAAACTTGTTAATACTTGATTAATTGAAATAGGTTTTATATAGACAATTGACCACCCAAGTTGACCGGTGATTCACGAACGTTAAAACTTGTAAAAACTATATGATGTCATATATATGGATATATATATAGTTAACATGGTATTATGATAAGTAAACCTATCATTAAGCATATTAACAATGAGCTACATATGTAAAAACAAGACTACTAACTTAATGATTTTGAAAGGAGACATATATGTAACGATTATCGTTGTAACGACATTTAATTGTATATATATCATATTAAGATATATTAATATATCATAATATCATGATAATGTAATAATTTAACATCTTATTTGATATAATTAACAATGGGTTAACAACACTTAACAGGATCGTTAACCTAAAGGCTTCAAAACAAGATTTACATGTAACGACTAACGATGACTTAACGACTCAGTTAAAATGTATATACATGTAGTGTTTTAATATGTATTTATACACTTTTTAAAGACTTCAAGACACTTATCAAAATACTTCTACTTAACAAAAATGCTTACAATTACATCCTCGTTCAGTTTCATCAACAATTCTACTCGTATGCACCCGTATTCGTACTTGTACAATACACAGCTTTTAGATGTATGTACTATTGGTATATACACTCCAATGATCAGCTCTTAGTAGCCCATGTGAGTCACCTAACATATGTGGGAACCATCATTTAGCAACTAGCATGAAATATCTCATAAAATTACAAAAAATATTAGTAATCATTCATGACTTATTTACATATAAACAAAATTACACATCCCTTATATCTAATCCATATACCAACGACCAAAAACACCTACAAACACTTTCATTCTTCAATTTTATTCATCTAATTGATCTCTCTCAAGTTCCATCTTCATTTTCTAAGTGTTCTTCATAAATTCTACAAGTTCTAGTTTCATAAAATCAAGAATACTTCCAAGTTTACTAGCTCACTTCCAATCTTGTAAAGTGATCATCCAACCTCAAGAAATCCTTGTTGTTTACAGTAAGATATCATTCTAAATCAAGGTAATACTCATATACAAACTTTGGTTCAATTCCTATAACTATAACTATCTTAATTCGAGTGATAATCTTACTTGAACTTGTTTTCGTGTCATGATTCTACTTCAAGAACTTTCAAGCCATCCAAGATCCTTTGAAGCTAGATCATTTCTTGTCACTTCCAGTAGGTTTACCTACTAAAGTTGAGGTAGTAATGATGTTTATAACATCATTCGATTTATATATATAAAACTACATTATTCGAAGGTTTAAGCTTGAAATCACTAGAACATAGTTTAGTTAATTCTAAACTTGTTCGCAAACAAAAGTTAATCCTTCTAAATTGACTTTTAAAATCAACTAAACACATGTTCTATATCTATATTATATGCTAACTTAATGATTTAAAACCTGAAAACACAAAAAATACCGTAAAACTGGATATACGTCGTCGTAGTAACACCGCTGGCTGTTTTGGGTTAGTTAATTAAAAACTATGATAAACTTTGATTTAAAAGTTGTTCTTCTCCGAAAATGATTTTCTTATGAACATGAAACTATATCCAAAAATCATGATTAGACTCAAAGTGGAAGTATGTTTTCCAAAATGGTCATCTAGACGTCATTCTTTCGACTGAAATGACTACCTTTACAAAACTGACTTGTAACCTATATTTCTGACTATAAACATATACTTTTTATGTATAGATTCATAAACTAAAGTTCAATATGAAACCATAGTAATTGGATTCACTAAAAATGGATTTAAAACGAAGAAGTTATGGGTAAAACAAGATTGGATATTTTTACTTGTTGTAGCTACGTGAAAATTGGTAACAAATCTATACAAATCATATCCTAGCTAACTTATATTATATTATACATGTATTCTAATATATTATGTAATCTTGGGATACCATAGACATGTATGCAAATGTTTTGACATATCATATCGACCCATCTATATATATTATTTGGAACAACCATAGACACTCTATATGCAGTAATGTTAGAGTTAACTATACAGGGTTGAGGTTGATTCCAAAAATATATATACTTTGAGTTGTGATCTAGCCTGAGACGTGTATAGTGGATTGGGTCAAGATAATATATATCAATTTATTTATGTACATCTAACTATGGACAACTAGTTGTAGGTTACTAACGAGGACATCTGACTGAAAATATTTATAACATTAAAACGTATTAAAAAATATTGTAAATATATTTTGAACATACTTTGATATATATGTACATATTTGTTATAGGTTCGTGAATCGACCAGTGGCCAAGTCTTACTTCTCGACGAAGTAAAAATCTGTGAAAGTGAGTTATAGTCCCATTTTTAAAATCCAATATTTTTGGGATGAGAATACATGCAGTTTTATAAATGTTTTACAAAATAGACACAAGTATGCGAAACTACATTTTATGGTTGGATTATTAAACCGAATATCGCCCTTCAAGTCTGGTAGCCTAAGAATTAGGGAAATGGCCCCTAATTGACGCGAATCCTAAAGATAGATCTATTGGGCTTCACAAACCCCATTCAGGTTATGGATGGTTTAGTACTTCGAGATTATTATACAGATGAAAGGTTCTGTTTTGGGGATATTCTATGCATTAAGTTAATGTCGGTTACCAGGTGTTCAACATATGATTGATTTTTATGCACTTGTGAGTGTAATGATATTTATGAAAAATGAGAAATCTTGTGGTCTATTATTATGATTTGATAATATGTAGGTTAAACCTATAACTCACCAACAATTTTGTTGACGTTTTAAGCATGTTTATTCTCAGGTGATTATTAAGAACTTCCGCTGTTGTATACTAAATTAAGGACAAGATTTGGAGTCCATGCTTGTATAATATTGTTTAAAAACTGCATTCAAAGACTTATGTTGATGTGTAATATTATTGTAAACCATTATGTAATGGTCGTGTGAAAAATACTATATTTTAGATTATCATTATTTGATAATCATCGTAATATTTTAAAGGTTATGGTTTGTTCTAAAATCGAATGCAGTCTTTGAAAAACGTCTCATATAGAGGTCAAAACCTCGCAACGAAATCAATTAATATGGAACGTTTATAATCAATTTGAATGGGACATTTCACAAAGTTACCCCATGACACCTTGAACTGTCAGTGTCGTTGAAATCATTATTATATAACCAAAGACCAAAGGTCAACTGGTTAGAGACATCGCTCTCAATAGGCCTACTCACAATAACTAAGTTTGTGTTATGCAGAGCAACTAACGATATCATGGCAGGGATTTAGCATGAAACAAATCATGGCAGCACAGTTAAAGTTTGAGTACTTGTGTCTAAAGTTTAAATCACTTTAAAACCAAACATGTGTCTCACCCCAAAGTTTGTAAAATAGTAAGAAGTAGTAAAAATGAGGCTATGAAGTTCACCTTAATAGTAGATGAAGTTTCCACGAAAGAGAAGAATGAACGGGAGCAAATGACCGGGATCTCAACTTAGAGATATAAGCTTGGTCATTAGTTTGTTCAATCTAACGAGTAAGTGTTCATAAGAGTCTTATGAGTTGTTGAGTTTGCAATCAATTTGTGTTCACTATAATCAAGTTTAGATATTGTACAACTTACCCAAAGCTCGATGCTATCAAGTAAGTCGGGATGACCAAATATAACTGGGGGTTTGGACTATAAGTCTACAACCTTTCGTTTAATCCAAAACCTTATTCCCATCATGGCAACCTAGACATCATCCACATGACCGTATGTAGCGGTGAGGTTCGTATAAGCCATAGGTTATTGGTATGACTATAGTTTCCACATTTTAGGTGCGTATAAGAATACGACCCACTTTAAATAGGTTACTTATATAATAAGTATATATATTATATAAGTTTTAGTATAATTATTATTAATAATGTATTAGCATTATTAGTTTATTTAAACTTAAAGTTGTTAATATAATATAAATATTATGAGTTAATTATATAGATAACTAAATACGGATTAGATAATTATATAATTATGTTTTATTTATTTATTTAGCAATCTTATATTAATAATAATATTATTTGATTAGTTTATATTTTATATAGACATTATCTATTTTGAATTATATATATACATTAGTTAAATTCATATTTAATTCAATTTTATATAGACATTATCGTTTTTGTATTTATCTTTGTTTTTATTTCTTAATTATGCATAAAACAATTTTAATTCCATAATAAATATTAATTCGACTCAAATACATATATATATAATTCGACTCAAATATATATATATATATATATATATATATATATATATATATATATATATATATATATATATATATATATATATATATATATATATATATATATATATATATATATATATTCAATATTAATTCGGAAGAAGAGGAACCGGAAGAAGATGAATCAGAAGAGGAGGAACCGGAAGAAGAAGAGGTTCCGGAAGAAGAAATATTGATACCTATAGAAAATCGATTAAATAAAAGAAAATCCTCAACCAACGGAAAAAAGTTAATAATGGTCAATGGTGTTTCCGCCGAGGAAGCATAATATTGGGAAGATTATCAATTTTACAATGAATTGGATCCCGATGAGGATTCCGATGATGTTATAGAAATTACCTCGACCTAATTTAATAGGCAAAAGAAAATAATAAGGGAAAAGGATAAAAATAGAGAAACCCGATTCCAACCCCGATGAACTTTATATGTATCGGCAACATCCGTATTTTCTAAAATGTAACAATGACCCGGGAACCTCTAAACAACCAGGATTTTCTAAACCATTGTGGAAAATGAAGGCTCGTATTAGAGGAACACCATATATTCCTAGAAAATTAGGAAAACGAACCAAGTCCGAAGAAGAAGAAACCAGTGATTCAGATTAGAGGGTTGTAATCATGTTGTGTAATATATGTAATATAGTGTGCTTGTACTTTTATATTCTATGTAAAAATTGCTTGTATTGTTTGTTAATTATCTTTTACAAATCTAATCCTTGTCTATTTTTACAGTATAAAAACAAAATGGATGTTAAGGGTAGACAACCGAATATTTTAGAAGATCTACCAGAGGATATGATTGAGGAAATCTTGTCTAGAGTCGGTCAGAATTCATCAGCACATTTAGTTATGGTGAAATTAACTTGTCAAACATTTGAAAGACTTTCCAGAAATGCCTTAGTTTATAAAAGGCTTTCCTTTAATAGGTGGGGTATATCACATTGGGGAGACCGTAAGTTACGCTGTGTTTTCTTTAAAGCGTTAAATGCGACCCAAATGCAATTTTATGCTACGGGTTAAGAACCTATTTTTACTCAACATATCCCAACATAGGATTTCGTGAGTTAGAAAGAGCTTCTAACATGCAACATAAAGAAGCATGTTATGCTTACGGGTTAATAATGTTCGCTTCTCATCAAATTGAGAAAAAGAACATTGGGTTGCAACTTTTAAATAAAACATTCCCACAAGTGATGGACTCGGTAGTTGAGATGAGAAACAAGGTTTTTAGATTATTACGGGGCTATTTGACATTACGAAACCCTCGTAATTTTGACGACATTACAACATGTTTTCTTGTCAATGGTCACAACGGTTATGTTCCACAAGACCAAGGATGGGAAGTAGTCATAGTAAAACCAGAATGCATGACTTGTTTCTGGACGTATGAATTACGTGTCTTTATTGCCTTTGTTGAACGACTTGCGTATTAACTAGAATTGTCTTCGCAACTATTTTGTATCAGAGTTTTTATGTGCTATATTTCATGCTATATGTAAAATAGTGGTATTGTAAGTTTAGAAAATATTGTATAAAAGTTTGAATGTGAAATATTATTATAATCAGTTTTTCATATAGAATTGTAGTAGTTGAATTGTATGTTAGCTACTAAGTATGAACTTAACGGGTAGGTATTACCCGAATTAAAACTTATAAAACGCTAATATGAAGAAAAAGCTTTTATAAATGAGTTCATATTATGCTACGGAATACTATTGGCAACTCTTAATATTCTATATGATTAACTTAATTCTTTTGGTTATTTTTGAAGGAAATGGCACCAACTACTCGTCAGAACTTGAACATGAGTGAGGAAGACTTCCGTGCTTTCCTTGCAGCAAATATAGCTGCAGTACAGGCTACAATGCAAAACAACAATAACTCAGGGTCTAGCAGTGGAGTTAACTCCACAGGAAACCGTGCAGGATGCTCCTACAAGGCTTTCACTGCCTGCAAACCTCTGGAATTCGATGGAACTGAAGGACCAGTCGGGCTGAAACGATGGGCCGAAAAGGCCGAATCTGTGTTTGCTATAAGCAAATGTGCTAAGGAAGATAAGGTAAAGTACGTCACGCATACCTTCGCAGGTACTGCGTTAACATGGTGGAATACTTACCTCGAACAAGTGGGACAAGATGCTGCTTACGAACTACCGTGGTCAGCATTCAAACACTTGATGAACGAGCAGTACCGTCCCAGAAACGAAGTCAATAAGCTCAAGACAGAGCTTAGAGAATTACGAATGAAGGGATTAGATATCACCACATACGAACGACAATTCACCGAATTGTGTTTATTGTGCCCAAGAGTGTTCGAAGATGAAGAAGAGCAGATCGATGCGTTTGTAAAGGGGTTACCAGAGAGAATTCAGGAGGATGTGTGAAATGTCCCGTTCATATTGATTAAAAACGTTCCATATTAATTGATTCCGTTGCGAGGTTTTGACCTCTATATGAGACTTTTTCAAAGACTGCATTCATTTTAAAACAAACAATAACCTTTATTTCATCAATAAAGGTTCAAAAAGCTTTACGTAGATTATCAAATAATGATAATCTAAAATATCCTGTTTACACACGACTATTACATAATGGTTTACAATACAAATATGTTACAACGAAATAAGTTTCTTGAATGCAGTTTTTACATAATATCATACAAGCATGGACTCCAAATCTTGTCCTTATTTAAGTATTCGACAGCGAAAGCTCTTAATAATCACCTGAGAATAAACATGCTTAAAACGTCAACAAAAAAATGTTGGTGAGTTATAGGTTTAACCTACATATATCAAATCGTAACAATAGACCACAAGATTTCATATTTCAATATACATCCCATACATAGAGATAAAAATCATTCATATGGTGAACACCTGGTAACCGACATTAACAAGATGCATATATAAGAATATCCCCATCATTCCGGGACACCCTTCGGATATGATATAAATTTCGAAGTACTAAAGCATCCGGTACTTTGGATGGGGTTTGTTAGGCCCAATAGATCTACATTTAGGATTCGCGTCAATTAGGGTGTCTGTTCCCTAATTCTTAGATTACCAGACTTAATAAAAAGAGGCATATTCGATATCGATAATTCAACCATAGAATGTAGTTTCACGTACTTGTGTCTATTTTGTAAATCATTTATAAAACCTGCATGTATTCTCATCCCAAAAATATTAGATTTTAAAAGTGGGACTATAACTCACTTTCACAGATTTTTACCTCGTCGGGAAGTAAGACTTGGCCACTGGTCGATTCACGAACCTATAACAAATATGTACATATATATCAAAGTATGTTCAAAATATATTTACAACACTTTTAATACATTTTGATGTTTTAAGTTCATTAAGTCAGCTGTCCTCGTTAGTAACCTACAACTAGTTGTCCAAAGTTAGATGTACAGAAAAAAAAATTGATATATATTATCTTGAATCAATCCACGACCCAGTGTATACACGTCTCAGGCTAGATCACAACTCAAAGTATATATATTTTTGGAATCAACCTCAACCCTGTATAGCTAACTCCCACATTACTGCATATAGAGTGTCTATGGTTGTTCCAAATAATATATACACATGGGCCGATATGATATGTCAAAACATTTGCATACCTGTCTATGGTATCCCAAGATTACATAATATATTAGAATACATGTATAATACAATATAAGTTAGCTAGGATATGATTAATATAGATTTGTTATCAATTTTGACGTTGCTACAACAAGAAAAATTATCCAATCTTGTTTTACCCATAACTTCTTCATTTTAAATCCGTTTTGAGTGAATAAAATTGCTATGGTTTCATATTGTACTCTATTTTATGAATCTAAACAGAAAAAGTATAGGTTTATAGTCGAAAATATAAGTTACAAGTCGTTTTTGTAAAGGTAGTCATTTTAGTCGAAAGAACGACGTCTAGATGACCATTTTAGAAAACATACTTTCACTTTGAGTTTAACCATGATTTTTGGATATAGTTTCATGTTCATAAGAAAAATCATTTTCCCAGAAGAACAACTTTTAAATAAAAGTTTATCATAGTTTTTAATTAACTAACCCAAAACAGCCCGCGGTGTAACTACGACGGCGTAAATCCGGTTTTAAAGTGTTTTTCGTGTTTTCAGGTTTTTAATCATTAAGTTAGCATATCATATAGATATAGAACATGTGTTTAGTTGATTTTCAAAGTCAAGTTAGAAGGATTAACTTTTGTTTGAGAACAAGTTTAGAATTTACTAAACTATGTTCTAGTGATTACAAGTTTAAACCTTCGAATAAGATAGCTTTATATGTATGAATTGAATGATGTTATGAACATCATTACTACCTCAAGTTTTCTGGATAAAGCTACTGGAAATGAGAAAAATGGATCTAGCTTCAAAGGATCCTTCGATGGCTTGAAAGTTCTTGAAGCAGAATCATGACACGTAAACAGTTCAAGTAAGATTTTCACTCGAAATAAGATTGTTATAGTTATAGAAATTGAATCAAAGTTTGAATATGAGTATTACCTTGTATTAGAAAGATATCTTACTATAAATAAGAAAGATTTCTTGAGGTTGGATGATCACTCTACAAGATTGGAAGTAAGCTAGCAAACTTGGAAGTATTCTTGATTTTATGAAACTAGAACTTGTAGAATTTATGAAGAACACTTAGAACTTGAAGGTAGAACTTGAGAGAGATCAATTAGATGAAGAAAATTGAAGAGTGAAAGTGTTTTTAGGTGTTTTTGGTCATTAGTATACGGATTAGATATAAATGATATGTAATTTTGTTTTCATGTAAATAAGTCATGAATGATTACTCACATTTTTGTAATTTTAAGAGATATTTCATGCTAGTTGCCAAATGATGGTTCCCACATGTGTTAGGCGACTCACATGGGCTGCTAAGAGATGATCATTGGAGTGTATATATGTAACGACCCGGAAATTTCCGACCAAATTTAAACCTAAAACTCTATATGTTTCCGACACGATAAGCAAAACCTGTAATGTTGAGTCTAGAAAGTTTGAAATTTATATTCGGATAATTAGTTACCCTTTGACCATGTCTGACGATTCACGAACAGTTGCGTGTAAATAAATATGTAAATAAATGTATATATATATAAATATAATATATAAGATATGAAATTTGATGTGTTATATTATTATTATTATTATTATTATTATCATTATTGATATCATTATTATTATAATTAGTGGAAATTATAATTTTAGTTATTATGATTTTATTTATTACTTTGATTATTATTATTACCATTATCATTAAAAATAATTATTCTTTTTATTATAAAAGTAATACAAATTATTATTAGTATTACTAATATTATTATTAATATTATCATTTTTATTGTTATTATCATTATTATTAATGTTATTAAAATTGATATAATTATATTTATTATTTGATATAATTGGTAATTATTAATGTTAATTTAGTTGAACATCCCTACCTATTTTTTTTTATTTCTCATGATTTCGATTTTTGTCCTTTTTGTTTAATCTTTATTGTACGTCCACTTCTCAAATCAATTAGGATCAATATTTACTGTTAAATCATGTATTCAGACAAAACTATATCACCTACTACAAATCACCATCTCTATATATCTCTCTCTCTCTGACTATATATGATATGCATATACATACGTCCTTACACATTCATTAAGCCATCACTATTCTTCAATTCCTAATTTTTTCTTCCTGATCACCACCATGACTAAACTAACACCACAACCGTACCCTTTACCGCTGCAGCAACTGTTTATTTGTTTATTTCTATTTCTATTCCTTCGATTAAACAACATTCAAAACTGCAAGACCCACAAACCCAAAACCCACCACGATTAATGCAGCCTTGCTGTAACCGTTTACTTTTGTTTTACAAATTCGAGAACAAGATCAGTGATAAAGAAAGAGTGCTTACTGTCACGGTTATCTTTTGATCACCTTGGTTATTTGCTGCTGGAGGTCGAACAAGGAATAGGGTCACTACACCTATATCAAACTGATAATAGTCGGTAACTACCCAAAACCAACCCATCAAACAATCATTTGCTCGACTTTTTAATTTTTGTTTTTCTTTCAATAACCAAACCGTCACCACACCAAACTCATTTAAACTACCATGCTATCCGATGCTACTGCTACTTCGAGTTAGGGTTACAGGCTGCTACAAGTGGTGTTGTGTTGTCACTATTCGGCCAACCATCAAAAACCAAAACCATCGAAACTTGTTCCTGAAATAACACAAACATGAAACCATCGTCACCTTTCTTCTCTTTTCCCTCTCTCTCGTCCATCCTTTCTCTCTCGCTCTCTTAATGCTTGTAACCGAAACCCTCACCCACAACCTCACACCATCACCGTAATCGTCACCAAGCTCACAACCACCGTAAACCATCATCAAACTACTCTTTCTCCTCCACCGATTATCACCACTTGTACAAACCCACTCTCTATCTTATCTCTCTCCTTTCTCTCTCTATTGCAACTCATCGAAGTTACTATTTTTACTCGAACGTTCCTAAAGCTGTTTGAACAACGATTGTTACATCCGTTGCTGTTTAGATCGAGCACCACCTGCTGCAACAAATCTGTTACTCGTTTCCTATTTCTATTTTGATGATGACGATGAGGAGATTTTGAAGGATAATGATGATATAAGTATCGGTGATGGCTTACAGTGAAGAAGATGAATAAATATCATGATGCTATGTGATTTAATTGATTGATGATAATGTTTAAAAAAAAAATCAATGATTGATATACGATGGACTCCAGCTGTATACCTGATTGATTTTTTTTTTTTTGTGTTTAACTAGGTTGGATCGAATTCACAATAATTAGGTTGTTTGGGCCGTAATTCAGTTGGGCCATGTAAGATTTTGTTGTTGGGCCGAAAAACCGAACATAAGGGATAAATAAATTCGTGTATGTTAAATTTCGGAAATGGAGAATCAGATGGTTGGTTAAGAAGTGGTTCAGGTGTTTGAGAGGTCATGGGTTCGAGTCTCATAAGGCACAATTCTTTGTAGGATAATCTTTTGAAAGGGTATACACATTACTTTTAGTTTTATTAACCTTATTAATATTAGTCATTATTATAACGATTATTATTATTATTATTATTATCATTTATTGTTAATATTAATTATTATTATTATTACAAGTATTATTATTAAGAATAACATAACTATTAAAGTTATCATTATAATTAAAATTATTATTTTAATTAAAAGTATCATTATTATTATTTTTATCATCATTATTATTATTATCACTAGATATGATTTTATTAATATTATTATTATTAATAATATTATCATTAATTTTATTAATAGTATTATCATAAGTATCATCATTGTTATCTTTACTAATATTAATTTAATATAATTAAAACTAAGGTTTTAAACAAATGAAATATATATATACATAAATATATTTGACACCTACCACATAACAAAGTATTTTTATATGAAACCTAAAAATATTATTAACGTAAAAATGATATGATTAATAAGTTATATATATAAACTTATTCGATCACGATTATGATTATTGATAAATATAATAATGATATAGGTTCGTGAATCGAAGGCCAACCTTGCACATGTTAAATGATGTTATATGTATTTTTACTACAAAATACAGTATGGTGAGTATATAGTCCCTTTTTAAACTTTAAATATTTTTGGGCTGAGAATACATGCGCTGTTTTTATAAATGATTTACGTTATGGACACAAGTGATCAAAAATATATTCTACGTTGAGTTGTACCACTGGCATACTTCCCTGTAGCTTGGTAACTATTATTTACAGTGGTATTGTAAACGCGAATCCTGTTGATAGATCTATCGGGCCTGACAACCCCAACCGGACTGGACGACCAGTATTCAACGGTTGCACAGTACTTCGTTTCGTGACTACACTTGGTACAGTGTAGTAAGATTTCATAATAAAGGGAATATGCGACGTGATTAAATGTTAAGTATGGTTACCAAGTGCTCAACCACTTAGAATATTTTTATTAAAATGTTTACATATGAAATCTTGTGATCAATAGTTATAACGCTGCTAGCATCAAACCTATATATCTCACCAACTTTATGTTGACATTTTAAAGCATGTTTATTCTCAGGTACGAATTAAGTCTTCCGCTGTGCATTAGCTCATACTAAAGGCATTACTTGGAGTCGATCGTCGCAATGGAACCAAATGTTGAAGACTTTGTCCAGATGGATAAGGACGGGTCTTTACAATATACCAATAGTACATACATCTAAAAGCTGTGTATTGTACGAGTACGAATACGAGTGCATACGAGTAGAACTGTTGATGAAACTGAACGAGGATGTAATTGTAAGAATTTTTGTTAAGTAGAAGTATTTTGATAAGTTTATTGAACTCTTTCAAAAGTGTATGAATACATATTAAAACACTACATGTATATACATTTTAACTGATATTATTATATGTAAGTGTTGTTTTGAAACCTTTAGGTTAACGATCTTGTTAAATGTTGTTAACCCAATGTTTATAATATCAAATGAGATTTTAAATTATTATATTATCATGATATTATGATGTACGAATATCTCTTAATATGATATATATACATTAAATGTCGTTACAACGATAATCGTTACATATATGTCTCGTTTCAAAATCATTAAGTTAGTAGTCTTGTTTTTACATATGTAGTTCATTATTAATATACTTAATGATATGTTTACTTATCATAATATCATGTTAACTATATATATAACCATATATATGTCATCATATAGTTTTTACAAGTTTTAAAGTTCGTGAATCACCGGTCAACTTGGGTGGTCAATTGTCTATATGAAACCTATTTCAATTAATCAAGTCTTAACAAGTTTGATTGCTTAACATGTTGGAAACACTTAATCATGTAAATAACAATTTCATTTAATATATATATAAACATGAAAAAGTTCGGGTCACTACAGTACCTACCAGTTAAATAAATTTCGTCCCGAAATTTTAAGCAGTTGGAGGTGTTGACGTATCTTCTGAAAATAAATGCGGGTATTTATTCTTCATCTGATCTTCTCATTCCCAGGTGAACTCGGGTCCTCTACGAGCATTCCATCGAACCTTCACAATTGGTATCTTGTTTTGCTTAAGTCTTTTAACCTCACGATCCATTATTTCGACGGGTTCTTCGATGAATTGAAGTTTTTTGTTGATTTGGATTTCATCTAACGGAATAGTGAGATCTTCTTTAGCAAAACATTTCTTCAAATTCGAGACTTGGAAAGTGTTATGTACAGCCGCGAGTTATTGAGGTAACTCAAGTCGGTAAGCTACTGGTCCGACACGATCAATAATCTTGAATGGTCCGATATACCTTGGATTTAATTTCCCTCGTTTACCAAACCGAACAACGCCTTTCCAAGGTGCAACTTTAAGCATGACCATCTCTCCAATTTCAAATTCTATATCTTTTCTTTTAATGTCAGCGTAGCTCTTTTGTCGACTTTGGGCGGTTTTCAACCGTTGTTGAATTTGGATGATCTTCTCGGTAGTTTCTTGTATTATCTCCAGACCCGTAATCTTTCTATCCCCCACTTCACTCCAACAAATCGGAGACCTGCACTTTCTACCATAAAGTGCTTCAAACGGCGCCATCTCAATGCTTGAATGGTAGCTGTTGTTGTAGAAAAATTCTGCTAACGGTAGATGTCGATCCCAACTGTTTCCGAACTCAATAACACATGCTCGTAGCATGTCTTCAAGCGTTTATATCGTCCTTTCACTCTGCCCATCAGTTTGTGGATGATAGGCAGTACTCATGTCTAGACGAGTTCCTAATGCTTGCTGTAATGTCTGCCAGAATCTTGAAATAAATCTGCCATCCCTATCAGAGATAATAGAGATTGGTATTCCATGTCTGGAGACGACTTCCTTCAAATACAGTCGTGCTAACTTTTCCATCTTGTCATCTTCTCTTATTGGCAGGAAGTGTGCTGATTTGGTGAGACGATCAACTATTACCCAAATAGTATCAAAACCACTTGCAGTCCTTGGCAATTTAGTGATGAAATCCATGGTAATGTTTTCCCATTTCCATTCCGGGATTTCGGGTTGTTGAAGTAGACCTGATGGTTTCTGATGCTCAGCTTTGACCTTAGAACACGTCAAACATTCTCCTACGTATTTAGCAACATTGGCTTTCATACCCGGCCACCAAAAATGTTTCTTGAGATCCTTGTACATCTTCCCCGTTCCAGGATGTATTGAGTATCTGGTTTTATGAGCTTCTCTAAGTACCATTTCTCTCATATCTCCAAATTTTGGTACCCAAATCCTTTCAGCCCTATACCGGGTTCCATCTTCCCGAATATTAAGATGCTTCTCCGATCCTTTGGGTATTTCATCCTTTAAATTTCCCTCTTTTAAAACTCCTTGTTGCGCCTCATTTATTTGAGTAGTAAGGTTATTGTGAATCATTATATTCATAGATTTTACTCGAATGGGTTCTCTGTCCTTCCTGCTCAAGGCGTCGGCTACCACATTTGCCTTCCCCGGGTGGTAACGAATCTTAAAGTTGTAATCATTCAACAATTCAATCCACCTACGCTGCCTCATATTCAGTTGTTTCTGATTAAATATGTGTTGAAGACTTTTGTGGTCGGTATATATAATACTTTTGACCCCATATAGTAGTGCCTCCAAGTATTTAATGCAAAAACAACCGCGCCTAATTCCAAATCATGCGTCGTATAATTTTGTTCGTGAATCTTCAATTGTCTAGACGCATAAGCAATCACCTTCGTTCGTTGCATTAATACACAACCGAGACCTTGCTTTGATGCGTCACAATAAATCACAAAATCATCATTCCCTTCAGGCAATGACAATATAGGTGCCGTAGTTAGCTTTTTCTTCAATAACTGAAACGCTTTCTCTTGTTCATCCTTCCATTCAAATTTCTTCCCTTTATGCGTTAATGCAGTCAAGGGTTTTGCTATTCTAGAAAAGTCTTGGATGAACCTTCCGTAGTAACCAGCTAGTCCTAAAAACTGGCGTATGTGTTTCGGAGTTTTCGGGGTTTCCCACTTTTCAACAGTTCTATCTTTGCCGGATCCACCTTAATACCTTCTTTGTTCACTATGTGACCGAGGAATTGAACTTCTTCCAACCAAAATGCACACTTTGAAAACTTAGCGTACAATTCTTCTTTCCTCAATACTTCTAACACCGTTCTCAAATGTTCACCATGTTCTTGGTCATTCTTTGAGTAAATAAGTATGTCATCAATGAAAATAATGACAAACTTTTCAATGTATGGTCCACACACTCGATTCATACGGTCTATGAACACAGCTGGTGCATTAGTTAAACCAAACGACATGACCATAAACTCGTAATGACCGTAACGTGTTCTGAAAGCAGTCTTTGGAATATCATCTTCTTTCACCCGCATTTGATGATACCCGGAACGTAAGTCAATCTTTGAATAAACAGACGAGCCTTGTAGTTGATCAAATAAGTCGTCGATTCTCGATAGTGGGTAGCGGTTCTTGATGGTAAGTTTGTTCAACTATCGGTAGTCGATACACAACCTGAATGTACCATCTTTCTTCTTGACAAACAAAACAGGAGCTCCCCACGGTGATGTGCTTGGTCGAATGAAACCACACTCTAAAAGTTCTTGTAATTGGCTTTGCAGTTCTTTCATCTCGCTGGGTGCGAGTCTGTAAGGAGCACGAGCTATTGGTGCAGCTCCTGGTACAAGATCTATTTGAAATTCAACGGATCGATGTGCGGGGAATTCTTTTGCGACGGGAACATCATTGATGCTCTTTTCTTCAGTTTGTACTTTCTCGACGTGTGCTAGAATAGCATAGCAACCTTTTCTTATTAGTTTTTGTGCCTTCAAATTACTAATAAGATGTAGCTTCGTGTTGCCCTTTTCTCCGTACACCATTAAGGGTTTTCCTTTTTCTCGTATAATGCGAATTGCATTTTTGTAACACACGATCTCTGCTTTCACTTCTTTCAACCAGTCCATACTGATTATCACATCAAAACTCCCTAACTCTACTGGTATCAAGTCAATCTTAAATGTTTCGCTAACCAGTTTAATTTCTCGATTCCGACATATATTATCTGCTGAAATTAATTTACCATTTGCTAATTCGAGTAAAAAATTACTATCCAAAGGCGTCAATGGACAACTTAATTTAGCACAAAAATCTCTACTCATATAGCTTCTATCCGCACCCGAATCAAATAAAACGTAAGCAAATTTATTGTCAATAAGAAACGTACCCGTAACAAGCTCCGGGTCTTCCTGTGCCTCTGACGCATTAATATTGAAAACTCTTCCGCGGCCTTGTCCATTCGTGTTCTCCTGGTTCGGGCAATTTCTAATAATGTGGCCCGGTTTTCCACATTTATAACAAACTACATTGGCATAACTTGCTCCGACACTACTTGCTTCGCCATTACTCTTTCCGATACCATTTGTTCCTTTCGTTCTGTTAACCCCTGGTCCGTAGACCTCACACTTCACCGCGCTATGACCATTTCTTTTAAACTTGTTGCAAAATTTGGTGCAGAACCCCGAGTGATACTTTTTACACCTTTGGCATAGCTGCTTCTGATTGTTGTTGTTGTTGTTGTTGTTGCGGTTATTATTGTTGTTGGGATGATTATTGTAGTTGCTGTTGTTGTTGTTGTTATTGTTGTTGGGCCGTTTGTTGTAGTTGCAATTGATGTTGTGATTGTTGGGATAGTTGTTGCGATTATTGTTGTAATTGCTGTTGTTGTTGTATTGGTGATTCTTATCACCGTTTTCCTCCCACTTTCTTTTGACTTGCTTCACATTGCCCTTGATAATGCTAAAAACGAACATATATTTCATAGCATTATTCCTCAAGAAAGACAAGCTTTTAGTTGCAATTGTTCTATTTACAAGTGATATTCGTTTGTATAATAAAAGGTGAAGACAAAAGACAGATTCGACGAATTGAAGACGCAAACGACCAAAAAGCTCAAAAGTACAAAAGACAATTAAAAAGGTTCCAATTATTGATAAGAAACGTCTCGAAATTACAAAAGTACAAGATTCAAAACGCAAAGTACAAGATATTAAATTGTACGCGAGGACGTTCGAAAATCCGGAACCGGGACCAGAGTCAACTCTTAACGCTCGACGCAACGGACTAAAAATTACAAATTAACTATGTATATAAATATAATATAATATATAATTAATTATATTAATTATATATATATATATATATATATATATTATATATATAATAAAAACCATCGGCAGAGAAAACTCCAAGGACTGAGCTGTAAAATTAACCTCCGCGACTCGCGGAGTTTGAAGGGGATTTTGCCGCGAGTCGCGGAGCCCCAAATTTCAACTCTGGCTATAAAGCAAACCGAATTCTGATCATTTTTCATAATCTATTTTCTCTCTTCTCTATCTATATCGTAAAATATATATATATATATTTATAATCTATATTTTAATTTTAATTATAATTCTAATAATAAGGGTATGTTAGCGAATGTTGTAAGGGTGTAAGTCGAAATTCTGTCCGTGTAACGCTACGCTATTTTTAATCATTGTAAGTTATGTTCAACCTTTTTATATTAATGTCTCGTAGCTAAGTTATTATTATGCTTATTTAAAACGAAGTAATCATGATGTTGGGCTAATTACTAAAATTGGGTAATTGGGCTTTGTACCATAATTGGGGTTTGGACAAAAGAACGACACTTGTGGTAATTAGACTATGGGCTATTAATGGGCTTTATATTTGTTTAACTAAATGAAAGTTTGTTAATGTTAATATAAAGATTTACAATTGGGCGTCCCTATAAATTACCATATACACTCGATCGGACACGATGGGCGGGGTATTTATATGTACGAATAATCGTTCATTTAACCGGAAACGGGAATGGATTAATAGCCACTAGAATAATTAAAACAGGGGTGAAATTACATTCAAGGGTAATTGGTGTAATTGTTAACAAAGTAGTAAAACCTTGGTTTACACGCAGTCGATAACCTGGTGTATTCATTAAACAAAGTATTAAAACCTTGTTACAATTCGAATCCCCAATTAGTTGGAATATTTATCTTCGGGTATAATAATAATTTGACAAGGACACTTGCAATTTATATTTATGACTGATGGACTGTTATGGACAAAAACCAGACGGACATATTAAATAATCCAGGACAAAGGACAATTAACCCATGGGCATAAAACTAAAATCAACACGTCAAACATCATGATTACGGAAGTTTAAATAAGCATAATTCTTTTATTTCATATTTAATTTCCTTTATTTTATATTTAATTGCACTTCTAATTATCGTACTTTTTAATTATCGCAATTTTATTTTATCGCATTTTTATTATTCGCAATTTCATTATCGTTATTTACTTTACGCTTTAATTTAAGTCTTGTATTTATTTTATATTTTACATTAGGTTTTAACTGCGACTAAAGTTTTAAAATCGACAAACCGGTCATTAAACGGTAAAAACCCCCCTTTATAATAATAATATTACTTATATATATATTTGTATTTTTATAAAAGTAAACTAATATAGCGTTGAGCTTTGTTTAAAGATTTCCCTGTGGAACGAACCGGACTTACTAAAAACTACACTACTGTACGATTAGGTACACTGCCTATAAGTGTTGTAGCAAGGTTTAAGTATATCCATTCTATAAATAAATAAATATCTTGTGTAAAATTGTATCGTATTTAATAGTTTTTCCTAATAAAATATAAAGCTATTTTATATACTACCCCGCTGCACATCAAGTAATTTTTGGCGCCGCTGCCGGGGAATCATCTTAAAAGCCGGAAGCGCAACGCTAATATAAAAAAAAAAAAAATTTTAGTTTACTTTTATTAAAATTCGTTTTGTAAAAATACGTTTTAAATATTCGAAAAATATAAAAAGAAAAACAAAAATATATGTATTTTTAAGATTTTGTTAAATATTTAAGTTTTATAAGTTTCTTTATTTTTATTTTAGTTTATAAAAATATAAGTTTTATTTTAAAATCTTTTATTTATTAAAAAACAGAAAACAGAAAAAAAATAAAAAATAAATAAAGAAAAACGCGTAAAAATTGAAAGCTGTCAACTGAATTTCTGAACCCCGCGACTCGCGGGGTTTTCTTCTTTAATTGTCGCAACTCGCGGAGCCACTCTGACACGCGAACAGAAGCCCTAAAACTGCATTAATTACGGGTTATTAATTATTATTATTATTATTTAAACCTAATTATGTATTATTATTATTATTAGTTTTATTTTTATTTTTACTTTTTATTTAATTTGTTTTATTTAGTATTAATTAGTTTTATTAATTTGTAAAATTAGTAGTTTTATTAAAAAATTAATATAAAAATAATATTTTTATAAAAATTGTACTTTTTACAACTTTTTGTATATTTTTATATTTTGTACCTTTTTAATCGCTGTAGCGTAATATTTGTATTTTTTCGCTCATATTTAATTTTAAACTTAGTTTTTGCCATAGTTATTTTTACTCCTAGATTTTTAGGCTTTGCCGTAGAATTCCTTAAGTGCTTTTTCTTTAGACTAAGATTTAGGTGCTTTAGAATTTTGCGACGCCTTTTTAAGTTTTAGTTTCTTTTTAAGTTATTTTCATTTGGGATTTAGTTTTTCCTGTAAGCTTTAATATTTTTAGACCTTTTACTATGTATCAATTATCATTCCAATTAGTAATTTCAATTTGCGATTATAATTTTAAGTTAGTTGTAGTAATAAGGTTAGGTTAGTTAAGTATTTTTAAGTTTCTTTTATTTTTCCGTCACCTTTTATTTTTCAACCATTTTTTTTTCTTTTTCTACCTTTTGCGACGAACTCTTTTTCTTTCTTATTTCTCGCTATTCTAGTTTTAGGACTTAGAATTTTTTTTTCTACTTCTTATCTAAATTTCTTAAAATTACGAAAATTTATTTTAAGTGGTTAAATTAATAGACATCAAAATTTTCTGGTTCGTAGTAATAGTTGGATTTGTACGTGGACCGGGTTATTGGAGCCAAACAGTCCTCAATTATATTGAGACCAAACGAATTCTGCCCCTCTGCTGCATCTTTTGGCTATTCGAAACGTGGGCAAAATCAGAAAAGTCTATTGATTGGATAACTTATTATAATTTTTCTTTCCTTTTTAAAACTAATAAGATATTCAGTGAATGCACCGAGCAAGACGTTCATCACCTTTTGTACGTTCACCACCTGTAACTAGATCAAGACATTTAGCAAATATAACCGCCGTTGATTTTTCTTTAGAATCGTCATCCAGTAGACCAAGTACTTCAGTTCAAATTTCCGATAATCCATTTTTTGAACCCAACCTCACAATTGAGAATTCGGAGAATATTCAGGAACGGTTCATAGATCCTGAACCATTAAACTTTCCTCCGGAACCACCAATCATTCAAACAGAGATTGTTGAGGAACGAACTATTAAATCAGAATCATCTAGTGATACCGATTCAACAAATTCAATTATGGAGAATCTGGAACCTTTAAGTATGGAAGACCGAATGAGAGCTAAACGCACTGGCCAAGGTCACGCAATTACTCATCCAGACATTAATGCGCCAGATTATGAAATCAAAGGACAAATTTTACACATGGTGACTAATCAATGCCAATTTAGTGGTGCGCCGAAGGAAGATCCAAATGAACATCTACGTACCTTTAATAGGATCTGCACACTATTTAAAATCCGAGAAGTGGAGGATGAACAGATATATCTCATGTTATTTCCCTGGACTTTAAAGGGAGAAGCCAAAGATTGGTTGGAATCGTTACCTGAAGGGGCGATCGATACATGGGATGTTTTAATTGACAAATTTCTTAAACAATTCTTTCCTGCATCTAAAGCCGTAAGACTTCAAGCAGAAATTGTTACGTTCACACAGAAACCAAATGAAACTCTATATGAGGCGTGGACAAGATATGGAAAGTTGTTAAGAGGATGTCCGCAACATGGTTTAGACACCTGTCAAATAGTACAAATATTCTACCAAGGATGCGACATCACTACAAGAAAAGACATAGATATAGCAGCTGGTGGTTCTATTATGAAGAAAACCGAAACTGATTCTTACAAAATTATTGATAATACTGCTTCCCACTCACATGAGTGGCACCAAGAAAAAGATATCATTAGATCATCTAAAGCAGCTAGAGCCGATTCTAGCCATGACTTAGATTCCATTTCCGCAAAGATAGATGCTGTGCAGAGACGAATGGAAAAGATGACTAAAGATATTCACTCAATACGAATTAGTTGTGAGCAGTGTGGAGGACCACATTTGACAAAAGATTGTCTCAGTATTGAATTAACAATGGAACAAAGAGAGAATATTTCATACATAAACCAAAGGCCTGGAAATAATTATCAGAATAATTATCAACCGTCAAGACCGATTTACAATCAAAACCAGAATTATAACCGAAATATTCCATACAACAACCAACAAGGTCCTAGCAATCAACAAGTATCCAATAATACTTACAATCAGCAAAGACCGAATTTTCAAAACAAACCACCACAACAAACCGATGATAAAAAGCCGAATTTAGAAGATATGATGACGAAGCTAGTTGAAACTCAAACGCAGTTTTTCACATCTCAAAAACAAACCAATGAACAAAATGCTCAAGCATTTAGAAATCAACAAGCTTCTATTCAAAATCTGGAACAAGAAGTAAGTAACCTAGCAAGGTTGATAGGTGAAAGAAAACCGGGAAGTCTACCTAGTGATACAAATGCTAACCCCCGGAATGAAACAGCTAAAGCCATTACCACAAGAAGTGGTACAACACTTAAACCACCTGAAATACCTGTAACTTCTGATGAAACTATTCCTACTCCACAAGAACCACAACCTGATCAAGATAAGGAAAAAGAACCGGTAGTTGAAAAGGTTAATGAAGATAACACAGTTAAGGATAAACCTTATGTTAAACCATACCAACCACCACTTCCTTATCCGAGTAAAATGAAGAAAGAAAAACTTGAAGCCGAGCAATCCAAATTCTTGGATATGTTTAAACAGATAAATGTAAATCTTCCTTTCATTGATGTGATTTCAGGAATGCCTAGATATGCTAAATTCTTGAAAGATCTAATCTCAAATAGAAAGAAAATGGAAGAACTCTCGACTGTCACTATGAATGCTAATTGTTCAGCAGTGCTGTTGAATAAGATACCAGAAAAACTATCTGATCCAGGAAGTTTCACAATTCCATGTTTTCTGGGTAGTCTTAGTTCAATAGAAGCATTGGCAGACTTAGGTGCTAGTATAAATCTAATGCCGTATTCACTATATGCTAAACTAGACCTTGGAGAATTGAAACCAACCAGAATAAGCATACAACTAGCCGATAGATCAATAAAATATCCTAGAGGGATAATGGAGAACATGCTAGTTAAAGTTGGTACTTTAGTATTTCCAGTAGATTTTGTTGTTTTGGACATGGAAGAAGATTCTCAAGTTCCTCTCATATTAGGAAGACCATTCTTAAACACGGCTAAAGCAATGATAGACGTGTTCGGTAAGAAACTGACCCTAAGTATAGAGGATGAGAGTGTTACCTTTTCAGTTGATAGAGCAATGCAACAACCACAATCTGCAGATGATACATGTTATTATAATCAAACTATAGATGCACATGCAGAATTATTAGAAGAATTTCCAGAATTACAAGGAACAGGAGAATGTTCTTTAGGAGAAGGTAATGAACCAATTGATGAAGCTGAAATGTTAGCTACACTTATAGCTAATGGATATGAACCAACAACAGAAGAAATTCAAATGCTAAAAGAAGAAGACAGATATCGATATAAATCATCGATAGAAGAACCTCCGAAATTAGAGTTAAAGCCACTTCCAAACCATTTGGAATACGCTTATTTACATGGTGAATCTGAATTACCTGTAATAATATCGTCTTCTCTTACTGAAAATGAGAAATCACAACTCATTTCTGTGTTGAAAGCTCATAAACCAGCCATTGCATGGAAGATTCATGATATTAAAGGAATAAGTCCTTCGTATTGCACACATAAAATCCTTATGGAAGAAGGTCATAAAACGTATGTGCAACGCCAACGAAGACTAAATCCTAATATGCAAGATGTAGTTAAGAAAGAGATTATTAAACTGCTAGATGCAGGTTTAATATATCCAATCTCTGATAGTCCATGGGTAAGCCCAGTTCAATGCGTACCTAAGAAGGGTGGCATGACTGTCATTACAAATGAGAAAAATGAGCTTATTCCTACTAGGACTGTAACAGGATGGCGTGTATGTATTGATTATAGAAAATTAAATGACGCCACCAGAAAAGATCACTTTCCCTTACCTTTCATAGATCAAATGTTGGAAAGATTAGCCGGAAATAGTTACTATTGTTTTCTAGATGGATTTTCCGGATATTTTCAAATTCCAATAGCACCCGAGGACCAAGAGAAAACCACATTCACGTGCCCTTATGGTACTTTTGCTTACAAACGCATGCCATTTGGACTTTGCAACGCCCCTGCAACCTTTCAAAGGTGTATGATGGCGATTTTTCACGACATGATAGAAGAATGCATGGAAGTATTCATGGATGACTTTTCAGTCTTCGGTGATACATTTAAATCATGTCTAGTTAATCTGGAACGAATGCTAATTAGATGCGAAAAATCAAATCTAGTACTTAATTGGGAGAAATGCCATTTCATGGTTAAAGAAGGCATCGTTCTTGGACATAAAATTTCAAAAGAAGGAATTGAAGTGGATAGAGCTAAAGTAGATGTAATTGCTAAACTTCCACATCCCACAAATGTTAGAGGAGTTAGGAGTTTTCTAGGGCATGCCGGTTTTTACCGACGTTTCATAAAAGATTTTTCTAAAATTGCCACTCCTATGAATAAACTCCTAGAAAAGGATGCGCCATTCATCTTTTCAGATGAATGTATCAAATCTTTTAATATTCTTAAAGAAAAACTCACTAATGCACCGATCATGATAACACCAAATTGGAATCTACCATTTGAACTAATGTGCGATGCAAGTGATTTTGCAATGGGAGCCGTTTTAGGACAAAGGATTGAAAAACGATTTCAACCTATATATTATGCTAGTAAGACGTTACAAGGAGCACAAACAAACTATACAACTACTGAAAAAGAACTCCTTGCTATTGTCTTTGCTTTTGACAAATTTCGATCATATCTCGTTCTAGCAAAAACGGTGGTCTATACCGACCATTCTGCTCTTAGATACCTATTTTCAAAACAAGATGCTAAACCAAGATTAATCCGTTGGATCTTACTCTTACAAGAGTTTGATATTGAAATCCGAGATAAAAGAGGAGCAGAAAATCTCACCGCTGATCATCTTTCTCGTCTTGAAAATCCCGAATTAGAAGTTCTAAATGAATCAGCCATACAAGACAACTTTCCTGATGAATATCTATTGAAGATAGATTATAAAGAAATCCCATGGTTTGCAGACTATGCAAACTACTTAGTTTGTGGATTCCTTGAAAAAGGATTATCGTACCAAAGACGAAAGAAATTCTTCAGTGATATAAAACACTATTTCTGGGAAGATCCACATCTGTTTAAAAGTTGTCCCGATGGAATAATACGCCGATGTGTATTTGGAGATGAAGCTAGTAAAATTTTAAACCATTGTCACACAGGACCAACAGGAGGGCATTATGGGCCTCAACTAACAGCAAGAAAAGTTTATGAAGCTGGATTCTATTGGCCTACAATTTACAAAGACGCACACCTTCTTTGCAAATCCTGTGATGCATGTCAAAGGGCCGGAAAAATAAGTCAACGTGATGAAATGCCACAAAATGTCATCCAAGTATGTGAAGTATTTGACATTTGGGGTATTGACCTTATGGGTCCATTTCCAAAATCTCATAATAATCTATATATACTCGTAGCCATTGACTATGTATCTAAATGGGCGGAAGCACAAGCTCTCCCAACTAACGATGCACGAGTTGTAGTCAACTTTTTAAAACGTCTTTTTGCAAGGTTTGGAACACCGAAAGCTTTAATAAGTGATCGGGGTACTCATTTCTGTAATAATCAACTTGAGAAAGTTCTTAAAAGATATGGAGTAACTCATAAAATCTCCACCGCATATCATCCACAAACAAGTGGACAAGTTGAAAATACCAACCGAGCTTTAAAACGTATTCTAGAGAAAACGATAGGATCAAATTCGAAGGAATGGTCCATTAAATTGGAGGATGCACTCTGGGCTTTTAGAACAGCCTACAAAACTCCAATTGGAACCACACCTTTTAGACTTGTTTATGGAAAAGCATGTCATCTTCCAGTAGAAATTGAACACAAAGCATTTTGGGCTTTGAAGACATGTAATCTTGATTTACATGAAGCTGGACGTCTACGATTAAGTCAACTAAACGAATTAGAAGAATTAAGACATGAAGCATACGAAAATTCGTTAATCTATAAAGAAAGAACGAAGAAATGGCATGATAAAAGAATCAGAAGTTCAAAATAATTTAAAGAAGGAGACAGAGTTCTTCTTTTCAATTCACGATTCAAGCTATTTCCTGGAAAATTGAAATCAAGATGGTCTGGACCATTCATAGTCAAAAGAGTTTTCCCATACGGAACGATAGAATTAATAAATTCAAATGGGATTGAATTTAAAGTCAATGGTCACAGAGTTAAACATTACATACATGGTCCGATGGAAGTCGACAACGAAGTTAATCACAATTTCGACACCACAGCTAACTAAGTGTGGGGAGAATCAAGTCTTTAAAGGATAATATATATTTCTGTTAGAGTTAGATTGTCTGTTTTCGTGTAGTTCTCGAAAATGGAACACGTATGGTCTTTCCCTAGCAGACCCTAAAGAACTAGTCTTCTCCCCCCATTCTGAATTTTTATTTTTTTTAGGTTTTTACGAAATGAAGACTGCCTGTGAACTAAACCATGGTCTAATGCTACACGCTTTGATCACTAAACGTAATAATGACATACTACCGAGTGAATTAGTATCAGTAATCAGAGAAAGAATGGACGGAGTTAGAAAAGAATCCAGATGCGAAGATAATAAGTTACAATTTGGTAAAGGAAAATCAAAATCCGTAGCGAAAAGAAGAGCACGACACCTAGAACGATGTCACAAATGCGGAAAATGGTCACATGGAGGTAAATGTTCAAATAATCAAACCTATTCAAATACCGAATTTGTTACTTTATGCAGAGACGGACTGTTCATATGTTTAGAAGAAAAGACACTGAATGCTCGAGGTTACGCCTTTGGAGCCATGGAAAACCAATTAAACCGACTATCTTATGAATGGAATAGATCATATAAATAAGATCTATTTCACAGGTATGTCTGTACAGTTTTTATTTTTTTTATTTTTAACCTTTTGATAATAAACGCTAATTTGTTCGCTAAAAAGTATTAAATTGGTATTGAATAAAATTAGGTTTGGCGACCGAAATTATTGATATCATTCAAAAATTTATTACATCACTGCGAAATTTAACGTTTATTCTTAAGGTATAAATATCTTTAATCAATCAACCCAAAATATTTCAAAAATTCGTCATGAGTTAAATTAGGTCTTGGAACCGAAATTACTTTACCGAAAAGAGGGGCGCATATTTTTGATAATATTTGATTGATTAAAGTGGGATAAAAAGACAAAAAAATTTTTAATTTTATTTTTACCATGTTTTTAATCTTAATATTTAAATCTTAAATTAATATTGTAAACTTTATAAAAACAATATATTTAAAATTGTAAATATTTGAAAAAAATAATATAAGTTTGATATGAATTTATAAATTTTTAAATTAAGTTTGGTGTGAATTTTTAATTTTTAAAATATGAATTTTTAATTTTATGCATTTCAAATTTTAAGTTTGGTGTGAATTTTTAATATTAATTTTGAATTTCATATTTAAGTTGTGTGAATTTAAAAACAAAAATTTACTTTATCTCATTAAGTTAAGAATATGATTTTTAAAATTCGTCGTAAGTTGAAGACTAGGTCTTTGAACCGAAATTGCTTTACCCAAGGGAGGGACGAGAACTTTTATTATCATTATTTTTAATCTTATTAATTTAAAGTATGCCAAAAACATTAAAAAAACCCAAAAATCTTAGCTTTTAAAACAATCGCTACAAAAAGACAAATTTTAAAATTTTGTCGAAGGACGACCTAGGACATCGATCCGAAACGACCTCGTCCTAAATAACAAGGGAAACAAAATTTTAAAATTAATTACTTAATTGTTTTAATAAGTTAATGATTATAAAAAAAAAAAAAAAAAAAAGAGCAAACTCCGCGACTCGCGGAGTTTGAAGTACAAAACCTCCGCGACTCGCGGAGAGACTAAAAACCGGAAAAAAAATATAACTGAACAACAGATCAGTTTCACTCCCCACACAAAAACACACTGCAAAAATACAGCTCGAAATACTCCGAAAAAACCCGAAAAACTCCCCCAAAAATCCCAATTTTTAACCGTTAATCACCAAATTTTTTGCTAAAATCATGTTGAGAAGGATGCTATCTAAGAATTACTCAAGAAAAACGGTAAATTTCTACACCTAAACACCATTTAATTCGAAATTTGGTGTTCTTGAGCTATTTTTTCCCCAATTTGATTTTGATGCTTTTTAGTGTAATTAGACTTAAATTGTTTATGTATTATGCTTGTATAACCTAGATTGATGCTGTTTAACATGATTAGAAGCCTTAAACTTCAAATTTTGAGTAATCTAGGGTTTGTGTTCTCGAGCAATTTGGGGCTTTTTGATATAAACAGGTTATGGCCGATTTTTGTCATGAATTGTTGCTAAATTGAGTAGTGTAACATGTCTAGGTAGTTAAATGATCCAAACTTTAAGCCTAAACATGATTTTGAGAATTAAAGTGGACTTTTTCAAGTCTAAAATTCATGAACTTGATTTTTGAAAGATAAAGCCATTTGAGACTTGTTTGATTGCTAGTAATGATTATTTTGACATGTTATTTGAGTTGAATGCTTATGAACTTGGCGAAAATTTTCGTATATGCTTATTTGAAAAAGTGTAGATTTGATAAAAATGTGAAAATAAGCTTAAGTTTGATATAAATTGATAATGTCATTGTAATTATTTTGATTGATGATTTTGCTGACACTAATGCATATTTGGATGCACAAAATTTGTGTTTGATGTGTTTTGCAGAATGAAAGGGGTGAATCTTCATCCCAAGCCCGCAATGCTCCTGCTGAGAATTTGGAACAACAGGAGGTAGATAACTACTACAAGCAGGATGTACCTCATCCAGTCATGACCTTTTCCGATATGCATTTGGAAGAGTTGCACCCGAACCTGAGATTTGACAGACTTTGGATAGATTATCCAAAATATCAACGGGGTTTGCATAATCTTCATTCCAAGGTTGTTGAGGTACCGAGGGTCATAGAATGGGGACCCTTAGAAGCTGTAGAATTGGCCGGGCCAATTAGGGAATTACTTGTACAGAGGTATGGTAATTCTTCTTTTAATGACTGGATATGTTTATTCACCATACGCAGACCTGTATATAAAGTATGGTGTGAAGAGTTGTTATGTAGTATAGAGTTGAATGATCGGGTAGCTAGTTTAACTGATCGTTCTTTTATTAGATTTTTGTTAGGCGGTTCGATGCGCCACATGTCTTTACTGGACATGGCTCAGGCTTTACGTATATATACGCCTGAGGAGTTAGCGTCTGCCGATTGTAGAGGATTGATACTAAACGGTAGAAAGATAGATGAGAATTTTGATACACACGGTGTGTGGAGTCAAATGACAAGCCATCACCGTTTCAAAGGGGGAAACTACTCTTATTTGGATATAGATAGAGCCGAATTAAGAGTGATACATAGGTTTTTAGCTAATTCGATTACACAAAGGGGTAAGAACAAAGAAAAAGTAAATGAACAAGATTTGTTTTACCATATGTGTATTCGAGACCCACAGAGCGCTGTAAGTATACCATATTGTGTGGGTTATTATTTATCAGCTATGGTTCGGGGGATGCGACCACATAGCATAATAGGAGGTGGTATTTTTATTACTTTGATTGGTGAATATCTCGGTGTGGATATAAGTCGGGGGGGATTATTACTAGAAGATCCGGAACCCCACGATACTATAGGTTTAAATGTATACCATGGTGCAAAAGTTTTGAAGAGGCGAAATAACGCCGCAGTACGATACCATGGTAGACATCCACAGGTGGAGAGAAACCAGCAACAAGGTAATGTAGGAGGGGGGAATGAGATGCAAGAAATGCATAGGTTTATAGCTTCTCAGGAATACGAAAATGCTAGACAGAGAGCATTTGAAGATTGGCAAGTTCATCAGAACCAGATCATAGCTCATTGCCAATATATAAGTAGAAACTATATTCCTACATCGAAACCCGTCTTCCCTCCTTGGTCGATAGAGATGCAGCCACCATATCCTACGTATGACCCTGCCGAAGCATTCTATAGCACTTATGGTTATGCCTGGAACCCCTATTGGTACCAATATCATCCTTAGTTTACTTATTATTTTTTTTTTTTTATTTTGTAATTTGTAATTATTGATACATTTAATATTTTTGTTAATATTGTAATCATTTTTATAATTATCTAACTTTTATTCTTAGATTTTAATAATTTTTGAATGTGGGGTAATATACCAAACTTCAAAAATATGTATATATGTTTGCAGTTTATCTTATGTACACAACAGGGTAAAACAACGCATTTTCAAAGACTGGCATTAAGTTCAGCAAAAGCAACTAATTTTGACGACAAGATGCAAAATATATGTGAAATAACAACAAGTCGGAATGAACAAATGATGTGCACCATTTATCATTCAGCAAACAAACGCCAATATATTTGGAAACTTTGGTAAAATTTAATCATTTTCACACTAATCACCCTCAATAATTTAAATTGTTACTGATTTCTTGCAAATGAGGGCATTGCAAGATCTTAAGTGTGGGAAGGGGTTAAATTCTTTCGGATTTTAAATTTTTTACTTTATACACTTGGTTACCATTAAAAATACTAGTAAAGCATTAATTGTATTAGAATCTAGTGCTCTCTGATAAAAAAAGAACAGCCCTAGTCTTATATACTGACTACCCAATTCTAGTAAACTTTTTCAATTAAATGAATTCAAATCATGTTTATACATATTTATGAACAATAAAACTACGTTTTAACACCGAAATTATTGTTACCTCGGAAAGGACATAAATTGAGAAACAAACTAAAATGTTAAAATTCATTTAAAATGGAATAGAGGACGATAAAAAGGAAAATAAAAGCCAAGTGTGGGAAAATTTACCAAGTTATTTTAAACATATGTCACATATATCTGTAACAAATAACTGAAAATACTTTTGCTTTGGACTAAACTAAACTGTTTTACCCGATGAAAGAAAAGAAGAGATGGATCTACACGATGAATCAATTCCATCATTAAACGGAAGTAAAGTCTTCCGAAAAAGACACGCGCTTCTTGATTTAGGTCATGAAGTTGTCGTCCAGACCAGCTGTAGGTTGACGAAAAATCTAGAAAAGTCATCACTAAAATCAGCAGGAAATCCACGGACCTCAGCATTAAACAGGGTCGCCAAGTGGTCAGATTTATCCTAACCATGAGAAGGATTTATCTCGTACAATGGGGGGGCACCATGCAAATTAGCTGGATAAGACTAATGAATCAGATCCCCAGAAAGGATAATCTCCTTAAAGATTAAAAATCAGCTTTTAAGACTGATATTACTCAATCCTAAGATTGACCTTAAAGATTGAGAATTACAAACTCATGGAATTCGATGATATCTAAACTCGAGCTTAAACGAGAAAATATTTTGATCAAAATTACAAACCGATTTGTTTTCTGAAAACCCTATTTTCAATGCGTTCATTACCATTGAACGTAAAATCCTAGGAATTCACCTGGAATTCATTAGGTCACCTGAACTAAATCGGGTGTCAACCGTAAGAACGGTGGTTGCATAGTGGTCAAAGACAGGACCTTGTGCCAGACCGAAAAATTATAAGGGTAAGCTTTACTATTGCTCCTACCAAGGATAGTAATTGCGTCCGACACGTTATAGACCATAATCAAAAGCATGTCACGGGACATTGCCTTAACAGTTGCTTGTTCAACGCTTTCCTTTACAACCGGACGGTAGTTTGCCGAAAGGTAATATACGGAACAAGTAAACTGGACGTGTTGCTTTCCTAATACAAGGTTAGCAAGTGGGTGACACAAAACCGCAAGTTTTGAGCTAAAATTTTCAAATCTGAAACCCACCAAACCCACAAAAATATTTTGCAAACACCGGTAAAGGATTATTCCGGAAAACTTATCTAGGGTAAAAACTAGATTTAATTTTCAAAAGATCAAATGTTTTCATAAAGATCCAATTTCCTTAATGGATCTAAATTTTTATAGTCATGTGGGACTGTAAACCATATCATTACTACCATTGTTTATACCGCCGTATAGAAATCACTGATGTACAAAGTGTGAAGAATAAAGAAGTGATTCTAGTGTTTCAAGACGATATTGCTTGAGGACAAGCAACGCTCAAGTGTGGGAATATTTGATAATGCTAAAAACGAACATATATTTCATAGCATTATTCCTCAAGAAAGACAAGCTTTTAGTTGCAATTGTTCTATTTACAAGTGATATTCGTTTGTATAATAAAAGGTGAAGACAAAAGACAGATTCGACGAATTGAAGACGCAAACGACCAAAAAGCTCAAAAGTACAAAAGACAATCAAAAAGGTTCCAATTATTGATAAGAAACGTCTCAAAATTACAAAAGTACAAGATTCAAAACGCAAAGTACAAGATATTAAATTGTACGCGAGGACGTTCGAAAATCCGGAACCGGGACCAGAGTCAACTCTTAACGCTCGACGCAACGGACTAAAAATTACAAGTTAACTATGTATATAAATATAATATAATATATAATTAATTATATTAATTATATATATATATATTATATATATAATAAAAACCGTCGGCAGAGAAAACTCCAAGGACTGAGCTGTAAAATTAACCTCCGTGACTCGCGGAGTTTGAAGGGGATTTTGCCGCGAGTCGCGGAGCCCCAAATTTCAACTCTGGCTATAAAGCAAACCGAATTCTGATCATTTTTCATAATCTATTTTCTCTCTTCTCTATCTATATCGTAAAATATATATATATATATATATATATATTTATAATCTATATTTTAATTTTAATTATAATTCTAATAATAAGGGTATGTTAGCGAATGTTGTAAGGGTGTAAGTCGAAATTCTGTCCGTGTAACGCTACGCTATTTTTAATCATTGTAAGTTATGTTCAACCTTTTTATATTAATGTCTCGTAGCTAAGTTATTATTATGCTTATTTAAAACGAAGTAATCATGATGTTGGGCTAATTACTAAAATTGGGTAATTGGGCTTTGTACCATAATTGGGGTTTGGACAAAAGAACGACACTTGTGGAAATTAGACTATGGGCTATTAATGGGCTTTATATTTGTTTAACTAAATGAAAGTTTGTTAATGTTAGTATAAAGATTTACAATTGGGCGTCCCTATAAATTACCATATACACTCGATCGGACACGATGGGCGGGGTATTTATATGTACGAATAATCGTTCATTTAACCGGAAACGGGAATGGATTAATAGCCACTAGAATAATTAAAACAGGGGTGAAATTACATTCAAGGGTAATTGGTGTAATTGTTAACAAAGTAGTAAAACCTTGGTTTACACGCAGTCGATAACCTGATGTATTCATTAAACAAAGTATTAAAACCTTGTTACAATTCGAATCCCCAATTAGTTGGAATATTTATCTTCGGGTATAATAATAATTTGACAAGGACACTTGCAATTTATATTTATGACTGATGGACTGTTATGGACAAAAACCAGACGGACATATTAAATAATCCAGGACAAAGGACAATTAACCCATGGGCATAAAACTAAAATCAACACGTCAAACATCATGATTACGGAAGTTTAAATAAGCATAATTCTTTTATTTCATATTTAATTTCCTTTATTTTATATTTAATTGCACTTCTAATTATCGTACTTTTTAATTATCGCAATTTTATTTTATCGCATTTTTATTATTCGCAATTTCATTATCGTTATTTACTTTACGCTTTAATTTAAGTCTTGTATTTATTTTATATTTTACATTAGGTTTTAACTGCGACTAAAGTTTTAAAATCGACAAACCGGTCATTAAACGGTAAAAACCCCCCTTTATAATAATAATATTACTTATATATATATTTGTATTTTTATAAAAGTAAACTAATATAGCGTTGAGCTTTGTTTAAAGATTTCCCTGTGGAACGAACCGGACTTACTAAAAACTACACTACTGTACGATTAGGTACACTGCCTATAAGTGTTGTAGCAAGGTTTAAGTATATCCATTCTATAAATAAATAAATATCTTGTGTAAAATTGTATCGTATTTAATAGTTTTTCCTAATAAAATATAAAGCTATTTTATATACTACCCCGCTGCACATCAGCCCTCTTCAGCAGTCTGTTCTTTAATTCTTTCTTCAATCTGGTTCACTAGTTTGTGAGCCATTCTACATGCCCGTTGTATGGAGGCGGGCTTGTGTGAACTTATATCTTCTTGGATTCTTTTCCGGTAATCCTTTCACAAATGCGTCGATCTTCTCTTCCTCATCTTCGAACGCTCCCGGACACAATAGGCATAATTCTGTGAATCGTCTTTCGTACGTGGTAATATCAAATTCTTGGGTTCGTAACCCTCTAAGTTCTGTCTTGAGCTTATTGACCTCGGTTCTGGGACGGTACTTCTCGTTCATCAAGTGCTTGAATGCTGACCACGGTAGTGCGTAAGCATCATCTTGTCCCACTTGCTCTAGATAGGTATTCCACCATGTTAACGCAGAACCTGTGAAGGTATGCGTAGCGTACTTCACTTTGTCCTCTTCAGTATACTTACTTATGGAAAACACCGATTCGACCTTCTCGGTCCACCGTTTCAATCCGATCGGTCCTTCGGTTCCATCAAATTCTAAAGGTTTTCAGGCAGTGAATTCTTTGTAGGTGCATCCTACACGATTTCCTGTACGGCTAGATCCAAGGTTATTGTTGGTATGTAGCGCAGCCTGTACTACGGCTATGTTTGAAGCAAGAAAGGCACGAAATTCTTGTTCGCTCATATTCAAGGTGTGTCGAGTAGTCGGTGCCATTTCCTTCAAAATAGTCAAATGAAACTAGTTAATCATATAGAATATCAAGAGTAGTCAATAGTATTTCGTAGCGTAATATGAACTTATTTATAAAAGCTCTTTCTTCATATTAGCATTTTATACTCTTTAATTCGGGTAGTACCTACCCGTTAAGTTCATACTTAGTAGCTAACATACCATTTCAACTACTACAATTCTATATGAAAAACTAATCACAAAAACAAAAACAAAAAATATATATATATATTCAAGCCTTTATACAATAACTTGCAAACTTACAATACCGTTATTTTACATATAGAATGAAATAGAGCACATAAAACTTTGATACAAATTAGTTGCGAAGATAATTCTAGTTAATAAATAAGGCGTTCAATAAAGGCAATAAAGACACGTAATTCATACGTCCAGAAACAAGTCATGCATTCTGGTTTTACTAATACCACTTCCCATCCTTGGTTTTGTGGAACATAACTGTTGTGACCGATAGTAAGACAATGTGTTTTAACGTCGTCAAAAGGATGAAGGTTACGTAATGACCAACAGTCTCGTAATAACCTAAAAACCTCATTTCTTACCCCAATTACCGACTCCGTCACTTGTGGGAATGTTTTGTTTAATTGTTGTAGCCCGATGTTCTTGTTCTCACTTTGATGAGAAGCGGACATTACTAACCCGTAAGCATAACATGCTTCTTTATGTTGCATGTTAGCCGCTTTTTCTAAATCACGAAGTCCTATATTCAGATATATTGAGTCAAAATAATTTCTTAACCCGTTGCGTAAAATAGCATTTGGGTTCCCCGCAATATATGCGTCAAAGTAAACACATCGTAACTTATGGATTTCCCAATGTGATATCCCCCATCTTTCGAACGAAAGCCTTTTATAAACCAAGGCATTCTTGGAACGTTCTTCGAATGTCTTACAAATTGATCTCGCCTTAAATAGTTGTGCCGAGGAATTCTGACCGACTCTAGACAAGATTTCATCAATCATATCTCCGGGTAGGTCTCTTAAAATATTGGGTTGTCTATCCATTTTGTGTTTTTATACTGTAAAATAGACAAGAGTTAGATTCATAAAAAAAAATACTTATTAATACAAGCAATTTTTACATATATCATAAAACATAAGCATACTATATTACATATATTACACCACACGAATACAACTATCTTATTCCGACTCGCTCATTTCTTCTTCTTCGGTTTTGGTTCGTTTTGCCAAGTTTCTAGGGATATATGATGTTCCCCTAATACGAGCCGTCGTTTTCCACATTGGTTTAGAAAAACCTGGTGGTTTAGAGGTTCCCGGGTTATTGTCACAACTTAAGAAATACGGGTGTTGACGATACATATAAAGTTCATCGGGTTTGGAATCAAATTTCTCTATTTTTATGCCCTTTCCCTTATTGTTCTCTTTTGCCTTATTAAATTGTGTTGGGATAATTTCTATAACATCATCGGAATCCTTGTCGAGATCCGATTCATCGGAGAATTGGTAATCCTCCCAATACTTTGCTTCCTTGGCGGAAACACCATTGACCATAATTAACTTTGGTCAGTTGGTTGAGGATTTTCTTCTACTTAACCGTTTTATTATTTCCCCCACTGGTTCTATTTCTTTTTCCGGTTCCGATTCTTCTTTCGGTTCCGACTCTTCTTCCGGTTCCTCTTCGGGAACTTGTGAATCAGTCCACGAATCATTCCAATTTACATTTGACTCTTCATTATTATTAGGTGAGTTAATGTGACTTGTTCTAGAGGTAGACATCTATCACATAATATCAAATGCGTTAAGAGATTAATATATCACATAATATTCACATGTTAAAAATATATAGTTTCCAACAAAATTTGTTAAGCAATCATTTTTCAAGTAAACACAGTCGAAGTCCAGACTCACTAATGCATCCTAACAAACTCGATAAGATACACTAATACAAAATTCTGGTTCTCTAAGACCAACGCTCGGATACCAACTGAAATGTCCCGTTCTTATTGATTAAAAACGTTCCATATTAATTGATTCCGTTGCGAGGTTTTGACCTCTATATGAGACGTTTTCAAAGACTGCATTCATTTTAAAACAAACAATAACCTTTATTTCATCAATAAAGGTTCAAAAAACTTTACGTAGATTATCAAATAATGATAATCTAAAATATCCTGTTTACACACGACTATTACATAATGGTTTACAATACAAATATGTTACAACGAAATAAGTTTCTTGAATGCAGTTTTACACAATATCATACAAGCATGGACTCCAAATCTTGTTCTTATTTAAGTATTCGACAGCGGAAGCTCTTAATAATCACCTGAGAATAAACATGCTTAAAACGTCAACAAAAAAATGTTGGTGAGTTATAGGTTTAACCTACATATATCAAATCGTAACAATAGACCACAAGATTTCATATTTCAATATACATCTGTCATAACCCATCCTTAACCATAAGAACGCGTTAGATAACGTATGATTTCATTGCGAGGTATTGACCTCTATATGAGACATTTTTGAAAGAAAACTGCATATATTATACATTACAAACCATAACCATTATTTTTGTTACAAGCTTAAGACAATAAAAAGAAGATTAACGTTTAGCGATAATCTTCGACTTACAAACTTTACAAATGATGACAACAACACGGTTTCTAGCATATTTTACAATACAACATCTCGGATATGCAGTTTTATTTTTGACACAAACATGCGTACGCAAGATCCTGGTTAGATCCAACATGATGCAGCGGAAGCTTTAGAAATCACCTGAGAATAGACATGTTTTAAAAAGGTCAACATAAAGTTGGTGAGATATAGGTTTAGTGCCGGCAGCAATATATATATAGACCACAAGATTTCGTATATAAACAGTTTCATAAAAGTATTCTAAGTGGTTGAGCACTCGGTAACCATACTTAACATTTTCACGTCGCATATTCCCTTTAATATGAAATCTTACCACACCGTACCAAGTGTAGTCACAAAACGAAGTACTGTGCAACCGTTGAATACTGGTCGTCCAGTCCGGTTGGGGTTGTCAGGCCCGATAGATCTATCAACAGGATTCGCGTTTACAATACCGCTGTAAATATTAGTTACCAAGCTACAGGGAAGTATGCCAGTGGTACAACTCAACGTAGAACATATTTTTCAGTTACTTGTGTCCATATCGTAAAACATAAAATACATGTATTCTCATCCCGAAATATTTAGAGTTTAAAAGTGGGACTATATACTCACTCTTGTCTTGATGATATAAATAATTTGACTCGGTCTTCCGGTTGATATCACGAACCTATCCATATACAATATATCAATATGTTTTCATTTTTAAACAAACGTTATAAATATATACTTGTTATACTTTTAATACTTTGAATAATTCCTTAGTCCGTAGTTAGCAGTCCGATGTTAGTAATTCAATTTTAATGGTTCATTTTTAGATGTTTAATATACCCGCAATGAAATAAATAAAACCCCCAACGAAATCAATAAAACCCCATCGTATATGTGTTGGTCGAGATTAATCTTGACCCATGGTACCGGTGTTGTCAAATGACGTGTTGCGTACATAAAGTACCGGTGTTGTCAAATGAC
The DNA here is from genome assembly GCF_046630445.1 of Rutidosis leptorrhynchoides. Taxonomy (NCBI): domain Eukaryota; kingdom Viridiplantae; phylum Streptophyta; class Magnoliopsida; order Asterales; family Asteraceae; genus Rutidosis; species Rutidosis leptorrhynchoides. The sequence goes on along the minus strand of NC_092333.1, from coordinate 225,913,942 downwards.
GTGTTGCGTACAATCATGGGATCTTATGATTAATCTTCTCGTGTTGTTTACGGGTGATCCTGAACCATATAAAATTGAATTATAAGTACATATATATAAAATATCATGTTATCTTAGAAATATGTGATTTATATCATTTTTTTCCAATTGATCCCGTAGTTGAAATGATCTAGGATAACCAATTTTGTTTCGGTCATAGTTTATTCGTTACAAATCCGTTTTCGTTGATTCAAATTGCCATCTTCTTGGATCGAGTTCTTCTTTAAGACTATGAACTGTAAATACCTTGGTTTGTATTCAAAATCATACGGCATAAGTGAAACATTAGTGAAACATATGAAGTTAAACATTTTTGTTACAACAAAATCATTTAATGACCATTTTTCTAAAAATACTTATACTTTGAAAAACCAAGTTTTACCTTGTTAAATTAGCATATACATAAGTTATATTACAGGTCTTGAAGTATTTTAAAAGTTAAGTTAGAAGGATCTATTTAGTTTGCAAACAAGTTTGAAACATTCAAACTATGTTCTTGTTGTTAAACTTTTGTACCACAAAATAAGATAGCTATATATATATGAATTGAATAAGGTTATGAACATAGATTCTACCTCAAGTTCCTTGGATAAGTTTGCTGTAAAAGAGGAGTAAGAAGCTAGAATCAAAAAGGGTGATAGAAGTGGATGAAAGATTGGAAGTAAGTTGGTGTTCTTGGAAGGTTTTCTTGAAGTGTTTTTGTATGGTTTTCTTATGGTGTTTTAGTATGGTTTTTGAAGCTAGATCTTCTTGGAAACTTTGCTGAATTGATTAAGGGTTTTAAGGCTATGGAAGAGTGTGTGTTTTGCTAGAAAAAATGAGAGTAATACTTGAATCAAAATGAGGATCCCATGACCTCCTTAAAAACGTGATTATGAGGGGGACATGGACAAATTTTCAAGTTGTAATCTTGTGTAATTAGTCAATAAGCTTCCAAATTCAATTACCTTATACCAAGGGCAGTATAAAGGGCTGGTTAGGTGGTGATTTGACATGTATATACCAATAGTAAATACGTATAGAAGCTAGGTATGATACGAGTACAAATACTCTAGGTATACGTATAGAAATTTTGTGAAAAATGGAATGAGGATTCAAATATAGCTATCTTTTGTGAATACACTTATATGATTTTATGTATTTAAGTCTTTAAAAGTGATTAAATACATTACTTATACAATATATGTATAAACATTATAAGTCTTAAGTATTTATGTCAATTAACGTTACGTATTGTTATCATTTTGAAAACTTAAGTTAGTAGTTTCAAAATACACATATAACTTGTTGTTATTAATACAAAATGAGATATTAACACATTTATTAATCATGTTAACTATGTATATATACATTTATATACACAAACGTATAATTATCATATATTGTATAGTTCGTGATATCATCGGTCAAACTAGACGGTCAAACGTTGTGTAAAACTCTTTTCGGAAATATAAGTCTCGACAATTTGGATTGCTTATCATGTTGGCAAGGTTTAATTTATGTAAATATTAATCTTATAAGTATAGTATGATCGAAAAAGTGCGGGTCGTTACATTACCTCCCCGTTAAATAAATTTCGTCCCGAAATTTTAAAATTGTACCTATTTTGCGTCATCGAGAAACAAGTGCGGATACTTTCTTTTCATCTGATCCTCGCGTTCCCAAGTAAACTCGGGACCTCTTCTAGCATTCCAACGAACCTTAACAATCGGTATATTACTCTGTTTGAGCTGTTTAACTTCACGGTCCATGATTTCGATTGGTTCTTCGACGAATTGTAGTTTCTCGTCGACATGGATTTCTTCAAGAGGAATGGTAAGGTCTTCCTTTGCAAGACACTTCTTAAGGTTCGAGACGTGAAAGGTATTATGTACTCCAGCGAGTTGTTGCGGTAACTCGAGCCGATAAGCTACCGGTCCAATGCGTTCGATGATCTTAAACGGGCCTACGTACCTTGGGTTCAGTTTACCCCTTTTTCCAAAACGTATCACACCTTTCCAAGGTGACACCTTTAGCATAACCATATCCCCGACCTGAAACTCTAATGGTTTCCTTCGAACATCGGCGTAGCTCTTTTGGCGACTACGAGCTGTTTTCAATCTCTCCTTGATTTGTACTATCTTCTCGGTCGTTTCGTGTATGATTTCGGGACCAGTTAAATGTCGATCTCCTACTTCATTCCAACAGATAGGAGATCTACACTTCCTTCCGTACAATGCTTCGAATGGCGCAGCTCCAATGCTCGCATGATAACTATTATTATACGAGAATTCTGCTAACGGTAGATATTTATCCCATCCGTTTCCAAAATCGATCACACATGCCCTGAGCATGTCTTCGAGAGTCTGAATCGTTCTTTCACTCTGTCCATCGGTTTGTGGATGATATGCGGTACTCATATCCAACCGAGTTCCTAGTGCCACCTGTAGTGATTGCCAAAATTTTGAAGTAAATCTACTATCACGATCGGATATAATGGAAATAGGTATTCCATGCCTTGAAACTATTTCCTTTATATATAATCGTAATAATTTCTCCATTCTATCTGTTTCCTTTATAGGCAAGAAATGTGCAGATTTGGTAAGACGATCAACAATTACCCAAATGGTGTCGTATCCCCAGGCAGTCTTTGGTAACTTTGTGATGAAATCCATGGTAATACCATCCCATTTCCATTCTGGGATTTCTGGTTGTTGAAGTAACCCTGACGGCTTCTGGTGTTCTGCTTTGACCTTAGAACAAGTTAAACACTCCCCAACATATGTTGCAACGTCGGTCTTTAAATTAGGCCACCAATAACGTGTCTTAAGATCTTGATACATCTTTCCAACTCCAGGATGTATCGAGTATCTTGTCTTATGTGCCTCGTTCAATATTAACTTCCTTAATCCACCCAACTTCGGTACCCAAATACGATTTGCAAAATATCGAATTCCATCTTCCCGTATAACGAGTTGCTTCTCATACTTCTTCATTATTTCATTCTTTATGTTTTCTTTATTGAGTGCTTCTTGTTGAACTTCTTTGATTTGTGAGTTGAGATTCATGCGAATTTTTATGTTCATCGCTCGTACTCGAATTGGTTCTCGTTCCTTTCTGCTTAGTGCGTCAGCCACCACATTCGCTTTCCCGGGATGATAACGAATTTCACAATCATAGTCGTTTATTAACTCGACCCACCTACGTTGCCTCATGTTCAATTGTTTCTGATCAAAAATATGTTGAAGGCTTTTATGATCAGTAAACACAGTGAATTTAACCCCATACAAGTAGTGTCTCCACATCTTCAATGCAAACACGACTGCTCCCAATTCTAGATCATGCGTCGTATAATTTCGCTCGTGAATCTTCAATTGTCGGGATGCAAATGCAATAACTTTCTTCCGTTGCATAAGAACACAACCAAAACCTTGTCGCGAAGCGTCACAATATATTTCAAAATCATCGTTCCCTTCTGGTAACGATAAGATAGGCGCCGTAGTTAACTTCTTCTTCAGTATTTGAAATGCGTTCTCCTGCTCCGAGGTCCATTCGTATTTCTTCCCTTTTTGCGTTAATGCTGTCAACGGCTTAGCTATTCGGGAAAAATCTTGAATAAACCTTCTATAATAACCGGCTAAACCCAAAAATTGGCGTATCTGCGTTGGTGTCTTAGGAGTCTCCCATTTTTCAATAGCTTCAGTTTTTGCTGGATCAACCTGAATTCCTTCGCTATTAACAACGTGACCAAGAAATTGCACTTCTTTCAACCAGAAAGCACACTTAGAAAATTTAGCATATAGTTGTTCTTTTCTCAACAATTCTAATATCAACCTTAAATGCTCTTCATGCTCTTGCTCACTCTTGGAATAGATAATAATATCATCAATGAAAACGATAACAAACTTATCTAAATACGGACTACAAACTCGATTCATGAGGTCCATGAATACAGCTGGCGCATTCGTCAATCCAAACGGCATAACCAAAAATTCGTAATGACCATAACGTGTCCGAAAAGCAGTTTTCGGAATGTCCTCTTCTTTGACGCGTAGTTGATGATAGCCCGATCTTAAGTCGATTTTCGAATACACACATGATCCTTGCAATTGATCAAATAAGTCATCAATTCTCGGTAGTGGATACCGATTCTTGATAGTTAACTTATTTAATTCACGATAATCTATACACATCCTGAAAGATCCATCTTTCTTCTTAACAAACAAAATTGGAGCTCCCCACGGTGAAGTACTCGGTCGTATGAATCCACGGTCCAGTAATTCTTTTAACTGACTTTGAAGTTCTTTTAACTCGGACGGTGCAAGTCTATATGGAGCACGAGCCACTGGTGCAGCTCCTGGTACTAAATCTATTTGAAATTCTACCGATCTAAATGGAGGTAATCCCGGCAATTCTTCCGGAAAAACTTCAGGAAAATCTCTTGCCACCGGCACGTCGTTGATGCACTTTTCTTTCTTTTCGACTTTATTAACATGTGCTAAAATAGCGTAACATCCCTTTTCTAAACACTTCTTGGCTTTCAAACAGCTAATGAGTTTTAGCTTTGAATTACCCTTCTCTCCATAAATCATCACCGGTATTTTATCCTTACCAGGAATACGAATTGCCTTCTTAGCACAAACAACTTCCGCTCCTATTTTGGACATCCAGTCCATGCCGACTATTACATCAAAACCTCCTAATTCTACGGGTATTAAGTCGATTTTAAACGTTTCTCCGGCTAGATTTATTTCACAATCACGACAAATTTTATCGGCTTTGATTAGTTTACCATTAGCTAACTCAATCAAGTACTTAGCATCTAGAGGTAATGATGAACAATTCAATTTAGTGTAAAAATTTATACACACGTAACTTCTATCGGCGCCAGTATCAAATAAAATAGATGCTGATAAGTTATTGATGGTAAACGTACCCGTAACAAGCTCCGGGTCTTCACGTGCCTCTCTAGCATTAATAACAAACGCTCTTCCACGTGCAGGTCCGCCATTCTTTTCTGGATTCGGGCACTGACTCTTATAATGACCTTGTTTTCCACACCCAAAACAAGTAACGTTAGCCAAAGCAGTTCTATTTGCGTTGGTGGCAGGAGTCTTGTTACCATTTGCATTTGTAACGAGAGCCTTACAATCTTCAGCAAGATGTCCCTGTCGATTGCATTTGGTGCACAACACACTACAGTAACCAAAGTGATGTTTGTGACAACGGTTGCATAAAGGACTTTGTCCTTTGTAACCAAAGCCTGAACCGCTACCCGCACCTTTCGTGGTTTCTTGTTTCTTATAAGGTTGTTGTTGGTTACCTCGATCATAACCTCCATTCCACTTTTTCTTGTTCCCCAATACCTTCACCTCAGTATTGAATGCTTTCTTGTCCAAAATGACCTGATCCATTAGCTCGTTCGCCATGGTTATAGCTTCATGAATTGTTTTAGGTTTCGATGCTGTAACGTTTGCCTTGACCTTTTTGGGCAAACCACCTTTGTACATTTCTATCTTCCGTGCTTCGGTTGGAACCAATTCAGGACATAGTAAAACCAATTCCATGAATCGCTGATTGTAGTTGGTGATTTCAGTACCAACCACCTTCAAACTTCGTAACTCATCTTCTAACTTAATAACCTCATTCCTTGGACAATACTCGGTGATTATCATTGTTTTGAATTCTTCCCATGGAGTATCATAAGCTACATCTCCTCCTACCGCCTTCACATAATTCTTCCACCATGTGAGTGCACTATCTTGTAAAGTGCACGATGCAAACTTGGTCATGTCTTTTTCATCACAACCACTGATTTTAAACACCGTCTCCATCTTTTCTATCCATCGGGTTAAACCGATCGGTCCTTCCGTTCCACTGAATGATGATGGCTTGCAAGCTTGAAACGTCTTGTAGGAGCATCCTACACGAGGATTTGGATTAACTGCAGCAGCTCTTGCAGCTTCGACCCATAACATTCTATCGTTCACTCGTTGATTGATGAGTTCCTCGAGTTCTTGTTCCGTCATTCGATTCAATCGCGCCATTTCCTAATGAAAAAAAATAATTATTCACATGGATTATTATAGATGTAGTGTGTATTTATAGTACATTATAGCTTGTTAATAATATGAACCAGGTATTATTATAAAAGCCTTTTCTTCTTATTAGCGTTTTATAATTATATCTTGGGTAGTACCTACCCGTTAATGTTCATACTTAATAGCTTAGTACAGAACCAATTACTACAATCTAAATAATACTTAACCATGGAAAATTATTGCATTTCATACTTCGCTATTTTACATATGCTTATCTTACATCAAACTTTAAGCAAACCACACTAATAATATTATACAAAACATTATTTGATTCCATGGTTTAATACGGCAGTGCATCGTTCGGTCTATTTTCTAGGGCGTTTAGTTCCAATGAATGGCCTAACGCTTATCCTAGCTGTCTGCCTACGTTTTGGCTGAGGAGCCGAAGAACTAGACGCCGGGATAGCACTAATAGGAATAGCGGGAATAGGGGTGGTAGTGTTGAGTGGAATTGGTGGCACGTCATTCTCACTAAGTTCGGGATTTGAATTTTCTAATTCATTCGCTTTTCGTTTCTTTCCTTGATCGAATTTTTCTTTCGTAATTTCTAGTATTTCTTCCTCGGGTTCACTTTCTTCTTCGGGTTCACTTTCCTCTTCGGGTTCACTTTCCGATATTTCAATAGTTGGTTCATCCGGAAATTGTGAGTCTTCCCCAAAAATACCACTTTCGTCATCGGATATGTTAATGACTGAAACACAATCTGAAGGTTCTGATTCGGAGTCGCTGAATGTGATAATAAGTTTCGAGCCCGACATCTATCACACAACAACTAACCCATTAGTACTTACATAATATTTACACATAAATTTTAACCAACAGTGATAAGCAATGGTTTTTTTTTTTTAAAATCAGACCCGGTCAAAGTCCAGACTTTACTAATGTATCCTAACGACTTCTCGGTTAGACACACTAATGCAAACCTGGTTCGCTAAGACCAACGCTCTGATACCACATGTCATAACCCGTCCTTAACCATAAGAACGCGTTAGATAACGTATGATTTCATTGCGAGGTATTGACCTCTATATGAGACATTTTTGAAAGAAAACTGCATATATTATACATTACAAACCATAACCATTATTTTTGTTACAAGCTTAAGACAATAAAAAGAAGATTAACGTTTAGCGATAATCTTCGACTTACAAACTTTACAAATGATGACAACAACACGGTTTCTAGCATATTTTACAATACAACATCTCGGATATGCAGTTTTATTTTTGACACAAACATGCGTACGCAAGATCCTGGTTAGATCCAACATGATGCAGCGGAAGCTTTAGAAATCACCTGAGAATAGACATGTTTTAAAAAGGTCAACATAAAGTTGGTGAGATATAGGTTTAGTGCCGGCAGCAATATATATATAGACCACAAGATTTCGTATATAAACAGTTTCATAAAAGTATTCTAAGTGGTTGAGCACTCGGTAACCATACTTAACATTTTCACGTCGCATATTCCCTTTAATATGAAATCTTACTACACCGTACCAAGTGTAGTCACAAAACGAAGTACTGTGCAACCGTTGAATACTGGTCGTCCAGTCCGGTTGGGGTTGTCAGGCCCGATAGATCTATCAACAGGATTCGCGTTTACAATACCGCTGTAAATATTAGTTACCAAGCTACAGGGAAGTATGCCAGTGGTACAACTCAACGTAGAACATATTTTTCAGTTACTTGTGTCCATATCGTAAAACATAAAATACATGTATTCTCATCCCGAAATATTTAGAGTTTAAAAGTGGGACTATATACTCACTCTTGTCTTGATGATATAAATAATTTGACTCGGTCTTCCGGTTGATATCACGAACCTATCCATATATAATATATCAATATGTTTTCATTTTTAAACAAACGTTATAAATATATACTTGTTATACTTTTAATACTTTGAATAATTCCTTAGTCCGTAGTTAGCAGTCCGATGTTAGTAATTCAATTTTAATGGTTCATTTTTAGATGTTTAATATACCCGCAATGAAATAAATAAAACCCCCAACGAAATCAATAAAACCCCATCGTATATGTGTTGGTCGAGATTAATCTTGACCCATGGTACTAGTGTTGTCAAATGACGTGTTGCGTACATAAAGTACCGGTGTTGTCAAATGACGTGTTGCGTACAATCATGGGATCTTATGATTAATCTTCTCGTGTTGTTTACGGGTGATCCTGAACCATATAAAATTGAATTATAAGTACATATATATAAAATATCATGTTATCTTAGAAATATGTGATTTATATCATTTTTTTCCAATTGATCCCGTAGTTGAAATGATCTAGGATAACCAATTTTGTTTCGGTCATAGTTTATTCGTTACAAATCCGTTTTCGTTGATTCAAATTGCCATCTTCTTGGATCGAGTTCTTCTTTAAGACTATGAACTGTAAATACCTTGGTTTGTATTCAAAATCATACGGCATAAGTGAAACATTAGTGAAACATATGAAGTTAAACATTTTTGTTACAACAAAATCATTTAATGACCATTTTTCTAAAAATACTTATACTTTGAAAAACCAAGTTTTACCTTGTTAAATTAGCATATACATAAGTTATATTACAGGTCTTGAAGTATTTTAAAAGTTAAGTTAGAAGGATCTATTTAGTTTGCAAACAAGTTTGAAACATTCAAACTATGTTCTTGTTGTTAAACTTTTGTACCACAAAATAAGATAGCTATATATATATGAATTGAATAAGGTTATGAACATAGATTCTACCTCAAGTTCCTTGGATAAGTTTGCTGTAAAAGAGGAGTAAGAAGCTAGAATCAAAAAGGGTGATAGAAGTGGATGAAAGATTGGAAGTAAGTTGGTGTTCTTGGAAGGTTTTCTTGAAGTGTTTTTGTATGGTTTTCTTATGGTGTTTTAGTATGGTTTTTGAAGCTAGATCTTCTTGGAAACTTTGCTGAATTGATTAAGGGTTTTAAGGCTATGGAAGAGTGTGTGTTTTGCTAGAAAAAATGAGAGTAATACTTGAATCAAAATGAGGATCCCATGACCTCCTTAAAAACGTGATTATGAGGGGGACATGGACAAATTTTCAAGTTGTAATCTTGTGTAATTAGTCAATAAGCTTCCAAATTCAATTACCTTATACCAAGGGCAGTATAAAGGGCTGGTTAGGTGGTGATTTGACATGTATATACCAATAGTAAATACGTATAGAAGCTAGGTATGATACGAGTACAAATACTCTAGGTATACGTATAGAAATTTTGTGAAAAATGGAATGAGGATTCAAATATAGCTATCTTTTGTGAATACACTTATATGATTTTATGTATTTAAGTCTTTAAAAGTGATTAAATACATTACTTATACAATATATGTATAAACATTATAAGTCTTAAGTATTTATGTCAATTAACGTTACGTATTGTTATCATTTTGAAAACTTAAGTTAGTAGTTTCAAAATACACATATAACTTGTTGTTATTAATACAAAATGAGATATTAACACATTTATTAATCATGTTAACTATGTATATATACATTTATATACACAAACGTATAATTATCATATATTGTATAGTTCGTGATATCATCGGTCAAACTAGACGGTCAAACGTTGTGTAAAACTCTTTTCGGAAATATAAGTCTCGACAATTTGGATTGCTTATCATGTTGGCAAGGTTTAATTTATGTAAATATTAATCTTATAAGTATAGTATGATCGAAAAAGTGCGGGTCGTTACAACATCCCATACATAGAGATAAAAATCATTCATATGGTGAACACCTGGTAACCGACATTAACAAGATGCATATATAAGAATGTAGTTTCACGTACTTGTGTCTATTTTGTAAATCATTTATAAAACCTGCATGTATTCTCATCCCAAAAATATTAGATTTTAAAAGTGGGACTATAACTCACTTTCACAGATTTTTACTTCGTCGGGAAGACTTGGCCACTGGTCGATTCACGAACCTATAACAAATATGTACATATATATCAAAGTATGTTCAAAATATATTTACAACACTTTTATTACAACACTTTTAATACATTTTAATATTTACAACACTTTAATACATTTAGATGTACAGAAAATAAAATTGATATATATTATCTTGAATCAATCCATGACCCAGTGTATACACGTCTCAGGCTAGATCACAACTCAAAGTATATATATTTTTGGAATCAACCTCAACCCTGTATAGCTAACTCCCACATTACTGCATATAGAGTGTCTATGGTTGTTCCAAATAATATATACACATGGGTCGATATGATATGTCAAAACATTTGCATACGTGTCTATGGTATCCCAAGATTACATAATATATTAGAATACATGTATAATACAATATAAGTTAGCTAGGATATGATTAATATAGATTTGTTATCAATTTTCACGTTGCTACAACAAGAAAAATTATCCAATCTTGTTTTACCCATAACTTCTTCATTTTAAATCCGTTTTGAGTGAATCAAATTGCTATGGTTTCATATTGAAATCTATTTTATGAATCTAAACAGAAAAAGTATAGGTTTATAGTCAGAAATATAAATTACAAGTCGTTTTTGTAAAGGTAGTCATTTCCGTCGAAAGAACGACGTCTAGATGACCATTTTAGAAAACATACTTCCACTTTGAGTTTAACCATGATTTTTGGATATAGTTTCATGTTCATAAGTAAAATCATTTTCCCAGAAGAACAACTTTTAAATCAAAGTTTATCATAGTTTTTAATTAACTAACCCAAAACAGCCCGCGTGTTACAACGACGGCGTAAATCCGGTTTTACGGTGTTTTTCGTGTTTTCAGGTTTTAAATCATTAAGTTAGCATATCATATAAATATAGAACATGTGTTTAGTTGATTTTAAAAGTTAAGTTAGAAGGATTAACTTTTGTTTGCGAACAAGTTTAGAATTTACTAAACTATGTTCTAGTGATTACAAGTTTAAACCTTCGAATAAGATAGCTTTATATGTATGAATTGAATGATGTTATGAACATCATTACTATCTCAAGTTTTCTGGATAAAGCTACTGGAAATGAGAAAAATAGATCTAGCTTCAAAGGATCCTTGGATGGCTTGAAAGTTCTTGAAGCAGAATCATGACACGAAAACAGTTCAAGTAAGATTTTCACTCGAAATAAGATTGTTATAGTTATAGAAATTGAATCAAAGTTTGAATATGAGTATTAACTTATATTAGAAAGATATTTTACTGTAAATAAGAAATATTTCTTGAGGTTGGATGATCACTCTACAAGATTGGAAGTAAGCTAGCAAACTTGGAAGTATTCTTGATTTTATGAAACTAGAACTTGTAGAATTTATGAAGAACACTTAGAACTTGAAGATAGAACTTGAGAGAGATCAATTAGATGAAGAAAATTGAAGAATGAAAGTGTTTGTAGGTATTTTTGGTCGTTGGTGTATGGATTAGATATAAAGGATATGTAATTTTGTTTTCATGTAAATAAGTCATGAATGATTACTCATATTTTTGTAATTTTATGAGATATTTCATGCTAGTTGCCAAATGATGGTTCCCACATGTGTTAGGTGACTCACATGGGCTGCTAAGAACTGATCATTGGAGTGTATATACCAATAGTACATACATCTAAAAGCTGTGTATTGTACGAGTACGAATACGAGTGCATACGAGTAGAATTGTTGATGAAACTGAACGAGGATGTAATTGTAAGCATTTTTGTTAAGTAGAAGTATTTTGATAAGTGTCTTGAAGTCTTTCAAAAGTGTATGAATACATATTAAAACACTACATGTATATACATTTTAACTGAGTCGTTAAGTCATCGTTAGTCGTTACATGTAAGTGTTGTTTTGAAACCTTTAGGTTAAAGATCTTGTTAAATGTTGTTAACCCAATGTTTATAATATCAAATGAGATTTTAAATTATTATATTATCATGATATTATGATGTACGAATATCTCTTAATATGATATATATATATTAAATGTCGTTACAACGATAATCGTTACATATATGTCTCGTTTCAAAATCATTAAGTTAGTAGTCTTGTTTTTGCATAGGTAGTTCATTATTAATATACTTAATGATATGTTTACTTATCATAATATCATGTTAACTATATATATAACCATATATATGTCATCATATAGTTTTTACAAGTTTTAACGTTCGTGAATCACCGGGCAACTTGGGTGGTCAATTGTCTATATGAAACCTATTTCAATTAATCAAGTCTTAACAAGTTTGATTGCTTAACATGTTGGAAACACTTAATCATGTAAATAACAATTTCATTTAATATATATATAAACATGGAAAAGTTCGGGTCACTACAATGTGAGTGCAAGCGCGCCCACTTCAATGCAAAAGGCAAGCCGAATGGCTCACAAACTTATAAACCAGATCGAGGGAAGGATTAAAGAACAGGTGGCCGAGGAGGCAAAAATGAAACAAGTCAAGAGAAAGTGGAAAGAACCCAGTGACAAGAGTGACAATTTCAACAATCAACACCACAATCACAACCACAATCGCACCATTTTTTGCAACAACAAACGCAACAAAAACCATTCCAACAACAACAACAACTACAACAATCATCTCAATAACAATACCAACCGCAACAACAACAATCCCAACAATAACAATAGGAGGCAGAAATTCTGCCAGAGATGTGAAGGATACCATCCAACTGGGCTCTGTACAGTAGTGTGTACTAAGTGTAATAGAAAGGGCCATGGTGCGACAAAGTGCGAAATCTACGGATCAATGGCTAAGGGAACAAATAATGCCGGAACAAGTTATGCAGACATTACCTGTTTTGGATGTGGGAAGAAGGGCCATTACAAAAATATGTGTCCAAATTAGGGGGATAATAATGGGCAAGGCCGAGGAAGAGTCTTCAACATTAATGCGGTTGAAGCGTAGGAAGACCCGGAGCTTGTTACGGGTACGTTTCTTATTGACAATACATATGCTTATGTTTTATTTGATTTGAGTGAGGATAGAAGCTATACGAGTAAGGATTTCTGTGATAAATTAAGTTGTCCATTGACACCTTTGGATAATAAGTTTATACTAGAATTAGCAAACGGTAAATTAATTGCAGCAGATAATATATGTCGGAATCGAGAAATTAAACTGGGTAGCGAAACGTTTAAGATTGATTTGATACCAGCAGAGTTAGGGAGTTTTGATGTGATAATCTTCATGGACTGGTTGAAAGAGGTGAAAGCAGAGATCGTATGTTACAAAAATGCAATTCGCATTGTACGAGATGAAGGAAAACCCTTAATGGTGTACGGAGAAAAGAGCAACGCGAAGTTAAATCTTATTAGTAATTTGAAGGCGCAAAAGCTAATAAGAAAGGGTTGCTATGTTGTTTTAGCACACGTGGAGAAAGTACAAACTGAAGAAAAGAGCATCAATGATGTTCCCATCGCAAAAGAATTTTCCGATGTATTTTTGAAAGAATTACCGGGATTACCTCCACACCAATCCGTTGAATTTCAAATAGATCTTGTATCGAGAGCTGCACCAATAGCTCGTGCTCCATACAGACTCGCACCCAGCGAAATGAAGGAACTTCAAAGCCAATTACAAGAACTTCTAGAGCGTGGTTTCATTCGACCAAGTACATCACCATGGGGAGCTCCTGTTCTGTTTGTCAAGAAGAAAGATGGTACATTTAGGTTGTGTATCCACTACCGAGAGTTGAACAAACTTACCATCAAGAACCGTTACCCACTACCGAGAATCGACGACTTATTTGATCAACTACAAGGCTCGTCAGTTTATTCAAAGATCGATTTACGTTCCGGATATCATCAAATGCGGGTAAAGGAGGATGATATTCCGAAGACTGCTTTCAGGACGCGATACGGTCATTACAAGTTTATGGTTATGCCGTTTGGTTTGACTAACACACCAGCTGTGTTCATGGACCTCATGAACAGAGTGTATGGACCATATCTCGACAAGTTTGTCATTGTCTTCATCGATGACATACTTATTTACTCAAAGAATGATCAAGAGCATGAAGAACATTTGAGGAAAGTATTGGAATTGTTGAGGAAAGAAAAACTGTATGCTAAGTTTTCAAAGTGTGCATTTTGGTTGAAAGAAGTTCAATTCCTCAGACATGTTGTGAGCAAAGAAGGTATTCAGGTTGATCCGGCAAAGATTGAAACCGTTGTAAACTGGGAAACCCCGAAAACTCCGAAGCATATAAATCAATTTTTAGGATTGGCTGGTTACTACAGAAGATTCATCCAAGATTTTTCCAAAATAGCAAAACCCTTGACTGCATTAACGCATAAAGAAAAGAAATTTGAATGGAAGGATGAACAGGAGGAAGCGTTCCAATTGTTGAAGAAAAAGCTAACTACGGCACCTATATTGTCATTGCCTGAAGGGAATGATGATTTTGTGATATATTGTGATGCCTCAAAGCAAGGTCTAGGTTGTGTATTAATGCAACGAACGAAAGTAATTGCTTATGCATCTAGACAATTAAAGATTCACGAACAAAATTATACGACTCATGATTTGGAATTACGCACTGTTGTTTTTGCATTAAAGACTTGGAGGCATTACTTATATGGGGTCAAAAGTATTATATATACCGACCACAAAAGTCTCCAACATATATTTGATTAGAAACAACTAAACATGAGGCAGCGTAGATGGATTGAATTGTTAAATGACTACGACTTTGAGATTCGTTACCACCCGGGGAAGGTGAATGTGGTAGCCGACGCTTTGAGTAGAAAGAACAGAGAACCTATACGTGTAAAAGCTATGAACATAATTATTCGTACTAACCTTACTACTCAAATAAAGGAGGCGCAACAGGGGGTTGTAAAAGAAGGAATGTTGAATAATGAGATACCCAAAGGATCGGAGAAACATCTTAAAATTCGGGAAGACGGAACCCTATATAGGGTTGATAGAATTTGGGTACCAAAGTTTGGAGATGTGAGAGAAATGGTACTTAAGGAAGCATATAAAACCAGATACTCAATACATCCCGGAGCAGGAAAAATGTACAAAGATCTCAAGAAGCACTTTTGGTGGCTGGGTATGAAAGCCGATATTGCTAAATATGTAGGAGAATGTTTAACGTGTTCTACGGTCAAAGCTGAATATCAGAAACCATCAGGTCTACTTCAACAACCCGAAATCCCGGAATGGAAATGGAAAAACATTACCATGGATTTCATTACTAAATTACCAAGGACTGCAAGTGGTTATGATACTATTTGGGTAATAGTCGATCGTCTCACCAAGTCAGCACACTTTCTGCCAATGAGAGAAGATGATAAAATAGAGAAGTTGGCGAGATTATACTTGAAGGAAGTTGTCTCTAGACATGGAATACCATTCTCTATTATCTCTGATAGAGATGGCAGATTTGTTTCAAGATTTCGGCAGACATTACAACAAGCATTGGGAACTCGTCTAGACATGAGTACTGGCTATCATCCACAAACTGATGGGTAGAGCGAAAGGATGATACAGACTCTTGAAGACATGCTACGAGCATGTGTTATTGATTTTGGAAACGGTTGGGATCGACATCTACCATTAGCAGAATTTTTTTACAACAACAATTATCACTCGAGTATTGAAATGGCACCGTTCGAAGTACTTTATGGTAGAAAGTGCAGATATCCAATTTGTTTGAATGAATTGTGGGATAGACGGATTACGGGTCCAGAGATAATCCAAGAAACTATAGAGAAAATCATCCAAATTCAACAACGGTTGAAAACTGCTCAGAGTCGACAAAAGAGCTACGCGGACCTTAAAAGGAAAGATATAGAATTTGAAATTGGGGAGATGGTCATGCTTAAGGTTTCGCCTTGGAAAGGCGTTGTTCGATTTGGTAAACGGGGGAAACTAAATCCAAGATACATTGGATCATTCAAGATTTTAGATCGTGTCGGACCAGTAGCCTACCGACTTGAATTACCTCAACAACTCGCCAATGTACATAATACCTTTCACGTCTCGAATCTGAAGAAGTGCTTAGCTAAAGAAGATCTCACTATTCTTTTAGACGAAATTAAAATCAATGAAAAACTACAATTCATTGAAGAACCCGTCGAGATAATGGATCATGAGGTTAAAAGGCTCAAGCAAAACAAGATACCAATTGTTAAGGTTCGATGGAATGCTCGTAGAGGACCTGAGTTTACCTGGGTACGAGAAGATCAGATGAAGAAGAAATACCCGCACTTATTTCCAGAAGATACGTCAACACCTCCAACTGCTTAAAATTTCGGGACAAAATTTATTTAACGGGTAGGTACTGTAGTGACCCGAAGTTTTCCATGTTTATATATATTAAATGAAATTGATATTTATATGATTAAGTGTTTCCAACATGTTAAGCAATCAAACTTGTTAAGACTTGATTAATTGAAATAGATTTTATATAGACAATTGACCACCTAAGTTGACCGGTGATTCACGAACGTTAAAACTTGTAAAAACTATATGATGTCATATATATGGATATATATATAGTTAACATGGTATTATGATAAGTAAACATATCATTAAGCATATTAACAATGAACTACATATGTAAAAACAAGACTACTAACTTAATGATTTCGAGACATATATGTTACGATTATCGTTGTAACAACATTTAATTGTATATATATCATATTAAGATATATTAATATATCATAATATCATGATAATGTAATAATTTAACATCTTATTTGATATAATAAACAATGGGTTAACAACACTTAATAGGATCGTTAACCTAAAGGCTTCAAAACAAGATTTACATGTAACGACTAACGATGACTTAACGACTCAGTTAAAATGTATATACATGTAGTGTTTTAATATGTATTTATACACTTTTGAAAGACTTCAAGACACTTATCAAAATACTTCTACTTAACAAAAATGCTTACAATTACATCCTCGTTCAGTTTCATCAACAATTCTACTCGTATGCACCCGTATTCGTACTCGTACAATACACAGCTTTTAGATGTATGTACTATTGATATATACACTCCAATGATCAGCTCTTAGCAGCCCATATGAGTCACCTAACATGTTTGGGAACCATCATTTGGCAACTAGCATTAAATATCTCATAAAATTACAAAAAATATTAGTAATCATTCATGACTTATTTACATATAAACAAAATTACACATCCTTTATATCTAATCCATATACCAACGACCAAAAACACCTACAAACACTTTCATTCTTCAATTTTCTTCATCTAATTGATCTCTCTCAAGTTCCATCTTCATGTTCTAAGTGTTCTTCATAAATTCTACAAGTTCTAGTTTCATAAAATCAAGAATACTTCCAAGTTTACTAGCTTACTTCCAATCTTGTAAAGTGATCATCCAACCTCAAGAAATCCTTGTTGTTTACAGTAAGATATTATTCTAAATCAAGTTAATACTCATATACAAACTTTAGTTCAATTCCTATAACTATAACTATCTTAATTCGAGTGATAATCTTACTTGAACTTGTTTTCGTGTCATGATTCTACTTCAAGAACTTTCAAGCCATCCAAGATCCTTTGAAGCTAGATCATTTCTTTTCACTTTTGGTAGGTTTACCTACTAAATTCGAGGTAGTAATGATGTTTATAACATCATTCAATTCATATATATAAAACTACATTATTCGAAGATTTAAGCTTGAAATCACTAGAACATAGTTTAGTTAATTCTAAACTTGTTCGCAAACAAAAGTTAATCCTTATAAATTGACTTTTAAAATCAACTAAACACATGTTCTATATCTATATGATATGCTAACTTAATGATTTAAAACCTGAAAACAAGAAAAACACCGTAAAACTGGATATACGCCGTCGTAGTAACACCGCGGGCTGTTTTGGGTTAGTTAATTAAAAACTATGATAAACTTTGATTTAAAAGTTGTTCTTCTTCGAAAATGATTTTTCTTATGAACATGAAACTATATCCAAAAATCATGATTAAACTCAAAGTGGAAGTATGTTTTCCAAAATGGTCATCTAGACGTCGTTCTTTCGACTGAAATGACTACCTTTACAAAAACGACTTGTAACCTGTATTTCTGACTATAAACATATAATTTTTCTGTATAGATTCATAAACTTAAGTTCAATATGAAACCATAGTAATTGGATTCACTCAAAACGGATTTAAAACGAAGAAGTTATGGGTAAAACAAGATTGGATATTTTTACTTGTTGTAGCTACGTGAAAATTGGTAACAAATCTATACAATTCATATCATAGCTAACTTATATTATATTATACATGTATTCTAATATATTATGTAATCTTGGGATACCATAGACACGTATGCAAATGTTTGACATATCATATCGACCCATCTATATATATTATTTGGAACAACCATAGACACTTTATATGCAGTAATGTTGGAGTTAGCTATATAGGGTTGAGGTTGATTCCAAAAATATATATACTTTGAGTTGTGATCTAGCCTGAGATGTGTATACACTGGGTCGTGGATTAGGTCAAGATAATATATATCAATTTATTTATGTACATCTAACTATGGACAACTAGTTGTAGGTTACTAACGAGGACAGCTGGCTGAAAATATTTAAAACATTAAAACGTATTAAAAATATTGTAAATATATTTTGAACATACTTTGATATATATGTACATATTTGTTATAGGTTCGTGAATTGACCAGTGGCCAAGTCTTACTTCCCGACGAGGTAAAAATCCGTAAAAGTGAGTTATAGTCCCATTTTTAAAATCTAATATTTTTGGGATGAGAATACATGCAGTTTTATAAATGTTTTACAAAATAGACACAAGTATGCGAAACTACATTCTATGGTTGGATTATTAAACCGAATATCGCCCTTCAAGTCTGGTAGCCTAAGAATTAGGGAAATAGCCCCTAATTGACGCGAATACTAAAGATAGATCTATTGGGCTTAACAACCCCCATTCAGGTTATGGATGGTTTAGTACTTCGAGATTATTATATAGACGAGAGATTCTGTTTTGGGGATACTCTATGCATTAAGTTAACGTCGGTTACCAGGTGTTCAACATATGAATGATTTTTATGCACTTACGAGTGTAATGATATTTATGAAAAATGAGAAATCTTGTGGTCTATTATTATGATTTGATAATATGTAGGTTAAACCTATAACTCACCAACAATTTTGTTGACATTTTAAGCATGTTTATTCTCAGGTGATTATTAAGAACTTCCGCTATTGCATACTAAATTAAGGACAAGATTTGGAGTCCATGCTTGTATAATATTATTTAAAAACTGCATTCGAAGAGTTATGTTGAAGTGTAATATTATTGTAAACCATTATGTAATGGTCATGTGAAAAACACTATATTTTAGATTATCATTATTTGATAATCATCATAATATTTTAAAGGTTATGGCTTGTTCTAAAATCGAATGCAGTCTTTGAAAAACGTCTCATATAGAGGTCAAAAACTCGAAACAAAATCAATTAATATGGAACGTTTATAATCAATATGAACGGGACATTTCACAAAGTTACCCCATGACACCTTGAACTGTCAGTGTCGTTGAAATCATTATTATATAACCAAAGACCAACGGTCAACTGGTTAGAGACGTCGCTCTCAATAGGCCTACTCACAATAACTAAGTTTGCGTTATGTAGAGCAACTAACGATATCATGGCAGGGATTTAGCATGAAACAAAGCATGACAGCACAGTTAAAGTTTGAGTACTTGTGTCTAAAGTGTACATCACTTTAAAACCAAACATGTGTCTCACCCCAAAGTTTGTAAAACAGTAAGAAATAGTAAAAATGAGGCTATGAAGTTTACCTTAATAGTAGATGAAGTTTCCACAAAAGAGAAGAATGAACGAGAGCAAACGACCGGGATCTCAACTTAGAGATATAAGCTTGGTCATTTGTTTGTTCAATCTAACGAGTAAGTGTTCATAAGAGTCTTATGAGTTGTTGAGTTTGCAATTAAGTTGTGTCCACTATAATCAAGTTTAGATATTGTACAACTTACCCAAAGCTCGATGCTATCAAGTAAGTCGGGATGACCAGATGTAACCGGGGGTTTGGACTATAAGTCTACAACCTTTCATTTAATCCAAAACCTTATTCCCATCATGGCAACCTAGACATCATCCACATGACCGTATGTAGCGGTGAGGTTCGTATAAGCCATAGGTTATTGGTATGACTATAGTTTCCACATTTTAGGTGCGTATAAGAATATGATGCACTTTAAATAGGTTACTTATATAATAAGTATATATATTATATAAGTTTTAGTATAATTATTATTAATAATTTATTAGCATTATTAGTTTATTTAAACTTAAAGTTGTTAGTATAATATAAATATTATGAGTTAATTATATAGATAACTAAATACGGATTAGATTATTATATGATTATGTTTTATTTATTTATTTAGTAATCTTATATTAATAATAATATTATTTGATTAGTTTATATTTTATATAGACATTATCTATTTCGAATTATATATATACATTAGTTAAATTCATATTTAATTCAATTAAATACCAAATAAATGTGAATATACTTTTAATAAGTTTATTTCAGTATATCAAAATGTAGAAAACTTTAATAAAATATATCTAACTCGTTTTTATATTTATCTTTGTTTTTATTTCTTAATTATGCATAAAACAATTTTAATTATATAATAAATATTAATTTGACTCAAATATATATATATATATATATATATATATATATATATATATATATATATATATATATATATATATATATATATATATATATATTCAATTTTTACAGACTTAGATAACTATAATAATTGTATAAAATTTTTATAAAAACATTCTATACAAAGTTCTAATTTATATGCAATTTACATCGTTTTTTCTAGGATTGTTTAATACCTAAAATGCTTAAAAATAGGTAAACAAATTTAAAATTAGTTTTTCCATTTTTCACAGATCCTAATAACCATAATAAACATATAAAAATTTTATATAAAATTTTATCTCAGTTATTTATATTTATTTTGATTTTTATATTATAAGTACACATTTAATTCATTAATTGATAAATAAATAAGATAAAAGGTTTCAAAAATTCATATAACTCATAAATAAGTTTTACATACTGATATAATAATTTTATAAGTGCTAAATCTATTTTTATGAATCTTAACTAATTATTTACATTATATATAATAAATCGAATATATAAATAATATAAATACGTTTTTAAATGCATAAATAATTTGTATAATACATTTTTGATTTTAGTATTTCTTATAAGTTATTTGTAACCTGAAAAAATTATCTTTACTATTTATGAGTATTTATAATAATTTTTATTGATTTTCTCATTTATTAAACAATTTCTGAATACAAATAAATAGAGAATAATTATATAAATTATTATGTAAATCTAGATTTCAACTTTAATAATTTATATATGAGTAATAACATTTGCAAAAATTATTTTTACAATTTTTCTGACTTTTAATGATTTAATTCGATTTATTTTTGTATTTCCCTAATTATCGCTACACAATAACAATATTAATATTTCGTATTTAATTTTTAAAAAAAATTACAAAAACTATTTTCTTCCATTATTATATGGTATACATGTTAGGAAACCTGTAAAAATTATTTTTCTTGAATTTTTATAATTTTTACATATTTAAACATATTTTTAATCGTGTTTGTATTTAAATCTGATTTTAATAACAATTAAGCATTAAATTCGAATTTTATAAAATATAAAATTTTCCAGAATCTTGAACTTTTATTTTATGATCTTATAACATAGTATATGCATTTAATTTTGTTATGTATAATTTATAAATAATAAAAAAACAACGGCTATAAAAAAAATTATAAACCGAAATAAAATAAAAAAATAAAAGAAAAGAAAGAAACTTAAAAAGTATTTCTTTAAGAGAGAATGAGAGTTTTCTTGAATTTTTGTGACAAAGTTTATGAAGAGGATGGTGGTATTTATAGTAAAGAAAATGGATTAAAAAATAAATAAATAAAGAATGATGATAATACCGAAACGTTTTAAAATTTAAATGTGTTGATAATCTTTGTTTTATCCAAAACAAATGTATTTAGTCACATTTTGATTTAAAATACATTTTCCTTTAAATTAAAAAAAAAGTTTATCCCTTTCCTAAAAAAAATAAAATTCGGCCGACTTTTTTAAAGATTTTATTATATATATATATATATATATATATATATATATATATATATATATATATATATATATATATATATATATATATATATATATATATATATATATATATATATATATATATATATAGCCAAAAGTTCAAACGAGAACTATAAAAAAGGCGAGAACTGCGAGAACTTTTGATTTTATAAAGATTTTGTAGTGACCCGAACTTTTTCATGTTTATATATATTAATTGAGATTGATATTTACATGATTAAATGTTTCCAACATGTTAAGCAATCAAACTTGTTAAGACTTGATTAATTGAAATATGTTTCATATAGACAATTGACCACCCAAGTTGACCGGTGATCCACGAACGTTAAAACTTGTAAAAACTATATGATGACATATATATGGATATATATATATAGTTAACATGATACTATGATAAGTAAACATATCATTAAGTATATTAACAATGAACTACATATGTAAAAACAAGACTACTAACTTAATGATTTTTAAACGAGACATATATGTAACGATTATCGTTGTAAAGACATTTAATGTATATATATATATCATATTAAGAGATATTCATACATGATAATATCATGATAATATAATAATTTAAAATCTCATTTGATATTATAAACATTGGGTTAACAACATTTAACAAGATCGTTAACCTAAAGGTTTCAAAACAACACTTACATGTAACGACTAACGATGACTTAACGACTCAGTTAAAATGTATATACATGTAGTGTTTTAATATGTATTTATACACTTTTGAAAGACTTCAATACACTTATCAAAATACTTCTACTTAACAAAAATGCTTAAATTACATCCTCGTTCAGTTTCATCAACAATTCTACTCGTATGCACCCGTATTCGTACTCGTACAATACACAGCTTTTAGATGTATGTACTATCGGTATATACACTCCAATGATCAGCTCTTAGCAGCCCATGTGAGTCACCTAACACATGTGAGAACCATCATTTGGCAACTAGCATGAAATATCTCATAAAATTACAAAAATATGAGTAATCATTCATGACTTATTTACATGAAAACAAAATTACATATCCTTTATATCTAATCCATACACCAACGACCAAAAACACCTACAAACACTTTCATTCTTCAATTTTCTTCATCTAATTGATCTCTCTCAAGTTCTATCTTCAAGTTCTAAGTGTTCTTCATAAATTCTACAAGTTCTAGTTACATAAAATCAAGAATACTTTCAAGTTTGCTAGCTCACTTCCAATCTTGTAAGGTGATCATCGAACCTCAAGAAATCTTTGTTTCTTACAGTAGGTTATCATTCTAATACAAGGTAATAATCATATTCAAATTTTGGTTCAATTTCTATAACTATAACAATCTTATTTCAAGTGATGATCTTACTTGAACTTGTTTTCGTGTCATGATTCTGCTTCAAGAGCTTCGAGCCATCCAAGGATCCGTTGAAGCTAGATCCATTTTTCTCTTTTCCAGTAGGTTTATCCAAGGAACTTAAGGTAGTAATGATGTTCATAACATCATTCAATTCATACATATAAAGCTATCTTATTCGAAGGTTTAAACTTGTAATCACTAGAACATAGTTTAGTTAATTCTAAACTTGTTCGCAAATAAAAGTTAATCCTTCTAACTTGACTTTTAAAATCAACTAAACACATGTTCTATATCTATATTATATTCTAACTTAATGATTTAAAACCTGGAAACACGAAAAACACCGTAAAACCGGATTTACGCCGTCGTAGTAACACCGCGGGCTGTTTTGGGTTAGTTAATTAAAAACTATGATAAACTTTGATTTAAAAGTTGTTATTCTGAGAAAATGATTTTTATTATGAACATGAAACTATATCCAAAATTTATGGTTAAACTCAAAGTGGAAGTATGTTTTCTAAAATGGTCATCTAGACGTCGTTCTTTCGACTGAAATGACTACCTTTACAAAAACGACTTGTAACTTATTTTTCCGACTATAAACCTATACTTTTTCTGTTTAGATTCATAAAATATAGTTCAATATGAAACCATAGCAATTTGATTCACTCAAAACGGATTTAAAATGAAGAAGTTATGGGTAAAACAAGATTGGATAATTTTTCTCATTTTAGCTACGTGAAAATTGGTAACAAATCTATTCCAACCATAAATTAATCAACTTGTAATGTATATTATGTAATCTTGAGATACCATAGACACGTATACAATGTTTCGACCTATCATGTCGACACATCTATATATATTTCGGAACAACCATAGACACTCTATATGTGAATGTTGGAGTTAGCTATACAGGGTTGAGGTTGATTCCAAAATATATATAGTTTGAGTTGTGATCAATACTGAGATACGTATACACTGGGTCATAGATTGATTCAAGATAATATTTATCGATTTATTTCTGTACATCTAACTGTGGACAACTAGTTGTAGGTTACTAACGAGGACAGCTGACTTAATAAACTTAAAACATCAAAATATATTAAAAGTGTTGTAAATATATTTTGAACATACTTTGATATATATGTATATATTGTTATAGGTTCGGGAATCAACCAGTGGCCAAGTCTTACTTCCCGACGAAGTAAAAATCTGTGAAAGTGAGTTATAGTCCCACTTTTAAAATCTAATATTTTTGGGATGAGAATACAAGCAGGTTTTATAAATGATTTACAAAATAGACACAAGTACGTGAAACTACATTCTATGGTTGAATTTTGAAATCGAATATGCCCCTTTTTATTAAGTCTGGTAATCTAAGAATTAGGGAACAGACACCCTAATTCACGCGAATCCTAAAGATAGATCTATTGGGCCTAAAAAACCCCATCCAAAGTACCGGATGCTTTAGTACTTCGAAATTTATATCATATCCGAAGGGTGTCCCGGAATGATGGGGATATTCTTATATATGCATCTTGTTAATGTCGGTTACCAGATGTTCACCATATGAATGATTTTTATCTCTATGTATGGGATGTGTATTGAAATATGAAATCTTGTGGTCTATTATTATGATTTGATATATATGTTAAACCTATAACTCACCAACATTTTTGTTGACGTTTTAAACATGTTTATTCTCAGGTGATTATTAAGAGCTTCCGCTGTTGCATACTTAAATAAGGATGAGATTTGGAGTCCATGCTTGTATGATATTGTGTAAAAACTGCATTCAAGAAACTTATTTTGTTGTAACATATTTGTATTGTAAACCATTATGTAATGGTCGTGTGTAGACAGGATATTTTAGATTATCATTATTTGATAATCTACGTAAAGCTTTTTAAACCTTTATTGATGAAATAAAGGTTATGGTTTGTTTTAAAATGAATGCAGTCTTTGAAAAATGTCTCATATAGAGGTCAAAACCTCGCAACGAAATCAATTAATATGGAACGTTTTTAATCAATAAGAACGGGACATTTCAGTTGGTATCCGAGCGTTGGTCTTAGAGAACCAGAATTTTGCATTAGTGTGTCTTATCGAGTTTGTTAGGATGCATTAGTGAGTCTGGACTTCGACCGTGTTTACTTGAAAAATGATTGCTTAACAAATTTTGTTGAAAACTATATATTTTTAACATGTGAATATTATGTGATATATTAATCTCTTAACACGTTTGATATTATGTGATAGATGTCTACCTCTAGAACAAATCCCATTGACTCACCTAATAATAATGAAGAGTCAAATGTAAATTGGAATGATTCGTGGACTGATTCACAAGTTCCCGAAGAGGAACCGGAAGAAGAGTCGGAACCAGAAGAAGAATCGGAACCGGAAGAAGAATCGGAACCGGATGAAGAAATAGAACCGGTGGGGGATATAATAAAACGGTTAAGTAAAAGAAAAGCCTCAACCAACCGACCAAGGTTAATTATGGTCAATGGTGTTTCATCCAAGGAAGCAAAATATTGGGAGGATTACCAATTCTTCGATGAATCGGATTCCGACGAGAATTTCGATGATGTTATAGAAATTACCCCAACTGAATTTAAAAAGGCAAAAGAAAATAATAAGGGAAAGGGCATAAAAATAGAGAAATCTAATTCCAACCCCGATGAACTTTATATGTATCCTCAACCCCCGAAGTCCTTAAGTTGTAACAATGACCCGGGAACCTCTAAACCACCAGGTTTTTCTAAACCAATGTGGAAAACGACGGCTCGTATTAGGGGAACATCATATATCCCTAGAAACTTGGCAAAACGAACCAAAACCGAAGAAGAAGAAGAAACAAGCGAGTCGGAATAAGATAGTTGTATTCGTGTGGTGTAATATATGTAATATAGTTTGCTTATGCTTTATGATATATGTAAAAATTGCTTGTATTAATAAGTATTTTTTTTATGAATCTAACTCTTGTCTATTTTACAGTATAAAAACACAAAATGGATAGACAACCCAATATTTTAAGAGACCTACCCGGAGACATGATTGATGAAATCTTGTCTAGAGTCGGTCAAAATTCTTCGGCACAACTATTTAAGGCGAGATCAGTTTGTAAGACATTCGAAGAATGTTCCAAGAATGCCTTGGTTTATAAAAGGCTTTTGTTCGAAAGATGGGGGATATCACATTGGGAAATCCATAAGTTACGATGTGTTTACTTTGACGCATATATTGCGGGGAACCCAAATGCTATTCTACGCAATGGGTTAAGAAATTATTTTGACTCAATATATCCGAATATTGGACTTCGTGATTTAGAAAAAGCGGCTAACATGCAACATAAAGAAGCATGTTATGCTTACGGATTAGTAATGTTTGCTTCTCACCAAAGTGAGAACAAGAACATCGGGCTACAACTATTAAACAAAACGTTCCCACAAGTGACGGAGTCGGTAATTGGGGTAAGAAATGAGGGTTTTAGATTGTTACGGGACTGTTGGACATTACGTAACCCTCGTCCCTTTGACGACGTTACAACACGTTGTCTTATCAACGGCCATAACGGTTATGTTCCACAAGACCAAGGATGGGAAGTAATCCTAGTAAAACCAGTATGCATGACTTGTTTCTGGACGTATGAATTACGTGTCTTTATTGCCTTTGCTGAACGACTTGTGTACTAGCTAGAATTATCTTCACAACCATCTTGTATCAAATTTATTGTGTGCTATATTTCATGCTATATGTAAAATAAGCGGTATTGTAAGTTTGTAAAATATTGTGTAAAAGTTTGAACGCGAAATATTATTATAATCAGTTTTTCATATAGAATTGTAGTAGTTGAATTGTATATTAGCTACTAAGTATGAACTTAACGGGTAGGTACTACCCGAATTTAAACTTATAAAACGCTAATATGAAGAAAAAGCTTTTATAAATGAGTTCATATTATGCTACGAAATACTATTAACTACTCTTAATATTCTGTATGATTAACTTGTTCCATTTGACTATTTTGAAGGAAATGGCACCGACTACTCGACACACCGTGAATATGAATGAAGAGGAATTCCGTACTTTTTTAGCTTCAAACATAGCCGCAGTACAGGCTGCGCTACATACCAATAATAACCTTGGATCTAGCAGTACAAGAAATCGTGTAGGATGCACCTATAAAGAATTCACTTCCTGCAAACCTTTGGAATTTGATGGAACCGAAGGACCGATCGGATTGAAACGGTGGACCGAGAAGGTCGAATCGGTGTTTGCCATAAGTAAGTGTACTGAAGAGGACAAAGTGAAGTACGCTACGCATACCTTCACAGGTTCTGCGTTAACATGGTGGAATACCTATCTAGAGCAAGTGGGACAAGACGATGCGTACGCACTACCGTGGTCAGCATTCAAGCACTTGATGAACGAGAAGTACCGTCCCAGAACCGAGGTCAATAAGCTCAAGATAGAACTTAGAGGGTTACGAACCCAAGGATTTGATATTACCACGTACGAAAGACGATTCGCAGAATTGTGCCTATTGTGTCCGGGAGCATTCGAAGATGAGGAAGAGAAGATCGACGCGTTTGTGAAAGGATTACCGGAAAGAATCCAAGAAGATATAAGTTCACACGAGCCCGCCTCCATACAACAGGCATGTAGAATGGCTCACAAACTAGTGAACCAGATTGAAGAAAGAATAAAAGAACAGACTGCTGAAGAGGCCAATGTGAAGCAAGTCAAAAGAAAGTGGGAGGAAAACGGTGATAAGAATCACCAATACAACAACAACAGCAATTACAACAATAATCGCAACAATTATCCCAACAATCGCAACATCAATCGCAACTACAACAAACGGCCCAACAACAACAACAACAGCAACTACAACAATCATCCCAACAATAATAATAACCGCAACAACAACAACAATCAGAAGCAGCTATTCCAAAGGTGTGAAAAGTATCACTCGGGGTTCTGCACCAAATTTTGCAACAAGTGTAAAAGAAATGGTCATAGCGCGGCAAAGTGTGAGGTCTACGGACCAGGGGTTAATAGAACGAAAGGAACAAATGGTATTGGAACGAGTAATGGCGGAGCAAGTAGTGTCGGAGCAAGTTATGCCAATGTAGTTTGTTATAAATGTGGAAAACCGGGCCACATTATTAGAAATTGCACGAACCAGGAGAACACGAATGGACAAGGCCGCGGAAGAGTTTTCAGTATTAATGCGGCAGAGGCACAGGAAGACCCGGAGCTTGTTACGGGTACGTTTCTTATTGACAATAAATCTGCTTACGTTTTATTTGATTCGGGTGCGGATAGAAGCTATATGAGTAGAGATTTTTGTGCTAAATTAAGTTGTCCATTGACGCCTTTGGATAGTAAATTTTTACTCGAATTAGCAAATGGTAAATTAATTTCAGCAGATAATATATGTCGGAATCGAGAAATTAAACTGGTTAGCGAAACATTTAATATTGACTTGATACTAGTAGAGCTAGGGAGTTTTGATGTGATAATCGGTATGGACTGGTTGAAAGAAGTGAAAGCAGAGATCGTTTGTTACAAAAATGCAATTCGCATTATACGAGAAAAAGGAAAACCCTTAATGGTGTACGGAGAAAAGGGCAACACGAAGCTACATCTTATTAGTAATTTGAAGGCACAAAAACTAATAAGAAAAGGTTGCTATGCTGTTCTAGCACACGTCGAGAAAGTACAAACTGAAGAAAAGAGCATCAATGATGTTCCCATTGCAAAAGAATTTCCCGATGTATTTCCAAAAGAATTACCGGGATTACCCCCACATCGATCCGTTGAATTTCAAATAGATCTTGTACCAGGAGCTGCACCAATAGCTCGTGCTCCTTACAGACTCGCACCCAGCGAGATGAAAGAACTGCAAAGCCAATTACAAGAACTTTTAGAGCGTGGTTTCATTCGACCAAGCACATCACCGTGGAGAGCTCCTGTTTTGTTTGTCAAGAAGAAAGATGGTACATTCAGGTTGTGTATCGACTACCGAGAGTTGAACAAACTTACCATCAAGAAGCGCTACCCACTACCGAGAATCGATGACTTATTTGATCAACTACAAGGCTCGCCTGTTTATTCAAAGATTGACTTACGTTCCGGGTATCATCAAATGCGGGTGAAAGAAGATGATATTCCAAAGACTGCTTTCAGAACACGTTACGGTCATTACGAGTTTATGGTCATGCCGTTTTTTTTAACTAATGCACCAGCTGTGTTCATGGACCTTATGAACCGAGTGTGTGGACCATACCTTGACAAGTTTGTCATTGTTTTCATTGATGACATACTTATTTACTCAAAGAATGACCAAGAACACGGTGAACATTTGAGAAATGTGTTAGAAGTATTGAGGAAGGAAGAATTGTACGCTAAGTTTTCAAAGTGTGCATTTTGGTTGGAAGAAGTTCAATTCCTCGGTCACATAGTGAACAAAGAAGGTATTAAGGTGGATCCGGCAAAGATAGAAACTGTTGAAAAGTGGGAAACCCCAAAAACTCCGAAACACATACGCCAATTTTTAGGACTAGCTGGTTACTACAGAAGGTTCATCCAAGACTTTTCCAGAATAGCAAAACCCTTGACTGCATTAACGCATAAAGGGAAGAAATTTGAATGGAATGATGAACAAGAGAAAGCGTTTCAGTTATTGAAGAAAAAGCTAACTACGGCACCTATATTGTCATTGCCTGAAGGGAATGATGATTTTGTGATTTATTGTGACGCATCAAAGCAAGGTCTCGGTTGTGTATTAATGCAACGAACGAAGGTGATTGCTTATGCGTCTAGACAATTGAAGATTCACGAACAAAATTATACGACGCATGATTTGGAATTAGGCGCGGTTATTTTTGCATTAAAGACTTGGAGGCACTACTTACATGGGGTCAAAAGTATTATATATACCGACCACAAAAGTCTTCAACACATATTTAATCAGAAACAACTGAATATGAGGCAGCGTAGGTGGATTGAATTATTGAATGATTACGACTTTGAGATTCGTTACCACCCGGGGAAGGCAAATATGGTAGCCGATGCCTTGAGCAGGAAGGACAGAGAACCCATTCGAGTAAAATCTATGAATATAATGATTCATAATAACCTTACTACTCAAATAAAGGAGGCGCAACAAGGAGTTTTAAAAGAGGGAAATTTAAAGGATGAAATACCCAAAGGATCGGAGAAGCATCTTAATATTCGGGAAGACGGAACCCGGTATAGGGTTGAAAGGATTTGGGTACCAAAATTTGAAGATATGAGAGAAATGGTACTTAGAGAAGCTCATAAAACCAGATACTCAATACATCCTGGAATGGGGAAGATGTACAAGGATCTCAAGAAACATTTTTGGTGGCCGGGTATGAAAGCCGATTTTGCTAAATACGTAGGAGAATGTTTGACGTGTTCTAAGGTCAAAGCTGAGCATCAGAAACCATCAGGTCTACTTCAACAACCCGAAATCCCGGAATGGAAATGGGAAAACATTACCATGGATTTCATCACTAAATTGCCAAGGACTGCAAGTGGTTTTGATACTATTTGGGTAATAGTTAATCGTCTCACCAAATCAGCACACTTCCTACCAATAAGAGAAGATGACAAGATGGAGAAGTTAGCACGACTGTATTTGAAGGAAGTCGTCTCCAGACATGGAATACCAATCTCTATTATCTCTGATAGGGATGGCAGATATATTTCAAGATTCTGGCAGACATTACAGCAAGCATTAGGAACTCGTCTAGACAGGAGTACTGCCTATCATCCACAAACAGTTGGGATCGACATCTACCGTTAGCAGAATTTTCCTACAACAACAGCTACCATTCATGCATTGAGATGGCGCCGTTTGAAGCACTTTATGGTAGAAAGTGCAGGTCTCCGATTTGTTGGAGTGAAGTGGGGGATAGACAGATTACGGGTTCGGAGATTATACAAGAAACTACCGAGAAGATCATCCAAATTCAACAACGGTTGAAAACCGCCCAAAGTCGACAAAAGAGCTACGCTGACATTAAAAGAAAAGATATAGAATTTGAAATTGGAGAGATGGTCATGCTTAAAGTTGCACCTTGGAAAGGAGTTGTTCGATTTGGTAAACGAGGGAAATTAAATCCAAGGTATATTGGACCATTCAAGATTATTGATCGTGTCGGACCAGTAGCTTACCGACTTGAGTTACCTCAATAACTCGCGGCTGTACATAACACTTTTCACGTCTCGAATTTGAAGAAATGTTTTGCTAAAGAAGATCTCACTATTTCGTTAGATGAAATCCAAATCAACGAAAAACTTCAATTCATCGAAGAACCCGTCGAAATAATGGATCGTGAGGTTAAAAGACTTAATCAAAACAAGATACCAATTGTTAAGGTTCGATGGAATGCTCGTAGAGGACCCGAGTTCACCTGGGAGTGTGAAGATCAGATGAAGATAAAATACCCGCATCTATTTCCAGAAGATTCGTAAACACCTTCAACAGCTTAAAATTTCGGGACGAAATTTATTTAACGGGTAGGTACTGTAGTGACCCGAACTTTTCCATGTTTATATATATTAATTGAGATTGATATTTACATGATTAAATATTTCCAACATGTTAAGCAATCAAACTTGTTAAGACTTGATTAATTGAAATATGTTTCATATAGACAATTGACCACCCAAGTTGACCGGTGATTCACGAACGTTAAAACTTGTAAAAACTATATGATGACATATATATGGATATATATATAGTTAACATGATACTATGATAAGTAAACATATCATTAAGTATATTAACAATGAACTACATATGTAAAAACAAGACTACTAACTTAATGATTTTTAAAAGAGACATATATGTAACGATTATCGTTGTAAAGACATTTAATGTATATATATCATATTAAGAGATATTCATACATGATAATATAATAATTTAAAATCTCATTTGATATTATAAACATTGGGTTAACAACATTTAACAAGATCGTTAACCTAAATGTTTCAAAACAACACTTACATGTAACGACTAACGATGACTTAACGACTCAGTTAAAATGTATATACATGTAGTGTTTTAATGTGTATTTATACACTTTTAAAAGACTTCAATACACTTATCAAAATACTTCTACTTAACAAAAATGCTTACAATTACATCCTCGTTCAGTTTCATCAACAATTCTACTCGTATGCACCCGTATTCGTACTCGTACAATACACAGCTTTTAGATGTATGTACTATTGGTATATACACTCCAATGATCAGCTCTTAGCAGCCCATGTGAGTCACCTAACACATGTGGGAACCATCATTTGGCAACTAGCATGAAATATCTCAAAAAATTACAAAAAATATGAGTAATCATTCATGACTTATTTACATGAAAACAAAATTACATATCCTTTATATCTAATCCATACACCCACGACCAAAAACACCTACAAACACTTTCATTCTTCAATTTTCTTCATCTAATTGATCTCTCTTAAGTTCTATCTTCAAGTTCTAAGTGTTCTTCATAAATTCTACAAGTTCTAGTTACATAAAATCAAGAATACTTTCAAGTTTGCTAGCTCACTTCCAATCTTGTAAGGTGATCATCCAACCTCAAGAAATCTTTATTTCTTACAGTAGGTTATCATTCTAATACAAGGTAATAATCATATTCAAACTTTGGTTCAATTTCTATAACTATAACAATCTTATTTCAAGTGATGATCTTACTTGAACTTGTTTTCGTGTCATGATTCTGCTTCAAGAGCTTCGAGCCATCCAAGGATCCATTGAAGCTAGATCCATTTTTCTCTTTTCCAGTAGGTTTATCCAAGGAACTTAAGGTAGTAATGATGTTCATAACATCATTCGATTCATACATATAAAGCTATCTTATTCGAAGGTTTAAACTTGTAATCACTAGAACATAGTTTTGTTAATTCTAAACTTGTTCGCAAACAAAAGTTAATCCTTCTAACTTGACTTTTAAAATCAACTAAACACATGTTCTATATCTATATGATATGCTAACTTAATGATTTAAAACCTGGAAACACGAAAAACATCGTAAAACCGGATTTACGCCGTCGTAGTAGCACCACGGGCTGTTTTGGGTTAGTTAATTAAAAACTATGATAAACTTTGATTTAAAAGTTGTTATTCTGAGAAAACGATTTTTATTATGAACATGAAACTATATCCAAAAATTATGGTTAAACTCAAAGTGGAAGTATGTTTTCTAAAATGGTCATCTAGACGTCGTTCTTTCGACTGAAATGACTACCTTTATAAAAACGACTTGTAACTTATTTTTTTGACTATAAACCTATACTTTTTCTGTTTAGATTCATAAAATAGAGTTCAATATGAAACCATAGCAATTTGATTCACTCAAAACGGATTTAAAATGAAGAAGTTATGGGTAAAACAAGATTGGATAATTTTTCTCATTTTAGCTACGTGAAAATTGGTAACAAATCTATTCCAACCATAAATTAATCAACTTGTATTGTATATTATGTAATCTTGAGATACCATAGACACGTATACAATTTTTCGACCTATCATGTCGACACATCTATATATATTTCGGAACAACCATAGACACTCTATATGTGAATGTTGGAGTTAGCTATACAGGGTTGAGGTTGATTCCAAAATATATATAGTTTGAGTTGTGATCAATACTGAAATACGTATACACTGGGTCGTGGATTGATTCAAGATAATATTTATCGATTTATTTTTGTACATCTAACTGTGGACAACTAGTTGTAGGTTACTAACGAGGACAGCTGACTTAATAAACTTAAAACATCAAAATATATTAAAAGTGTTGTAAATATATTTTGAACATACTTTGATATATATGTATATATTTTTATAGGTTCGTGAATCAACCAGTGGCCAAGTCTTACTTCCCGACGAAGTAAAAATCTGTGAAAGTGAGTTATAGTCCCACTTTTAAAATCTAATATTTTTGGGATGAGAATACATGCAGGTTTTATAAATGATTTACAAAATAGACACAAGTACGTGAAACTACATTCTATGGTTGAATTATCGAAATCAAATATGCCCCTTTTTATTAAGTTTGGTAATCTAAGAATTAGGGAACAGACACCCTAATTCACGCGAATCCTAAAGATAGATCTATTGGGCCTAACAAACCCCATCCTAAGTACCGGATGCTTTAGTACTTCGAAATTTATATCATATTCGAAGGGTGTCCCGGAATGATGGGGATATTCTTATATATGCATCTTGTTAATGTCGGTTACCAGATGTTCACCATATGAATGATTTTTATCTCTATGTATGGGATGTGTATTGAAATATGAAATCTTGTGGTCTATTATTATGATTTGATATATATAGGTTAAACCTATAACTCACCAACATTTTTGTTGACGTTTTAAGCATGTTTATTCTCAGGTGATTATTAAGAGCTTCCGCTGTTGCATACTTAAATAAGGATGAGATTTGGAGTCCATGCTTGTATGATATTGTGTAAAAACTGCATTCAAGAAACTTATTTTGTTGTAACATATTTGTATTGTAAACCATTATGTAATGGTCGTGTGTAAACAGGATATTTTAGATTATCATTATTTGATAATCTACGTAAAACTTTTTAAACCTTTATTGATGAAATAAAGGTTATGGTTTGTTTTAAAATGAATGCAGTCTTTGAAAAACGTCTCATATAGAGGTCAAAACCTCGCAACGAAATCAATTAATATAGAACGTTTTTAATCAATAAGAGCGGGACATTTCAGATTTTCACATGTAACTAGATTGAATCACACATAAACCTTGATTAAGAGTATGAATGAACATAAAATAGTTTAAAAACACATATATTTTACATATATAATTAAATATATAGTTTCTCGTTCACATGTGCATATTTGTTTTCAAACATGTGAACATTTTCATATAATTAACAATTTAACATGTAATTTGAGCTAATGAACATATGTTTGTTAATGATATGTGCATTAATTAACATGTGCATGTAATTTGTTGCTTTAAACGCATAAAAACTATTAAATTAAATAGTTCTCGTAGTTCTCACCTTTTTAGTGGTTCTCGTTTTTGAACATGCCCCTATATATATATATGTATATATATATATATATATGTATATATATACATATATATATATATATATATATATATATATATATATATATATATATATATATATATATATATATATATATATATATATATATATATATATATATATATATATATATATATATGTATATTATTTGAATTTTAAATGATAAATCTTACATAATGGAACATTCTAGTATTTTTTTGTTTTTGTTTTGTTATTATCTCATGTTAATTAATTTAGGCGAATTTAAAAATAATAGTAAAGATCATTAAAGTACACGGTGTAACGACCCTACTTTTTTCGTTATCTTTTTTTACTTAAATATTTAACTATCGTTAACTGGTATCCTTGCCATGTCATTTTTATGTGACTTGATTACATTCTATATAATTTAAATCATATTCCTTTATTATTTATTAAATGAAAATGTGTGATTATGTGTTAGTACGTTCCTACGTATAACATTTATATTCGATGAATCATCTCGTTTTCAATCCAATGATTATAATTTTCTTGATTTCCAAATCCGAATTATTTTTATACGACATTCCAATGTCATATGAGTAAATAAAATATTCCTATATTATGTTTCGTGAAATTCCTATTCTTCTCGCGTATTTAAATCGCTTAATTTTAGTTTTCTCAAATCACGTTCGTTTAATCTTTCGGCCAACTTGTAAAGTCTATTTAAAAAAAAAGTTAAAAAAATGTGTATGTGGGTCATTCTAAACCCATCGACCGTTTCCTTTAGCCTACCCCAATCCTTGGCCCAAGTCTAGTTGATTAAGTAACTACCGTAAATCTATTCTATCTACAAAATAAATAAATGAAAAAAAACACATTCACTCCTTGCTCACTTTCCTGGCCGTGCGCTTCACATCATCATCATCTTATTATTATTAGTTTTCTTATTTCTTTTCTCCTTTTTCTTAATTATTGCTTGGAACTTGTACTTTACGATCGTGCAATCGTTGTTCATCATCGTTCCTTCGATTCTTGCTCCTAATTGTAAGAAGTATTAAAAACCCTAACTTCTTCAATTCTTATTATTTATATGTTAATATGCATTCTATAAAGTTACTAGTGCTTGAGAATTGTTGTGGTAATGCTTATATAATTATATCATGCTAAAGTTCATGTTTTTCGATTTATAAAATTTGGACAGCCCCTTATACTATGATTTCGGGATTTGTGCCATGAATTTATGATGAAAATTTGTATCTCATTGAGTTCCTCTCGATGAGTAGTGCGATTTTCGTTTAAGATTCATGTTAAACGGACTAACGGATTGAAATCTATGTACAATTTAAGATTTCATATAATTAATTAATATACATGTGAGTTACAGTAGCCATGGCCTCGAAAAACGTGATGCTTCTAGGCACTCAGAGCATCACCATCATGTCGGGATTGGGTTTGCGAATCAAAAATATATAAAGAACGTTAAAATTCGATGAACGGTTTGTAAGATACGATTAAAACAAGTTTTGGAATAAAAATATTAATAAATATGAAATCGACTAGGTCTGTTCGGGTTGTCGCGGTATGTGTGAGACCCGATATCAAATTTATGGGTTCACGAGTGCGTGCGTATCGAAAAATTAATAAGTTTGGATTTTTAATTCATGTCGTTTGCAATTTTTATGAATTAGTTATGATTTTTGGAAGTTTATAAAAAATAAATTTTCTTATTAGAATGGTGAAGCAGAAAATGAACTTTTGTCGAAATCGTGTCGATCACCATGGTCATTTAAACGCTGTAAAAATCGTCAAATAAATCATGTTGTATCTTGATAGCAAGGGGAAGCTTTTGGTTCTGCTCATTTGTCAAACCGACTTTCGACCATCGTTTTAAAAATTCTCAAACTAGCTCACCTGAGCGTACTTGAACATTCTTCTGAAATGCTGAAAATCAAAAACTTAAAATGTCAAAATCTTTTCGATCGTCGAGGTCATTTGAATATGAATTATGTGCTAAAATAAATCATGTTGAAACTTTATGGTAAGGAGAGGCTCTAGGCTTTCCCCGTTCGTCAATCCAAGGTCTATGAATGTTCATAAAAATAGTCAAAGTAGGTCACTTGGTCATATTTATACTTTTTCTAAAAAGCTGAAACAAAAATCATGGAAATGTCGAAACGACATCGGTTGCCATTTAGTCATTTTTATAATATTTTTGAGTTTGTTATTTTTTCTAAGTTATTCAATTACTAAATCCAATATTATGAAGATATGAATATGAAATGAGTATGAATAAGTTTTAAAGATTGTTTTGAGTCTTGTTGACTTTTAGCGTTGACCGTTCACCGTTGACTTTTTGAAAATGAGTTTTGAGTTTTAACCTTTTAGGTTGACTTTTGGTTATTGACTTTTTGAGTTAACTTTTTAAATAAGGAAACTTTTAAAAATTAGAAAACTTTCCAAAATGAAAACTTTTCAAAAATAGAAACTTTCTAAAAATAGAAATTTACTATAAATAGAAACTTTCCTAAGTTAGAATATTACTAAAAATAGAAAGCGTATCTAATACTATAACTTAGTCAAATCTTTTGTCACTTAATTCTAAATCCACATCAAGCACTAGGACTATCATGCATTGGCCTTACCTAAGTGAGACTTTTACTTACTTACTTTCGTATTTAGGTTGGAGTCTAGATCATTTCTGATCTATTATTATTCGTGAACGTGTGTTATTATCTGCGTTGCACTCAGGGTGAGTTATAGTCCCACCTTTTTTCTACTATTTTAAATCTTTTTGGGATGAGAATACATGCTTTTCGTTTTTACATATTAGACACAAGTAATCAAAAATGATAAATTATTCATCTGTATGTTGTACAAAAATATACCTTAGATTGGTAACTTGTAACTGCGGGCTCTGTACCGTAGACGCGAATCCTAATGATAGATCTATCGGACCAGACCGCCCAATTCCTTCCTAATCGCGCTAGTTTTTAAGGGAATGTTTAGTCTTTCGTAGAAGATACACTTGTACAGTGTATGGTCCATAAAAGGGTAGATAAAACGAGTTAAGTTGGGTTACCAGGTGCTCATGGGATAGATGTAATAATATTTTCAAGACGTTTCTCAACATTAAGTCTTGTGGTCTAATGATATTCAAGTGGTTTTATTAAACCTATATCTCACCAACATTTTTATGTTGACCTTTACTCGCATGTTTTATTCTCAGTTACCTAGATATTGCTTCCGTTGTTGATAGAGGTTATGACCTTGCTTATAGGACCGATGATAACTGGCTGCGTCAATAGCGATTTTGATTGGTCGTTATAGTTGGTATCAGAGCATTGGCTGTAGGGAATTAGGCTATATTGATGTGGTTACCCCGAGTCAATAGGTTGCATTAGTGACTTTAGTCTATAGCCCGACCTATAGCTTTTAAGTGTTATTATACATTTTATGTTTATCTCATGATTATTCATACATGTGTTACACTCTCCCTATATCTATATATGTGGGTGCATAGAATTCTACATCTGAATCTGCCTGTAACACTGATCTGATTGTTAACTCAACTACATTTATATTTCATGATTTTGCGGTCAAGGTTCTCTAGAGCCTACTAATGAACCACACTCCGTCCTATCAATCATGCTCACTATTATCCATACTCTATACTTTTTCCATGTTATGAATCCTTTCATTAACATTTAAGGCTATACTGTTTTAATATGTGCTACATATTGCGTGAATATATACTTTGACATTGAAGTATTCGAAACTGTTAGAAAAAGCCCTGTTAGTGAAACCGAGGGATGTCATTCTTGACTCCTGAAATTCTCGACATTCCTATGTCATCTATTATGGTTATGTATATAACGTATATGTTATATCACGTGAGATGTCATCCATGACTTCTGAAATGCTCGACATTCCAATGTCAGCTATTATATTTATGTATATAACATCCTTATTGTATTATGTACCTATGTGCTTGGTTCAAAAATTCCGAAAACACCTCGATTTGCGAACCGAGAAATATCTTTCTTGATTTATAATGATTCTAAATGATTCAAAGACATTCTCATGTCATCATTATTCGTGATTATTATTCCTAATAATTTTTGTCTCTCTGTGCAATCCTTAGTGCTGTTCAAGAAATTGTTTTAGATATAATTGTGTAGAAACTCAATTTGGATCACGCATCCTGACCTTATGAAATGATATTGAAATGGAAGTATGAATTAGTATAATATAATGATGTCTGGCCAACGTGATTATATTACGGTAATTCATATAGAAATTTTAGTATTGTTACATAAGGAATAGAAAGTGAATCAAAGAAAAATTTTCACGCTCGTGCATTCATTAATTGCAGATTGCTTAACACCGTACGAGTAATGTTGTCTACCTATATGTTAATCGACTACTGTCAACCTAAATCAAGGGTGGGATACACCATCTGAAGTTCCTCCATTCGCCTGCGGACTGCAGCATGAGCTAAATTCATCCTAATCACATCTGAAAAACTACTAGGGCAATTAAAGAAATTACATAATACTCTGATGTATCCCCTTCTCGGGCCGATAAAGGCTGAAGTCTAAATGTGATTCTATCACTACATTGAAATCATGGGATCCTTCACACACTCAATACGATCAAGGGTAGCATGATATAATTATCATTATGTTACTTAAGTTCAAACATCGTGCAATTTGTTGTACCTATACGATAAGTCGTGACCCTTGTGTCGTTAACCCCTTCTTGTAGATCTTGTGATACTTCTTTTCACCTCAGTGTTAAAAGCATGAGTTACACTAACCACTCGCACCACCTCAGTCCCAATTTGTCGTGTTGCCTAACCTCACGTTTGGCACCTTCTTATTAATGACATTATGAGACGTACGTCAGTATCTTCCCACACAAACTTCCACATGGATAAAAGTCATGCTCATCCGTTACACTTTGAAATCTTATCATCCGAACACTCACTTTTGTGAGTTAAACTCATGTTCCTTGGTTCAAAACAAAGCAGCGAGGATTGCTCGTCACAATCAATCTTTCTACGCATGTTAAAGTTTTTTATTAAATGATCATACATTAATGGTTATAAAGGTGACAAATGACATCACGTCCTTACATCACCCTTACCCATTGAGTATATTCATATCGTTCTGGCATTAATCTCAGATTTAACGAGAATTTGATAAATTAATGTTTCAATAATCACCACTTAGTCAAAAACCACTGCTTTAGCATGTCTTCATATTTGACTATGCGAATATGGGATTATTCATATCCAAGTTATTATAAAATCTTTACAACCGTCAAAATCAAGCGGTTCATGAGCATGTACAAGAAAGGCACATGACGCCACGTTACGCCGAATCCTTTGACATCCACAATCACTTGAACTGTTCAACTTCTTAGGTACAAACCACACATGAATTGTACCTTCTACGCTTGTGCGAATGATACTCTTTCATGAGTAACTCTGAATCCTAACTAATTCAAAGAAATTACCTACTTGGTAATAATGGTATCACCACTCTTTCGACTTCAATATTAGTTTTAATCGGTGCGACATTTTGCAATGTCAACAAGAGATTTAATCCTCATCCCAATATTCCACCATTCCTATCTCACTTGTTAGCAACAGCTTCACACATGAATAATTTGGGTCTAACAACTTGTATCCTGATAACATTCATGCAACACACTTGTTTCGTTAATTGTCATTACTCCGTAAAAATTTTTACTCAAATGTCACCCAAAATTCAAGGTCTTTCACCCGATCTTCTTGGATCTTTCTCCAACTCGTAACCCCCAAAATATGAATATTCTGTTTATCAAATTTTTACACACATTATTTCATTGTGTGGTCTTCTCGAAATTTATAGATAAATAAAATTACTAAAAATTTATGTCACTTACTTATGAAATTTATAAATCGTATGTATATATATATATATATATATATATATATATATATATATATATATATATATATAGTCAAATAAATAAATTTACCTTTATCTATTTTGGTTAAGCACGTATTAAATTTTAACTTCACTTTTAAAAATACGTTCCTCTATGAGCTGTTTAGCTAATTTAAATCGTTTTACGTAAAATGATATTCGTTGTACATCACTCTAGATTTACTAAGAACTTTGCTCCACTTTTATGATGTCACATCTAATGTATCAATTTTTTTTTAAAAAAACTTTTTTGATGGGTCATATAAAAATTTTCGTAATATTCTACACCACGTATGAATCATAGTATCTCTCATCTTCCGTGCAAGGACGAAACACACTACTAGGTTCATCGGTAAAAATTCTTACTCTATCTTGGATGGCGATTACATAAATGTAGTTGGGAAGTTGTTGTTCTCATTAACTCTTTCTTTTTAGGGTTGGCAGTGGCGGAAGTGCGCGCCGCTAAATTAAAATCAGTTTCTGAAATACGTTCAATGGTCACTCTGTCCGTAGGAAAGGCACTGAGTGAATTTCTACCCCAACTGTTGTTTCAGTTGGTATTGACTTTAACTGACGAAGATTCCGCACCTTGGGTCAACTATTCTTTATAATCTATGATTCACAAAATTTCTCATTCGCACATAAACCTATAATGGAGGATGAATCTTAAATCGACACGCCCGTCTGTGTGAGGAGCCCACTCTCATTAAGAGATCACACCTTTCGTGTGGTTTCCTTTCGGAAATATAATTGAAATTATATTAAAAGTCTATGATCCTCGTTATCCTCTCTGAAGGAGTTACCTTAAAGGTCTATGACACTTGTTTGGTTACTCTATGCATTTCTTCCTTCGTTGGTTGCAACTAATTGTTATCTTAGTTGGGTTTCGACCTCCATTTCATCATGTATCTGAAATCATGATCATGTAGTTACATTCTGCAATAGTGCTTTCAATTTTTTTTTCAAGGATAAGTTCACATATAATTTAATAAATCGAACGATATCTTCCAATGATTGCTCAGACCATTCTGAGGGCACTTTAAGTAAATATGGCTTGCCTTGCATTAAGCCTGGTTAATGACTTCTCGGCTGACATCTCGATCCATTTTACATCCGACATTTCTTAAATACTGGGGGCATCATGCCTATACTTATCTTCCATAATTAAAAGGATAGTAACGTCCGTAGCTAACATGATCCGGACA
This sequence comes from Rutidosis leptorrhynchoides, assembly GCF_046630445.1. Classification (NCBI taxonomy): domain Eukaryota; kingdom Viridiplantae; phylum Streptophyta; class Magnoliopsida; order Asterales; family Asteraceae; genus Rutidosis; species Rutidosis leptorrhynchoides. Next base: position 225,870,913 of record NC_092333.1, on the reverse strand, counting down.
TCAAATTACATGGCTGTGATAACCATGTACTCCACTCTATTTGTTGGCCTTAGTATTGCGACATAACTGCTCAATTTTTTAAACGAGCTTAGTAATGTTCATGACGCACTTCATGGATCCAGCTTACTGTATGGCTATAACATCATCCCTTCTGTGGATATCAAGTCAAATGACATATTCACATTATCAAGAAACAATATCAATATGTTGATCTTAAGATCAAGAAACTGAATTAACGTCGTATACCCATTATTATTATTATACACCGGAGTACCTTCCAAGGACAACTGTTCACTTCTGAACACCAGAGTCCCTTGGGACATTGATACGCTTCATTTTTCTCCAGTTCTGTACCGTTGATGGTCACTCCTCAAAATTTCGGGACGAAATTTTCTTTAACGGGTAGGTACTGTAACGGCCCTACTTTTTTCGTTATCTTTTTTTACTTAAATATTTAACTATCGTTAACTGGTATCCTGGTCATGTCATTTTTCTGTGACTTGATTACATTCTATATAATTTAAATCATATTCCTATTCCTATATTATTTATTAAATGAAAATGTGTGATTATGTGTTAGTACGTTCCTACGTATAACATTTATATTCGATGAATCATCTCATTTTCAAACCAACGATTATAATTTTCGTGATTTCCAAATCCGAATTATTTTTATATGACATTCCAATGTCATATGAGTAATTTAAATATTCTATATTTTGTTTCGTGTAATTCCTATTCTTCTCGCATATTTAAATCGCTTAATTTTAGTTTTCTCAGATCACGTTCGCTTAATCTTTCGGCCAACTTGTAAAGTCTATTTAAAAAAAATTAAAAAACAGAAATGAGTATGTGGGCCACTCTAAACCCATCGACCATTTCCTTTAGCCTACCCCAATCCTTGGCCCAAGTCTAGTTGATAGAGTAACTACCCTAAATCTATTCTATCTACCCAAAAAAAAAAAAAAAAAAAAACATTCATGCTCACTTTCCTGGCCGTGCGCCTTCACATCATCATCATCTTATTATTATTATTATTATTAGTTTTCTTATTTCTTTTCTCCTTGTCTAAATTATTGCTTGGAACTTGTACTTTACGACCGTGCAATCGTTGTTCATCATCGCTCCTTCGATTCTTGCTCCTAATTGTAAGAAGTATTAAAAACCCTAACCTTTTCAATTCTTATTATTTATATGTTAATATGCATTCTATAAAGTTACTAATGCTTGAGAATTGTTGTGGTAATGCTTGTATAATTATATCATGCTAAAGTTCATGTTTTTCGGTTTATAAAATTTGGACAGCCCCTTATACTGTGATTTTGGGATTTGTGCCATGAATTTATGATGAAATTTGTAGCTCATTGAGTTACTCTCGATGAGTAGTGCGATTTTCGTTTAAGATTCGTGTTAAACGGACTAACGGATTGAAATCTATGTACAATTTAAGATTTCATATAATTAATTAATATACATGTGAGTTACAGTAGCCATGGCCTCGAAAAACGTGATGCTTCTAGGCTGTTAGAGCATCACCATCATGTCAGGATTGTGTTTTCGAATCAAAAATATATAAAGAACGTTAAAATCCGATGAACGGTTTGTAAGATACTATTAAAACAAATTTTGAAATAAAAATATTAATAAATATGAAATCGACCAGGTCTGTTCGGGTTGTCTCGGTATGTGTGCGACCCGATATCAAATTTATGGTTTCACGATTGCGTGCGTGTCGAAAAATTAATAAGTTTGGATTTTTAATTCATGTCGTTTGCAATTTTTATGAATTAGTTATGATGTTTCAAAGTTTATAAAAAATAAATTTTCTTATTAGAATGGTGAAGCAGAAAATGAACTTTTGTCGAAATCGTGTCGATCACCATGGTCATTTAAACGCTGTAAAAATCGTCAAATAAATCATGTTGTATCTTGATAGCGAGGGGAAGCTTTTGGTTCTGCTCATTTGTCAAACCGACTTTCGAGCGTCGTTTTAAAAATTGTCAAACTAGCTCACCTGAGCGCACTTGTACATTTTTCTGAAATGCTGAAAATCAGAAACTGAAAATGTCAAAATCTTTTCGATCGTCGAGGCCATTTGAATACGAATTATGTGCTGAAATAAATCATGTTGAAACTTTATGGTAAGGAGAGGCTCTCGGATTTCCCCGTTCTTCAATCCAAGGTCTGTGAATGTTCATAAAAATAGTCAAAGTAGGTCACTTGGTCATATTTATACTTTTTTGTTAAAAGCTGAAACAAAAATCATGGAAATGTCGAAACGACATCGGTTACCACGAGTTTCTCAAATCGAGTTGGCTCCTGAAAATTTTTATCTAGTCTCTTTGTGCTAAAAAGAAGTACTTGGCATTGGCCGTCTGTCAAATCAAGTCCTACTTATTTTTATAAAAATTCCCAAGTGGGACAGTTTCGTCATTTTTATAATATTTTTGAGTTTGTTATTTTTTCTAAGTTATTCAACTACCAAAGCCAATATTATGACGATATGAATATGAAATGAATATGAATAAGTTTTAAAGATTGTTTTGAGTCTTGTTGACTTTCAGCATTGACCGTTCACCGTTGACTTTTTGAAAATGAGTTTTGAGTTTTGACCTTTTAGGTTGACTTTTGGTTATTGACTTTTTGAGTTGACTTTCTAAATAAGGAAACTCTTAAAAATAAGAAAACTTCCCAAAATGAAAACTTTTCAAAAATAGAAACTTTCTAAAAATTGAAATTTACTATAAATAGAAACTTTTCTAATTTAGAATATTACTAAAAATAGAAAGCGTATCAAAAACTATAACTTAGTCAAATCTTTTGTCACTTAATTCTAAATCCACATCAAGCACTAGAACTAAGTGAGACTTTTACTTACGTACTTTCGTATTTAGGTTGCAGTCTAGATCATTTCTGATCCAGTATTATTCGTGAACGTGTGTTATTATCTGCGTTGCACTTAAGGTTAGTTATAGTCCCACCTTTTTTCGACTATTTTAAATCTTTTTGGGATGATAAATACATGTTTTTCATTTTTACATATTAGACACAAGTAATCAAAAATGGTAAAATTATTCATCTGTGAGTTGTTCAAAAATATACCTTAGCTTGGTAACTTGTAACTGCGGGCTCTGTACTGTAGACGCGAATCCTAATTATAGATCTATCGGGCCTGACCGCCCCATTCCTTCCTAGTCGCGCTTGTTTTCAAGGGATTGTTTAGTCCTTCGTAGAAGATACACTTTTACAGTGTATGGCCCATAAAAGGGTAGATAAAACGAGTTAAGTTGGGTTACCAGGTGCTCACGGGATAGATGTAATAATATTTTTAAGACGTTTCTCAACATTAAATCTTGTGGTCTAATGATATTCAAGTGGTTTTATTAAACCTATATCTCACCAACATTTTTATGTTGACTTTTATTCGCATGTATTATTCTCAGGTACCTAGATATTGCTTCTGTTGTTGATAGAGGTCATGACCGTGCTTTTAGGACCGATGATGAAAGGACCCGTTCATATACATTATAAATGATTCACAATAGTTGATTACATTGCGAGGTATTTGACCTCTATATAATACATTTTACAAACATTACATTCGTTTTTAAAAGACAATCTTTCTTTACATCGAAAATTGACATGCATGCATACCATTTCATAATATCCACTATCCAACTATAAATTGATTTAATAATAATCTTTGATGAACTCAATGACTCGAATGCAACGTTCTTCGAAATATGCTATGAAAGATTCCAAGTAATATCTTTAAAATGAGCAAATGCACAGCGGAAGATTTCTTTAACACCTGAGAATAAACATGCTTTAAAGTGTCAACCAAAAGGTTGGTGAGTTCATTAATTTATCATAATCATTTATTTCCATCATTTTAATAGACCACAAGAATTTCATTTCCAGTTCTCATAAATATACGTCCCATGCATAGAGACAAAAATAATCATTCATATGGTGAACACCTGGTAACCGACATTAACTAAATACATATAAGAATATCCCCTATCATTCCGGGATCCTCCTTCGGACATGATATAAATTTCGAAGTACTAAAGCATCCGGTATTTTGGATGGGGTTTGTTAGGCCCAATAGATCTATCTTTAAGATTCGCGTCAATTAGGGTGTCTGTTCCCTAATTCTTAGATTACCAGACTTTAATTAAAAGGGGCATATTCGATTTCGATAATTCAACCATAGAATGTAGTTTCAATTACTTGTGTCTATTTCGTCAAACAATTATAAAAGCGCATGTATTCTCAGTCCCAAAAATATAAAGGGTAAAAAGGCAAATGAAACTCACCATACTGTATTTCGTAGTAAAAATACATATAACGTCATTGAACAAGTGCAAGGTTGGCCTCGGATTCACGAACCTAAATTAATTATATATATTTATGTGTTGGTCAATATTTGTCTAATAAATTAGGTCAAGTCATAGTTTACCACAATCCTAATGCTCGAGACTAATATGCAAAAGTCAACAAAAGTAAATTTGACACAAAATAATTTCTAAAAATCTATACATGATTAATATATAGTTTAAATATCGTCATTTTATATTTTTAAATATTTTTAAAATATTTATTAGAGTAAATAATATAATTTATTTATTAATAAATAAAATTTTATATTAAATTTATATAATAAAATATACTTTTATATATATTAAGTAATAAAATTTATAGGGTTCATTTAATATCATAAAGATAATATGATAGGTATTATTAAAGTAAGTTATTACACGTAGTAAAATATGTTTGTATCACATATTTATTTCATAAAATAATATCTATAATGATAGTAAGTAAAAGTTGTATTATTTTGTAATAATAATAATTATTATAAAAATATCAATATTTATAATTACTAAGATGACATTATGATAAAACGATAATTCTAATTATGATAACTTTAATATTTACGATAATTTTTAATATTATCTTTAAAATAATAATTCTTTTTAAAATAATAATAATAATGATATTTTATAGTAACAATGACATTTCTATTAAAATGATAATTTTTGTTAAAATGATAGTTTTAATACTAACGATACTTTTAATAATAATAGTAATGATAAAAATAATAAGAACGATAATTTTATCTAAATCAATATCTTATAATATTTTAATTTCATCATGATACTCTTACCCATTATTTCCTAATCGTTTCGTTTAATAGCTTTTAATCGTCTTTTATATCGTGTTCATAATAATGATAATAATAGTAATCAAAATAATTAGGTGTTACAAATATTTGTTTTAATTACACTAATATTAATAATGATAGTTACTATAACATTATTAACGATAATACTAATAATTATAATTATCTTAATGATAATATAGTAATAATAATAATAACAATAACAATAACCATTTTTAAATAATGATATATATATATTAATAATGATAATAATAATAATAATAATAATAATACCAATAATAATAATAATAATAATAATAATAATTGGATAATAATAATAATACTAATTATAACTTTAACGATAATAACGATAGTAATAATAAAAAAAATTACAATTTTTAATGATAAATCCCTTTTATTGATAAAGATAATAATAATGATAATAATAAGATAAAACTAGAACGACGATAAAAACGAAGATAATAATAATCATTTTTAATAAAAATATCGAAAATTCAATTGATTATAACTTCTAATCTGTTCATCGAAACCATTCGATATCTAAAGGAAAAGTTCTTAATTTTTCGCTAGCTTTCCAAGGACATGCATATCTTATACCTTATCTCAACCGCAAGTGTAACTAATTCAAGATTAAACCTAACCTGTCTAAGGGCAATATCAAAAGTACAAGCATGCATAATCCTAAATACTCGAGCACTAGTCAGGGATACACATTATGAGTACTCACGTATCAATATTGAGATTCAATATTGCAGGAAAGGTACGTAGATGCAACGGAAATGATAAACACTATATTGACCGCACGAGCATACCCATGAACCATACTCAATCACCTCCATAGCTATAACCCATAATTTTCTTAATCCTATCCCACTCGAAAAACAATTTCGAAATCACTCGGACAGCACTCCGTCGTAATATTTTATGTATACTAATAATATCTTGAAATAATACTGAGTAAATATATATATATATATATATATATATATATATATATATATATATATATATATATATATATATATATATATATATATATATATATATGTAAATCGATTGAGAGAGTTTAGAGAAAAATATTTTCAAGTTTCTATGAAATAATGAAACCTATTGAATTCTATTTATAACAGATTTTTGAATTATTAAAGTGAATTATTAAAGTATGAATTATTAAAGTGAATTATTAAAGTATGAATTATTAAAGTGAATTATTAAAGTATGAATTATTAAAGTGAATTATTAAAGTAAGAATTATTAAAGTGAATTATTAAAGTTAAAGTAAAGGAAAAATAAAGTAAAGGTAAAGTTTAAGTATAGTAAAAGTATAAAACTATGTACGTATAATACGCGTATAAATATATATAATATTAATTTAAATCGTTATATATATTTAATAAAATAAAATATAAATATCGTTATCTTTATCATACTAGTTAAGTAATGAGTTGTCAAAAGTGGTTCTAGATATTTATAAAAGTTATATATGTTTTAATAATAAAGTTCTTTTTAAACTGAAAACGTTTTTGTACGTTTGAAACTAAATAGATCAATCGAGTCTTTATGATATTCAATCTCCCACTATCCTTTGTCTAGTTCTCAATGATTGACAATTTGTTCTTATTTATAAATCACTTTACCATTTTTCGAATATTGTTAAAATGGAAAGATTTCTCAAATCAACGTGGGCCTTTCAACAGAGACTTGTAATCATAATTCAATATATCTGATAATTCAATCATTTGATCTTATCTTCTAATTCCATTGATAAACATTTTGAAACAGATATAATCATACAAAGTATTTAATCTAATATTTTGTTTACGTTTCAAGTTATAATATATATACACATATACATATATAATCATATTCGTTTAATGGTTCGTGAATCGTTGGAACTTGGTCGAGGTTGAATGAATGTATGAACATAGTTTAAAATTCTTGAAATTTAACTTAACAAATATTTCTTATCGTGTCGAAAACATATAAAGATTAAAGTTTAAATTTGGTTGGAAATTTCCGGGTTATCACAGTACCTACCCGTTAAAGAAATTTCGTCCCGAAATTTGAGTGGAAAGGTCGTGAATGATAATAAGTATGTTTTCATGATGCATACGGGCTGAAAATTAGAGTTTTATCATCAACGAATAATTTGGATAAACAATCCATTTATATGAAGAGTACGAATGAAGCTAACATGGAAGAGTGAAATGAGTAAGTGTAGATTCATCTTATCATTTAACGTAGATATGATTGATTCCCAGATTTCAAGGGATTTGAAGAAAATCTTCTTAATAAGATTTGACTCTCCGGTAATCAAGGGAATTATAATCCGCTTTAAATGCGATCGTCCATTTTAATTGTTCTATCGGAGATTTTCTTATAAATTCACCTCCTTCGTTTCCTTACAACTCACACCTTCTGTTGATGCATTTTATGCAAGTCCCTAGACATCTACCCACGTCCATTGCAGGTACAACTGTTTACAGGCCACCATGATTGCTCGTTATTATCCTATCCGTGTTTGTATGTGGTTACATGAACTGCAGGAACGAGATTTAGATGTTTGACTATGTTAGACTTAGTCAGACATACGAGTGAAGCCTCACTAGTACGGCTGACAGGCTCATACGCACGGTTGATGCTGAGCTAAGTCACAATTACAACCTAAATGAGAAGACACGAGTAAGTGATCACCCGTACGGCTGATGAAGCCAACTCGTACGTGTGATGAATGAATCGTATGGGTGAGTCAACAGCAGGGGTATATAAAGTCTTATGTTCTTCATTTTAGGTTAAGCCTCTCATTTGTTACACATACTCAGATCTAGTGAGCTCCTCCGATTCTCTCTCAGTCCAAATCACCCAGGTGGTGAATAATAGCTCTAGGTGTTAATTTAATCACACTTAATTTAGTTGTGGTTTAACTAAATTAATAAAAAAAAACTTAACCTATTCACTAGAGGGTTTGATTTACTTGTTCTACCATTGTGTGAGTTAAATTTGTTGATTTCTAAGTTCCTAGTCATGTTTCATCACCTTCTATTCTTTCCCCCTCAACTCATATTTTAAAGTATTCATCAATATGCTCCATCCAGTTCTAATTCTCGATATACTTCTAACTTTCATATCGGTCATTCTTCTTTTTCATCTACTGCCGGAAGAATCTATTTACTTCTACTATACTCTTGGGTTTATAGTGTTTCTAGTTCTCCCGTGTCTTTATATTGCTATATGCATCGATATATACGGTTTATAATTTCTGGGTGGTTGTTGGATTTTATATCTTCTCTTATATTTCGATGTCTCTACTTCTGTCTCCCATAATCATTGTCATCTCCAGTTAATGCTCTCTTTTATTTGCTGCGATTTATACCCTAATTTCTATTTCGGAATTTTGTCCTTTCATTTCTTCTTCTTGCGATTAAGCACCGCTTGTAATGGTCCAGAATTCGCAGATATGAATTTCGGAATGAACATTGTTAATGTTCTAGGAAGGAAATTATAAAGGCACGATCTTCACTTGTCAAATTACCAGAATACATTGGAAAAAGTCGAATCATCAAGAAATATTTTCTTGATATTTTACAGGTTAAATAGAATACAAGAGTCGTATAACATGGCACATGATGATGTTATGATCTATGAATCATCACATTCCATTTAGAAACTCAGCATGACTTACTGTAATATAATCACATTGATCAAGTGTCATTATATTATACTAACTCATGCTTCAGCTCCCAACACTGCTTCAAAAATATTTCTATTTTAAACTCGAATATTTCAGAATTTAGAAAACTAAAATAGTTTCTTTTATGATGTAATACAGATAGCGCGAAGAGGTAAATGATTTCAAATAAGAATAATTAAGAAATTAACTTCAGAAATATGGAGGATATTTATGATGAAAGATACGATGATATCTTAGAATTTCTAATATCAGAGGATGATGAATAATATTGTCCGCATGGGTTTAGAGTCAGGAGCAAGGTATTCGTTAATGACTTCAGCAGATACTGAATCATTCGGATTCTTTAAAGTCAGGTTCAGTCTTTGTGATTTGTCCACAGCCTCCTTCATACTTTGCTCAATCCGGTTTCCAATTCCAAGACTTCTCTTTTTCTGCGCTTTGCCAGCACACTTATTCATTATCATCAAACTTTTACTGTTAAAGTCGTTTATAGTTTTTGCTGCTTCATCCGCACTTTTCTATTTTCGGAGAACGAATTCGTAGTTCGGAGTGTTTTTCAGAAACTTCACATTCAAATCAAGTCCAGAAGATAGACGTTATATATACACATATAACTGTTGGCGTAGACATGCTGTGAGATTTCAAAATACTGATTGCTAATTCCCGATGATTCGTATGGAAATTCTCGTTACAAGATGCGAATGAGTAAATGATGGGGTTTTAGTAATTATACTTATTCTTCGGAAGGTCAAAGATCAGTGAAGTTGTGATTAAGTTTATTGCTAATGTGGTGAAACATGAAAGGTTCTCCGGTAACAAAAGGGTAATCATATATATCAAGATTATGATAAGGCTACTCCGAATGAAAAATCGAAGTTGTCTTGCTGAAGCTGTGATAGAATTTGCTACTTTAAAAAGGAATTGCAAAGTTATTTTTGCTAATAATTGCCAAAGGATCTGACACAGATCTGTTTTGAATCATGACTTTGGGTTTGAGAGAGCTTTTTAAGTACATAACTGTGGGTAATATGTGGTTGAATCATCATCATCTCGATTGTTCATTATTCGAAGTGTCTTCAGAAATTTTCGAAGGGTTTGAACACAGATTGTAATTGTTAATATACATTTGATGTTCTAACACAGTTTTGAAGTCAAAGTATACCTTTGAAAGATGTAAGAATCTAAAAGTGATGGTACTGGTTATATTTCGTATTGAATTCTGAGGTTTCAAAATCAGAATATGTAATTGGGTTTGAATGAGTATTGTTGTTTTGATTGCTATGAAAGAATGTATATTATTGTGAAAGTAGGAAGTATAGTTGATAATTTGCTTAATCAGATTCGAAGAATGTAACATATTAATTGTGAATATATATATATATATATATATATATATATATATATATATATATATATATATATATATATATATATATATATATATATATATATATATATATATATATATTTCTCGGGTATTACCTACCCGTTAAAAAAATTTCACCATTAATATTTTATAAAAAAGAATTTTATTACAGTCTTTATGAAAATATATATGTGTATATTTTCTTCAGATGTACATAGATTTAATGAGTTAATATTAAATTAAACTCATTCGATTTACGGTTGAAACTAGAATTGAATAATTCCTAAAACTTTAGAAATTACCTAATATTCGCGAATTATTTCTTCAACGTAAATGAAATAATGAATCATTACTTCATTATTCATTTTTATTGATATTTCTTCGGTGAATGGTGTTAGTGTTCGTGGAATTCTTGTGAACTTCGCAAGGTACGAATGATCTTGTTTGAAAAGTTTCGAGTACATCGATCATGAAGGTGTAAAATCAAACATATATTTGAATAATACACTTGATTTATTATGAAATGGAATTCATTGAATTGAAACAGAGATTGTAGTTAATGATGGTTAAGTTGCTGACGAAGGATATACATAATTGCATATTAATAATATGAATCAACCGAGTAGTTAAGTTTCACACATAATAGCTTAGTACGGAAAGATTTATTTCAATATATATATATGTATATATATATATATATATATATATATATATATATATATATATATATATATATATATATATATATATATATATATATATATATATATATATATATATATATATATAATTTCTTCAGAGGGAATGAGTTAATTCTTCATAACTCGTTGATATAATATACACGTTATTGATTCGTAATGATGTCCACAGTGATTCTTGAACTAGCAGAGTTTGTGATATTACAGGTGCTGTTGATTCTGACGATACTGACGGCACTGACTGTGTTGATGATGCTACGGTCCTGTTGATGCTGTTGGTAAAACAATTCTAGCTTGTAAATCGTACACCATTTTCGATCAAAGTTTCTACTCTACCATCTCCGTTCACTCATCCGATTTACGGTCAGAATTAAATAATCTCTAAGATTTTGGAGATTACATAACTGCCGCAGAGATTTCTCTTCAATGAAGTTTATGAATTAATACTTCATCGTTTGTTGTTGTTGATATTCCTGGATATTTACAGGGCGTATGACGTTGATGTTTGAGATACAGATTATGATGTTGCGGTGTGGGATGTGGATGTTGTTATTGGTGGTGGTGATGGTACTGTTGGTGTTGCTGAAGGTGGTACTGTTTATGCTGCTGGTGCTGCTGCTGGTGTTTGTAACCTTTGCACCATATTCTCCAAAGTCACTACCCGAGAGCGAAGTTCGTTGACTTCTTCTATTACACCGGGGTGATTGTCGGTTCGGACGAGCGGATAAATAAAATCTAAAATTTGATGTAATATATAATCGTGACGAGATACTCTGGAAATGAGCGAGAAAATGGTATTTCGGACAGGTTCGTCGGTAAGTGCTTCAGGTTCTTCGTCAAGAGGGCAATGTGGTGGATGGAAGGGATCACCTTCTTCTTGTCTCCAATGATTGAGGAGGCTACGAACACATCCTCAATTCATCCAGAATAGATGATGACTAATTGGTTAATCCATTCCGGTCACACTGCTTTCGGAACTTGATTGGGATTCCATTTCGGAATCCGAGGGACTTGAACTAATGACGAATTCCATTTCGTACGATTGAATAAAGAATTTTTCGATATGAAATGATTTTTCGGCTATCGGGTGGTATTCTAATTATATAGAGCAAAAGGTTTCGTAGATTACGGAGGAATTTACTGAATATGTCAGGCAAAGTTTACAGTAACAAATACGCTAAGATATGAATTAGTAGATACGCTAAGATATGAATTTTGTCTATACACTATTCATGCAATCAATGCAATAAGGTGTGTCTAGACTAAGAATGATAAGCAGGTAATTTTCGACAAAAATAATGAGCAAAACTTTTGACATGCAGACACTGTCGAAGTCCAGACTCACTAATGCATCCTAACGACTATCAGTTAGACACACTAATGCAGACCTAGTTCGCTAAGACCACCGCTCTGATACCAACTGAAAGGACCCGTTCATATACATTATAAACGATTCACAATAGTTGATTACATTGCGAGGTATTTGACCTCTATATGATACATTTTACAAACATTGCATTCGTTTTTAAAAGACAATCTTTCTTTACATCAAAAATTGACAGGCATGCATACCATTTCATAATATCCACTATCCAACTATAAATTGATTTAATAATAATCTTGGATGAACTCAATGACTCGAATGCAACGTTCTTCGAAATATGCTATGAAAGAATCCAAGTAATATCTTTAAAATGAGCAAATGCACAGCGGAAGATTTCTTTAACACCTGAGAATAAACATGCTTTAAAGTGTCAACCAAAAGGTTTGTGAGTTCATTAATTTATCATAATCATTTATTTCCATCATTTTAATAGACCACAAGAATTTCATTTCCAGTTCTCATAAATAAACGTCCCATGCATAGAGACAAAAATAATCATTCATATGGTGAACACCTGGTAACCGACATTAACTAAATACATATAAGAATATCCCCTATCATTCCGGGATCTTCCTTCGGACATGATATAAATTTCGAAGTACTAAAGCATCCGGTACTTTGGATGGGGGTTTGTTAGGCCCAATAGATCTATCTTTAGGATTCGCGTCAATTAGGGTGTCTGTTCCCTAATTCTTAGATTACCAGACTTTAATTAAAAGGGGCATATTCGATTTCGATAATTCAACCATAGAATGTAGTTTCAATTACTTGTGTCTATTTCGTCAAACAATTATAAAAGCGCATGTATTCTCAGTCCCAAAAATATAAAGGGTAAAAAGGCAAATGAAACTCACCATACTGTATTTCGTAGTAAAAATACATATAACATCATTGAACAAGTGCAAGGTTGGCCTCGGATTCACGAACCTAAATTAATTATATATATTTATGTGTTGGTCAATATTTGTCTAATAAATTAGGTCAAGTCATAGTGTACCACAATCCTAATGCTCGAGACTAATATGCAAAAGTCAACAAAAGTAAATTTGACACAAAATAATTTCCAAAAATCTATACATGATTAATATATAGTTTAAATATCGTCGTTTTATATTTTTAAATATTTTTAAAAGATTTATTAGAGTAAATAATATAATTTATTTATTAATAAATAAAATTTTATATTAAATTTATATAATAAAATATACTTTTATATATATTAAGTAATAAAATTTATAGGGTTCATTTAATATCATAAAGATAATATGATAGGTATTATTAAAGTAAGTTATTACACGTAGTAAAATATGTTTGTATCACATATTTATTTCATAAAATAATATCTATAATGATAGTAAGTAAAAGTTGTATTATTTTGTAATAATAATTATTATTATAAAAATATCAATATTTATAATTACTAAGATGACATTATGATAAAACGACAATTCTAATTATGATAACTTTAATATTTACGGTAATTTTTAATATTATCTTTAAAATAATAATTCTATTTAAAATAATATAATAATGATATTTTATAGTAACAATGACATTTCTATTAAAATGATAATTTTTGTTAAAATGATAGTTTTAATACTAACGATACTTTTAATAATAATAGTAATGATAAAAATAATAAGAACGATAATTTTATCTAAATCAATATCTTATAATATTTTAATTTCATCATGATACTCTTACCCATTATTTCCTAATCGTTTCGTTTAATAGCTTTTAATCGTCTTTTATATCGTGTTCATAATAATGATAATAATAGTAATCAAAATAATTAGGTGTTACAAATATTTGTTTTAATTACACTAATATTAATAATGATAGTTACTATAATATTATTAACGATAATACTAATAATTATCTTAATGATAATATAGTAATAATAATAATAACAATAACAATAACCATTTTTAAATAATGATATATATATTAATAATGATAATAATAATAATAATAATACCAATAATAATAATAATAATAATTGGATAATAATAATAATACTAATTATAACTTTAACGATAATAACGATAGTAATAATAAAAAAAAATACAATTTTTAATGATAAATCCCTTTTATTGATAAAGATAATAATAATGATAATAATAAGATAAAACTAGAACGACGATAAAAACGAAGATAATAATAATTATTTTTAATAAAAATATCGAAAATTCAGTTGATTATAACTTCTAATCTGTTCATCGAAACCATTCGATATCTAAAGGAAAAGTTCTTAATTTTTCGCTAGCTTTCCAAGGACATGCATATCTTATACCTTATCTCAACTGCAAGTGTAACTAATTCAAGATTCAACCTAGCCTGTCTAAGGGCAATATCAAAAGTACAAGCATGCATAATCTTAAATACTCGAGCACTAGTCAGGGATACACTATTAGTATATAAAAGTTAAATTATGAGTACTCACGTATCAATATTGAGATTCAATATTGCAGGAAAGGTACGTAGATGCAACGGAATGATAAACACTATATTGACCGCACGAGCATACCCATGAACCATACTCAATCACCTCCATAGCTATAACCCATAATTTTCTTAATCCTATCCCACTCGAAAAACAATTTCGAAATCACTCGGACAGCACTCCGTCGTAATATTTTATGTATACTAATAATATCTTGAAATAATACTGAGTAAATATATATATGTAAATCGATTGAGAGAGTTTAGAGAAACATATTTTCAAGTTTCTATGAAATAATGAAACCTATTGAATTCTATTTATAATAGATTTTTGAATTATTAAAGTGAATTATTAAAGTATGAATTATTAAAGTGAATTATTAAAGTATGAATTATTAAAGTGAATTATTAAAGTATGAATTATTAAAGTGAATTATTAAAGTATGAATTATTAAAGTGAATTATTAAAGTTAAAGTAAAAATAAAGTAAAGGTAAAGTTTAAGTATAGTAAAAGTATAAAACTACATAATACGTATAATACGCGTATAAATATATATAATATTAATTTAAATCATTATATATATTTAATAAAATAAAATATAAATATCGTTATCTTTATCATACTAGTTAAGTAATGAGTTGTCAAAAGTGGTTCTAGATATTTATAAAAGTTATATACGTTTTAATAATAAAGTTCTTTTTTAACTTAAAACGTTTTTGTACGTTTGAAACTAAATAGATCAATCGAGTCTTTATGATATTCAATCTTCCACTATCCTTTGTCTAGTTCTCAATGATTGACAATTTGTTCTTATTTATAAATCACTTTACCATTTTCCGAATATTGTTAAAATGGAAAGATTTCTCAAATCAACGTGGGCCTTTCAACAGAGACTTGTAATCATAATTCAATATATCTGATAATTCAATCAATTGATCTTATCTTCTAATTCCATTGATAAACATTTTGAAACAGATACAATCATACAAAGTATTTAATCTAATATTTTGTTTACGTTTCAAGTTATAATATATATACACATATACATACATAATCATATTCGTTTAATGGTTCGTGAATCGTTGGAACTTGGTCGAGGTTGAATGAATGTATGAACATAGTTTAAAATTCTTGAAATTTAACTTAACAAATATTGCTTATCGTGTCGGAAACATATAAAGATTAAAGTTTAAATTTAGTTGGAAATTTCCGGGTTATCACAGATGATAAGTGGCTACGTCAATAGCGATTTTGACGGGTCATTATACACGGTCAAAGTACGGTCGACCGTATACCTGACCGTAGAAGTCCAGACTGAATTTACAGCGCAATTTTGTGAAAACAAGTTGCACGGTGGTCACCACGGTCAATCGCAGTGCGACCGCAGAATTCACTGTCACCATTTTTGACCGAATTTAGTTTGAAGACTTCCCGACATCTATAATTCATGAAACCTTTCTCAACACGCTTAGAATAGATGTATCCTCCATACACAATTGAGCTTTGGTCATAAAAACGCTAATCTTGGTTAATCACGCTTAATTACATATGAATGACAATTTAACCATGATTAAGCGTGACACATAAATGTTAATCAATAACTTGTGATCTTAAAATTTATCTAGACATTCTTAGGATGATCACCAAGTGCCAACACACATAAGCTAATGTCACTAGAACACTAATCACAATTAAAGATTACTTAGTGACAAATTAAGCCTAAATGAAGAACAACATTTAAAGTGTAACTAGTAAAGACTTATAATCCTAAAATACACTTAGATACATTTAGGATGATCACCAAGTCCCAACTAGAGATTTCTCTTCCCTTATACATGTGTTGGACATTAATGTGTGTTTACACTTTAATCATGCAATGTGTCACATTGCAAGTAAGCTTGCTAAAGCTTAAACCATATTGTTGTGAAAATATCTATATGATTGATATTAGAATAACTATCTCTTGCTATATGTGAGTATTACTTGCTACATGCTAATATGTTTGATACTCATTAATTTGCCAACTTGCTAATATGCTCTTAAACTTGCTATGTGGATTCAAATAACTAGTTTACTTCAAGGAATTAAGTGTAACATAGTTCACAAATAATAATGGTCAATTTGGTCTTGTCTAGGAACACACATTGTGTAACATGTCCAAGTATAACTTACACTTGATGTTTAACTTAGAAAAACATTATTAAATGAATCTCTACTTAATCTTAAAATGAATATGACTTGTAATTAATTGAAACTAGGAAGTTAATGACATGTTGACTAGTCTTTAGCATTGAACCAAATGCATTAATGAACCTAACTGAGTCTTGACCAAACTGAGATTACCCAAAATGACAAACAAGACACTTCTCCAAGAATGTTGGGTTTACCACATTTGGAGTGTTATGTCATTTTCACACAATAAGACCAAATCTCACACACTTAATGCATATAGTAGTTGTATAGGATATTGAGTTTCATTTGCAGGTGCTAGATGAAGTAAAGATTCCAAAATATGGTGTTCAAATCTGAGTCAAACGGCTATACAACAGATATAAATTTTGGACTGAGGCGCGCACGGTCGAACCACGGTCAACCGTGCCAGTGACCGTGTGGCAACGACTAGTTTTTAAATTCCACTATAAATAGCAAGCATTGGAGAGCATTTGAAGCTAACCCTCTTGCACATTTAAAAGGCATATTTCCAGAGATCAAAAGGGCTTTAATTACTACTCAAATGTGATCAAGTAATAGAAGATTATATGATCTTATAAATATAGATTTTTGGTTGTTGTAAACTTACTAATCAAATTTGTTTATCTTGTGAGTTTACTTAGTGTGATGTATGTCCTAGAATTGTCTTAGGATTATCATCAATAATTGTATGAGTCTTGTAACTTCAATTAGTAGAAGCATAGGCTAGCTTAGTGATCTACTTCCTTAAACGGACTTAGGAAGTTGATTAATCTTAATTGGAGATTAATACTTGTCCAAGTTGAAGACAAGTTGAGCTAGGTTGGAGTTGGTCTTTCAAAGGGTTAGAAAGATTAGGTTTGTTGTCTACCAAAGAAGTTGAAGACTTGGAAATTGGATCTCCGTCGGGTTTGGAGAAGAGTGCTTAGTGAAGCAAGAAATCCCGATTAGTATAATCGGGGAGTGGATTAAGGTGGATTAATTAACATCCACCCGAACCACTATAAATCCTTGTGTATATGTTCTCTACATTACTTTACTTATTATTTTGAACATAAACACACCACACATCAAGTTTGAGTTGAATTGGTTGATCATAATTAATCAAATTTAGTGATCAATTGAATAAGTGTTAAAAATGTATTAAGTAACTATTCACCCCCCTCTAGTTACTTACAATTGGTATCGAAGCGGTTTCTCAAATCATTGCTTTATAAACGTTTTTGGTTGTGTCAAAATTCGTTTTGTGTAAAAACTTGAGTCAACGATTCTCGGATCAACTCAAACTATGGGATACTTAGAAAAATTGGTGAAAAAAGCACCAATCTTTGATAAAGAAGATATTGATGTGTGGAAATTATGATTTGGAGATTATCTCAAATCTAAGGATTACTACTTGTGGAGAATAATCAAAGTAGGTGTCATACCCCCAAATAGGGCCGGGGAAATATGACTTCACAATATCACAACACAAGTATGTAAAAATGAGAACGACTCTATATGAGACATTTTAATTGATAACCAATGTATTAAAGCAGCGGAAAGTGTTATGTCATTACAATAAATGTTTTAATGCAACAATATAAATGATGATATGCGGACTCCAAAAGCTCTTAGTCCAAATAGCAAATAATCTTTAGCAATCTTCACCTGAGACAAAACATGCTTAAAGTGTCAACCAAAAAGGTTGAGTGAACAATATAGGTTTAATATATATAGTTTTAGACCACAAGATTTAGTTTAGGGTTGACTGATATAAAATCAATCAATAGAATGAAGTGTGTTTATTAATATAATGAATATATTAACAGTGACCATTATTGTCAATAGACAAAGTATGTTTGTTAATATAGTGAATATATTAACAGTGACCGTTATAGTATATTTATTAATATAATGAATATATTAACAATGACCATTATTGTCAATAGACAAAGTATGTTTGTTAATATAGTGAATATATATTAACAGTGACCGTTATAGTATGTTTATTAATATAATGAATATATTAATAGTGACCATTATTGTTAATAGACAAAGTATGTTTGTTAATATAGTGAATATATTAACAGTGACCGTTATAGTATGTTTATTAATATAATGAATATATTAACAGTGACCATTATTGTCAATAGACAAAGTATGTTTGTTAATATAGTGAATATATTAACAGTGACCGTTATAGTATATTTATTAATATAATGAATATATTAATAGTGACCGTTATTGTCAACAGACAAAGTATGTTTACTAATATAACGAATTATATTAGCAGTGACCGTTATTGTTAACAAACAACATGTATATAGTTAACATTTGAGTACTTGTGTCTAATCATAAAACAGTTTAAAAACAAGCATGTGTCTCACCCCAAAGTTTATAAAACAGTTAAGAAATAGTAAAAAGAGGGGCTATGAAGTTCACCTTGATAGCAGATAGATATTCCACGCAAGTTATATGATCGGAGTGTTGAATACGGAGATCTCAACCTAGAGATATTATGTTTGATTAGTTAATGCTAATAGACATAAAATTTGTTTATTAATATAGCAAACTATATCAAACTATACTTAGTGTTATTAAGTGTTACTATATAATTAAGTGTATAAGTTATACTAATAATAGTATTATTATTTACTTTAATCAATTACTATGTATCACTATCATTATATGTTACGTATATAGTTATATCTATGTGATACATACATATATATTCTTTATTATTATTATACATGTATGTGTTCAATACTATATATATATATATATATATATATATATATATATATATATAGTAGGTGTATGTGTTACTTATATAATAGTGTAAGATGGTATATATACATATACTTATTACTTTTCTTATTATTAAGTTTACTAACTTATACTTACATAATACACATTCATACATACATTCACACGTACATATACATACATATATACACATACATATACACGTATGTATATATTTACATATACACACACATATACATACAGTGTATACATGCACAAGTATCATTATTATCATTACCCTTTAGTAAACATAAATTCATAAGTTTTTAACATAATAACTAGTAGTCTTTTTAGCCCTAATCAATTCATAATCTTTATCTATTTTAATCTATCTTCAACACAAAGTTCATGATCATATTTAACCCTAATCTTTTATTCATAAACAATACCTTTTCATAATCTATATCATATTCGTTATTATTTACAAACCAACTATTATCATTAACTAATTATTAATCAAACACTAATCTTTCCTTATAACCAATTAATCTTCTAGTTATTCACTTATATAAAATCTTATAATCATAACCTTTATTATCTTTTAATCACATAAAAATCATAATCTTAATAATTATTCATAACCTAGTAACTTATTAATGTAATTAATTCATACTCATATCTTACGCCATATTCATATTCTCATGATCATACTTTTAACCTTTTCATTAAACATTAACAAATTATTACTACCTCATAATCATACTTATTAAACTAGTTCTTTATCAAATTAATTACTTAACCTCAAATCATAATCTTTCATGCACCATATCATAATACTTATTAATTATAATTTTTAACATTCTTATAAATTTACAAGTCAATAACACTTTATAATCATAATAACCTTATTACTTTTAACTTAACCATAATCTTTTATCATACCTTATTCATTAATCACAATAATTATTCATATTCATATTCTTATAACCGTATTCATTATCATCTTCTTACGCATAAAATCATAATCTTAGTCTTTATCATTATTCATTATAACTAGTTAAATAATCTTCTATCCTACTTACATAAGATCATAATCGTACTCTTATAATTATCCCTTTTAACTTTTTCACCTACATAAAATCATAAATTTACTAATTATTCATAACCTTAACTTTTTATTAATCGTAATACTTCATCAATATCATACTTCATATTCATACTTAAATTCATTAACCCTAACCTTTTTAATCATACATACTCATATTCATAAGTTTTATTCATACCTACTAGTTACCTCATAAAATCATAAACTTTTATCATAATACATACAACTATAACTTATTAGATTTAAAGTAGGAATGATCTAGGGTTTATAAACTACCTTAACAAAATTGAAGACAAGGATTTGGTGATGATGAGTGGTGAAAACAGACAGTCCAGTAGCAGCAGCAAAAATGACCCAGTGAGGTCCTTTTAGGTCTAATCTTGATCACGTACAAAAACAGAAACCAAGCAGCAGCAATACTCGATCATCCAGGGGTTTCTTGGCCTATTTTAAACACGCAGAAGTAGCAGCACAACATCAAGAACAAGCAGCAACTAAGGACCAGTCATGGTCTGTTTTGTGCTCTCAAATAAGCAAGATCACAACAGGTTTTGCAGCAAGAATAAGGGACGAATTGCAGGTTTAATGGCAACTAGAGCAAGAAACAGAAACTAAAATGAAGCAACAAGAGTGGGTTGTAGAGCTGTTGGATCATGACAGAATCAACAACAAACCAGAAAACAAAAACGCAGCAATGCAGGCTTGAGGAGTGGGGTTTAGTCGACTGAAAAAGAACAGGCTGGGTGTTGGTTTTTAGTCGATTGCAGTAGGGGTTTGGTGATGATGATTCCTGACAGAATAATAGGCTGGAAGAGGGCTTCACAGTCGACAGAAAAACTGGAAGGAAAACAGAACTATCGACCAATTTTTCTGCAGGTTATTGTGGTGAACTTATGAGGAACACTTGAGGCTTAATATAGTTTTGTAGGTTGCCTAATTACCTTCATTATACTTGGAGATCAAGAACTTCTAGTTGGTATTAAACTAGGATTAACAAAGCTTAGGGATTAAGTTAACCCCCTAATCCAACTATCGATTTTATTTGATACATGTTGACTTATTTTTTTTTCTTCCACGGTTTTACTTATTTATTTATATATATTATTTATATTTTTTTACTATTAATATTAAGGTTATATTTAGTTTAAGCACATTTTATTTAACTATTTGTCCCTAACTTTATTAATTTATACCTGGTTCTAATTTAGTTTAATTCTTATAAAAGTCACATTTAATTTATTACATATAGTTTATGATATTAATTCAGTATTAGGGTTAGGTTTTATCATTAATAAACCTTTAGGGTTAGAGTTTAGATTATTAATTATTATTAGGTTTAGGGTTTCAGATTCGATATTAAATGGGATTAGGGTTTAGTAGTTAGTAAGTAGGGTTAGGTTTAGGGTTTTATGAAATTTCAGGGTTTTAACAATACACACGATCATTTAATGAAAGCAAAAAAAAATTTAGTTCGTTTGTCAAAATAAATAACAACCCTAATGAAGATGCACAAAATATGACATTAAAACCCTAAGGACAACTTGGTAAATTCAGAAGGGAAAAGTGATGGTTGTTATAGTACCTCCCCGTTAATTTAAACTTCGTCCCGAAGTTTCAGGAAGACTTCTCAGATGTACCAACAGTTGAGAATAGATGTGGATATTTCCGTTTCATTTGGTCTTCACGTTCCCAAGTATACTCGGGGCCTTTACGTGAATTCCAACGGATCTTAACAACCAGAATAGAGCTTTGTTTCAAACGTTTAATCTTTCGATCCATAACTTTTTTAGGTTTTTCGGTGAAGTGCAATTTATCATTATGGCGAAGATCATTAAAAGGAATAACAAGTATGTTGTCAACAAGACACTTTTTAAGATTCGAGATGTGAAATGTATGAACTTTATTTAACAGGAAGTGTTGACTAAAAATTATCATTCGGTCAATGTTTTGTTAAAGCAAAGTCTACACTTAATTACTGTGGGGACCTACTTGAGTGAGAGTTGATATTGTATGAAATTTCAGCTAACAGAGCCTAGGTGATTAGAAAATCTAGTCGTATGGACTTCCTCCATGACTAGTTCTTGAAAATTTTTGATTAATGGTGATTTTTATAAGATCGACATGTATTTCTTCACTACTAACTACATGTCCAAGGAATTGTACGATTCGTAGCCAAAGTTCACACTTGGAAAAACTTGGCATACAGTTGTTCCTTCTTTAAGAGCTCTAGAATTAATTGCAGATGTTACTCATGCTCTTTCTAGCTCTTGGAATAGATTAAGATGTCATCAATGAAAACGGTTACAAATTTATCAAGATAAGGTTTGCATACATGGTTCATAAGATCCATGAATACTGCAGGAGTATTGGTTAAACCAAAAGGCATGACAAGAAACTCATAGTGTTTATAACGAGTTCGGAAGGTAGCCTTAGAAACATTAGTTTCCTTGACTCTCAATTGATGATAACCTGACCTAAGATCAATCTTCGAGTAGATACTTGATCCTTGCAGTTGGTCAAACTACATCAATAAGCAGGAATGAATAACAATTCTTGATGGTTAGCTTGCTGAGATCTCGGTAATCAATACACATTCTCAACGCACCCTCTTTCTTTTTAACAAATAGAACGGGTGCTCCTTATGGAGGCAAGCTAAGATGAATGAAACCATTCTCCAAAAGTTCTTGGAGTTGATTGGATGACTCCTTCATTTCGGATGGAGTTAAGCGGTATGGTACCTATGCAATAGGTAAAGCACCGGGCGTAATAGTTTACAAGTAGAAGATAATATGATATCTAGGGTTGATATTTTTAGTTGACAATATAGTGATAAGGAGTATGTAATGGTACATAATGGTCCTAAGGTTGATCAAATCTTATTCCCATCATGATCCATTAGGATTTCTGTATGACTTATCATAATATAATGACGTTGATCACGTGTCATTATATTATTCTAAATCATACTTTTATCACTCCATAAGGTTACTACTATGTCATCTAGTCAATATGCATCTTCTCTGAGACGAATGATTCAATGGACAAATGAAATAAAAGAAAATAACATCATTCATTCATTTAAAAGAAATTAACCAGAGTATTACAGAAACTTAGCGGAATCTTCAAAAATGTAAGAGTACTAAATGGTAACATAAAGAACATTATGAAAATGAAAAATTTAAATGTCTCTAGTGGTTTCCAAAAACTCTTCATTGTGCCTCTTCATTCTTCTTCTTAGCCGAACATTGATTTTTGAAATGCCCTACTCCTCCACAGTTATAGCAAGTAGGAACGGTTGCATTTGCTGGAGTTTTGATTGATGGGATAACAACTCTACAATTCTTGGCTACGTGACCCACCTTCTCACACTTGGTGCACTTGGCCTTACACCATCCTTCATGATGTTTCTCACATCTCTTGCAATAAGGACGTTTTCCCTTATACAACTTGTTGAATTTGCTTTTAAAATTTTCTTGCCCCATTCCTTCTCTTTTCCTTTTTGCACCTTCTTTCTTCTTATGTTTGTCAATGAAATAGCTTGTCATGCAAGCAGCTTCTTGTATTGTGCCCGGGTTCTCCAAGATAACATCTCTTCGGACTTCATTAGGCAATCCATTGATGTAGCATTGGATCCCTAGATACTCGGGAGTAGCCATGAGAGCAAACTCTTGAAATCGGTTGGTGTAGCTCATGAGATCAGCATTCACCATTTCTATATTACTGAGCCCTGGTCTTTCAGTACTCTTGTATGTAGGGGGTGGGTAGCTTATAAAACTTTGATGAGAACGAATAGTCAAAAGGTTTCACGGTACGCCTTTGTTGCCATTGCCTTGAACAGAGGACTTGGACTTGGATTCTTCCTCAACTTCTTCTTCTTCAATCATCTCCTCCACAAACTCTTCCTCCTCGTCATCCCCATCATAGTTATCATTAGTGTGGGATTCTTCCAAATGAGGGGAGTGTGATGGACTAGCAGGGACATAGTTTGGGTGAGTTGGTGAAAATGGCGGGGAAACGGGTCCATAAGTCGGTGTGCGGACTGATCTTTCGGAGTAGGATTCCTCGGAGTCAGAAATGATGATCGAGTTAAGGCGAGACATCCTAAATGAAAAGAAAGAGAGATGATTAGGTAGGTTCTAAGGATGACGCAAAAGCACGAATAAAATGTAAGAAGAAAAATGCACTAAAAACTAAAACAGGAAAGGTTATAGTCCTATAGATTGCTAAGGCACCTAACTAACACATAAGGCACACATAAATATGCAATCCTGGTTCTCTATAACAACCTGGATCTGATACCACTCTGTCATACCCCCAAATAGGGCCGGGGAAATATGACTTCACAATATCACAACACAAGTATGTAAAAACGAGAACGACTCTATATGAGACGTTTTAATTGATAACCAATGTATTAAAGCAGCGGAAAGTGTTATGTCATTAAAATAAATGTTTTAATGCAACAGTATAAATGATGATATGCGGACTCCAAAAGCTCTTAGTCCAAATAGAAAATAATCTTTAGCAATCTTCACCCGAGACAAAACATACTTAAAGTGTCAACCAAAAAGATTGAGTGAACAACATAGGTTTAATATATATAGTTTTAGACCACAAGATTTAGTTTAGGGTTGACTGATATAAAATCAATCAATAGAATGAAGTGTGTTTATTAATATAATGAATATATTAACAGTGACCATTATTGTCAATAGAAAAAGTATGTTTGTTAATATAGTGAACATATTAACAGTGACCATTATAGTATGTTTATTAATATAATGAATATATTAACAGTGACCATTATTGTGAATAAACAAAGTATGTTTGTTAATATAGTGAATATATTAACAGTGACCGTTATAGTATGTTTATTAATATAATGAATATATTAATAGTGACCATTATTGTCAATAGACAAGGTATGTTTGTTAATATAGTGAATATATTAATAGTGACCGTTATAGTATGTTTATTAATATAATGAATATATTAACAGTGACCATTATTGTCAATAGACAAACTATGTTTGTTAATATAGTGAATATATTAACAATGACCGTTAGAGTATGTTTATTAATATAATGAATATATTAATAGTGACCGTTATTGTCAACAGACAAAGTATGTTTACTAATATAACGAATTATATTAGCAGTGACCGTTATGGTTAACAAACAACATGTATATAGTTAACATTTGAGTACTTGTGTCTAATCATAAAACAGTTTAAAAACAAGCATGTGTCTCACCCCAAAGTTTATAAAATAGTTAAGAAATAGTAAAAAGGGGGGCTATGAAGTTCACCTTAATAGCAGATAGATATTCCACACAAGTTATATGATCGGAGTGTTGAACACGGAGATCTCAACCTAGAGATATTATGTTTGATTAGTTAATGTCTAATAGACCTAAAGTTTGTTTATTAATATAGCAAACTATATCAAACTATACTTAGTGTTATTAAGTGTTACTATATAATTAAGTGTATAAGTTATACTAATAATAGTATTATTATTTACTTTAATCAATTACTATGTATCACTATCATTATATGTTACGTATATAGTTATATCTATGTGATACATACATATATATTCTTTATTATTATTATACATGTATGTGTTCAATAATATATATATATATATATATATATATATATATATATATATATATATATATATATATATATATATATATATATATATATATATATATATAGTAGGTGTATGTGTTACTTATATAATAGTGTAAGATGGTATATATATACATATACTTATTACTTTTCTTATTATTAAGTTTACTAACTTATACTTACATAATACACATTCATACATACATTCACACGTACATATACATACATACATACACATACATATACGCGTATGTATATATTTACATATACACACACACATATACATACAGTGTATACATGCACATATGTATGCATGCATGCATGCATGCATGCATGCATGCATGCACAAGTATCATTATTATCATTACCCTTTACTAAACATAAATTCATAAGTTTTTAACACAATAACTAGTAGTCTTTTTAGCCCTAATCAATTCATAATCTTTATCTATTTTAATCTATCTTCAACACAAAGTTCATGATCATATTTAACCCTAATCTTTTATTCATAAACAAATAATCTATATCATATTCGTTATTATTTACAAACCAACTATTATCATTAACTAATTATTAATCAAACACTAATCTTTCCTTATAACCAATTAATCTTCTAGTTATTCACTTATATAAAATCTTATAATCATATCCTTTATTATCTTTTAATCACATAAAAATCATAATCTTAATAATTATTCATAACCTAGTAACTTATTAATCTAATTAATTCATACTCATATCTTACGCCATATTCATATTCTCATGATCATACTTTTAACCTTTTCATTAAACATTAACAAATTATTACTACCTCATAATCATACTTATTAAACTAGTTCTTTATCAAATTAATTACTTAACCTCAAATCGTAATCTTTCATGCACCATATCATAATACTTATTAATTATAATTTTTAAAATTCTTATAAATTTACAAATCATTAACACTTTATAATCATAATAACCTTATTTGTGACGACTCGAAAATTTCCGACCAAATTTAAACTTAACCTTTATATGTTTCTGACACGATAAGCAGAATTTGTAATGTTGAATCTCAAAAAGTTTAGAACTACATTCATGTAATCAATTACCCTTTGACCGTGTTCGACGATTCACGAACAATTATGTGTATATAGATATGTATATATAATATATAATATTAACTGAAAACATTAACAAAGTATTAGATATATGATACTTTACATAAACATATTTGTTTCGATATATTTATCGACAGAATTAAGAGATACTATCAAATGATTGAATTATCAGATACATTATGATATGATTACGGGCCTATGTTATGAGGTCCACTGTGATTTAAGAAATCTATTTTTTTTTACAACTCATTACTTAACCAGTATGATAAAGATAACGATATTTATATTTTATTTTATTAAATATATATATATATATATATATATATATATATATATATATATATATATATATATATATATATATATATATATAACGATTTAAATTAATATTATATATATTTTTATACGCGTATTATACGTACATAGTTTTATACTTTTACTATACTTTAACTTTACCTTTACTTTACTTTAAATTTAATAATTCATACTTTAATAATTCACTTTAATAATTCATACTTTAATAATTCACTTTAATAATTCATACTTTAATAATTCACTTTAATAATTCATACTTTAATAATTCACTTTAATAATTCATACTTTAATAATTCACTTTAATAATTCATAATTTAATAATTCACTTTAATAATTCATACTTTAATAATTCACTTTAATAATTCATACGTTAATAATTCACTTTAATAATTCATACTTTAATAATTCACTTTAATAATTCAAAAATCTATTATAAATAGAATTCAATAGGTTTCATTATTTCATAGAAACTTGAAAATATATTTCTCTAAACTCTCTCAATCGAATTACACACACACACACACACACACACACACACACACACACATATATATATATATATATATATATATATATATATATATATATATATATACTTAGTATTATTTCAAGATATTATTAGTGTACATAAAATACTACGACGGAGTTATATTCAGACGATTTCAAAATAAGTTTTCAAATGGGATAGAGCTAAGGAAATTATGGGTTATAGCAATGAAGGTTATGGGTATTGATCGAGGGTATTGCTCGTGAGGTCAACCTAACGTTTATCATTTTCGTTGCGTCTACGTACTTTCCTGCAATATTGAATCACAATATTGATACGTGAGCATTCATATCTTATCTTTTATATATTAATAGTGTATCCCTGACTAGTGCTGGAGTATATATGATTATGCATGTTTGTATGCTTAGTTTCGTCGTTAAATAGTTTATGATAAATCACGAATTTGATACATATGCTACTGAGATAAGTTATATGATATGCATGTCGTTGAAAATCTGAAGAAAAAAATTAATAACTTTTCATTTAGAAATCGTGTGGTTTCGATGAACGGATTAAAAGATATGGTCAACTGAATTATCATTAATTTTAATATTATTATTAAAACGATTATTATAACTGTTATCAGTTGATGTTATTACTAAAATTATCTTTATTACTAAAAATTAATATTTTTATTGAAACTATCATTTTATTATTTTTATCATTATTATTATTATCAATATTATTTTATCAAATAAATATGCGTACAAAGATATTTTTACCACACGTAATGTAATTACATTAATAATACATACCACTATATTTTTATGATATTAAGTGAATTTTATAAATTTTATTATTTGAGATATATAAAAGTATATTTTTATCATATATGAATTTTAATACAAATTTTTATTTATTAATAAATGACTTGTATTATTTAGTATAATAAGATCTGATAAATATATTTAAATATATAAAACTACTATATATAAGTTATATAATAAACATGTATAGATTTTGGAAGTCATTTTGGGTCAAGTTGACTTTTGTTGACTTTTGCATGTCGGTCTCGAGCATTAGGATTGTGATACACTACGACTTGACCTAAATTGTTAGACAGATATTGACCAACATATAAATATATATACTTAATATAGGTTCGTGAATCCGAGACAAACACTGCACTTGTTCAGTGCCGTCATATACATAATTGCTACGAAATACATAATTGCTACATAATTGCTCCCTTTTTATATATATTTTTGGGCTGAGAATACATGCGCTGATTTATAAATATTTTACGAAATAGGCACAAGTACTAAAACTAATTCTATGTGGGTTTAAACCAGAAATATACCCTTAGCTTGGTAACATTAAACTACTTGTCTATGTACGGTAGGCGCGAATCCTAAAGATAGATCTATTGGGTCTGACAAACCCCATCCTGACTATGGGATGCTTTAGTACTTCGAGGTTATTTTAAACATACCTGATCTGGTGTACTTCAGAGGGTAAAACATGAACGTTAAAGCTTGTTACCGGGTGCCTACAACTTATAAAATACTTTTATACACTTGCGAGTGTACGGATATTTATAGAAACTGAAATCTTGTGGTCTATTACTATTACGGAAATGATGGATTATGATAAACTAATGAACTCACCAACCTTTTGGTTGACACTTTAAAGCATGTTTATTCTCAGGTATTAAAGAATTCTTCCGCTGTGCATTAGCTCATTTTAAGGATATTACTTGGAGTCATTCAAGACATACTTTGAAAGACGTTGCATTCGAGTCGTTGAGTTCATCAAGATTAATATTAAGTCAATTATAGTTGGATGTAATATGAAATGGTATGCATGCCGTCAATCTTTAATGTAAAGAAAGTTTGTCTTTTAAAAACGAATGCAATGTTTGTAAAACGTATCATATAGAGGTCAAATACCTCGCGATGTAATCAACTATTGTGAATCGTTTATAATGTATATGAACGGGTCCTTTCAGTTGGTATCAGAGCGGTGGTCTTAGCGAACCAGGTCTTGCATTAGTGTGTCTAACTGATAGTTGTTAAGATGCATTAGTGAGTCTGGACTTCGACCGTGTCTGCATGTCAAAAGTTTTGCTTATCATTTTTAGTCGGAAATCATCTACTTACCATCCTTAGGAAATTACCTGCTTATCATTCTTAAGTCTAGACGCGTTTTTCTACATTTATTGCATAATAGTGTATAGACGAATTCTTATCTTAGCATATCTGTTACTCGGAACTTTGACTGACATCTTTCAAAGATTCCTCCGTAATTTATGGGATTTTGGTATTATATATACATATGTAAATTATATATTGAAGAATACCAAATCTAAATTCTACAATCTATTTCTTACCAAAAAAATTCTTTCCCTGATCATACAAGATGGATCCCTCAACCAGTTCGAGTTCCTCGGATTCCGACAGCTCTGCCGATATGGATTTCCACATGAGCTCCGAAAGCAGCGTGACCGGAATGGATCAACCAATTAGCCATCATCTATTCTGGATGAATTAGGGATGGGTTCGTAATCTACTTAACCATTGGAGACAAGAAGAAGGCGATCCCTTTCATCCACCACATTGCCCTCTTGGCAATGAACCTGAAGCACTTACCGGCGAACCTGTCCGAAACACCATTTTCTCTCTCATTTCCAGAGTATCTCGTCATGATTATATATACTAAACCAAATTCTAGATCTTATTTATCCACTCGTCCGAACCGACAATCACCCCGGTGTAATAGAAGAAGTCAACGAGCTTCGGGCTCGGGTAGTGGCTTTGGAGAATATGGTGCAAAGGTTACAAACACCAGCAGTAGCACCAGCAGTGTGACGACCCGGAAATTTCCGACTAAATTTAAACTTAATCTTTATATTTGATCTCGACACAATAAGCAAAGCCTGTAATGTTGAGTCCTAAAATGCTTGAACTATTTTATGAAATCATCTGACCTTTGACCATTCCCGATGATTCACGAACAAGTGTTCCAAATAAATATATATATAAATAAATATAATTAATTTAAAAATATGGGGTTTTTCTGAAGACTTTTATCCGCCACTAATTATCAACGGATCACGAAATACTATTCCTAATAAAACTGTCGGTAAGATATTTAATTAGATAGACGTTTATTATTATTAATATTAATATTAATATTATTATATTATATATATATATATATATATATATATATATATATATATATATATATATATATATATATATATATATATATATATATATATATATATATATATATATATATATATATATATATATATATATATATATATATATATATATAATCTCAATTGAATCAATGAATTGAATGAATCCAGTGATTGAATTACTGTATGTTGATTCTTCATAATTAAAGCTATACGGAGTAATATTAATATATATGATATATCCATCAATCCAACCCACGTATGTTGTCTCTGTTTAAACCACTGCACCACACATCTTTATATCTACATATACTTGTGTATGAAATCATTGCATCTGCTTTATCTTATTATATTATATATATTGTACGGGAGACATATTGATAAATCACCATTAACAACCCTTTGTTTTCATTTGTAAGTTGATAGTAATGCGATTGCACTATTTTACTTTATCATATTTTAATTCATCGACATGGGATGTCTATTATTATCACGTCATAAGTTATGTAATATAACTATGGTGCTTAATTGAATACTGTTTTTGTTTCTTATTCTCACATGAAGAATCTTACTGAGTTTATATACATAGATAAACATATTCACATTGATATACATATATGCAACACATATAGAGATAGAACCATCCTCCCTGTAAACGTCCATCACTCGACACCCATCAATATTTACGACACAAAACCCCATCTCCCTTAATTGTTTTCTGTACCGAATCACCATATTTCACTCACCACAAACCAAGTTAGAATACCATCACCACATGCACACTTACCACTTCTATTCCTTATGTTTCTGTTCGACCAAGATACTAACCGCTCACCACCTTTCTTTTTATCTTGTTTCCGTCAACCCCTCATCATAACAACCATCACAAACCCATTAACTACTGCTGCGGCACTTTTCTATTTTTCTATTTCGAAGCACTCACCACGACAAACACCCCACCAAAAATAACTACACTGCAACTGCTTCTGTTATCAATTTCATCTTTCGAACCACCACATCAACCACTCCATTAAGATGAAATTTCCTGTAAACTGTTATTTATGTTTACTATTTTTTTATTTAACTATTGTGATGATATAGAGTATAAATGTGACCTACATAGGTGTCATCTTACTTTATTAAATAAAGTAAACTTGATCACTATTAAAGGGTGCAAGAAATTACAATCAATGAGCAGACAAGAGGAAAACGACGTGGTTGTTTCGGTACACTTCTTTTTGCTTTTAGAAAGTAAAGCATATTATAATCACAAGTGTGCTCATGGGATAACAATGTTGAATACCCATTTTGACCCTTAGATCTTTCTTTTCTGATAAACATTCCGCATACTTTCAAGTTTTGAAATCGACGAACTGTTAAGATAGGTAAGATAATCGATGAATAGATGATAATTAAGGAGATCGTGATTATGATAACGATTATGGATATTGAAAAATGGAGAATTTGGATTACAGTTTAAAGTTAATCTATTACATAATGAATATTTATGTAAAGTGCAGTATTGAGTTTTGCTAGTAGGGAGTTATTGGCCGACCAACATAGGTCACAAAGTGAGGTTATATTGTTATTTTTTAAAGTAACTAAGATGAGGTGATGATGATGTAAATATGATAAAGAAACGCGTAATATTTTTTTTTCTGCTGTTCAAGATCATTCCCAATTCAAAAATTTAGTTAAGCTTTCCTTTCTTTGTTGGGCTGGTCATGTAACCCATTCCTATTTATGTTCGATTACCAAAGACAAAACCGAACGCTACACCCTCACCACTCCAAAGAACACCCATATGTTACTCTATGAAACCTGCTATTATATAGGACTGCTGCTGCTTGAACCTTTTCATTTTGTGATCATTGAGTACATAAAACCTACGCAAATAACCACACACACACACATGCACGATGACTACCACTTCCTGTTATGATAAAGATGATGTCGTGAAAGAAGATAGTGATATTTTAGGATGATGATTGATAACGATGAGATGAGATATGGTGACGATAATTTACGATGATCATATAACGAAACGTTTGTTGTTCTATTTCTGAATGAACTACAGTATACATACACACTTTTGTTACAACTTGGGTGATAATGGATTGGACTATTAATGAGCCTTTATAATTAATATAATGGGTTACAATTGTTGGTGGGTTAACTACATGATTGGGCCTTAAGAAGATGAAGGAAACGGATTATTGGGTTAAATATAAATGGGATTCAATCTTAAATAGAAATGGAGTAAGAGCTGAATGGTTGGGTGTTGATTGTGTTAAATGAGAGGTCGCGGGTTCGAGCCCCGCCATGGGCAGTTTATTATTTTTAGCCTAATTTGAGGTAGTTACTTATCATTATTATTATTATTATTATTATTATTATTATCATTATTATTATTATTATTATTATTATTATTATTATTATTATTATTATTATTATTATTATTATTATTATTATTATTATTATTATTATTATTATTATTATTATTGTTGTTGTTATGAATACTACTTTTACATTAACAGTATTATTATAACAAATAAATATTTTCTATATAAGTATATACATATTCCAATTACCATAATATTACATATAATTATATATATAAAGATTTTTATATAAATATTTACATATAACAAAATTATTGATTTTAAATATAATATTAAACTATATAAATATTAACTATTTTAAATATGTACAACTTAAATATATAAGTTATATAAGTTAAAGATATAATATATGAATTTATTTGACTATATGTATGTGTGTTAATATATACATAAATGATATAGGTTCGTGAATCCGAGGTCAACCCTACTTTGTTCAATGTCGTCATATGTATTTTTACTACAAAATACATTAGGTGAGTTTCATTTGATCCCTTTTTACTCTTTACATTTTTGGGCTGAGAATACATGCAAATGCTTTATTAACTGTTTTAAAATATTTATATGTGTGAGTTATAGTCCCACTTTTAAAATCTAATATTTTTGGGATGAGAATACATGCAGGTTTTATAAATGATTTACAAAATAGACACAAGTACGTGAAACTACATTCTATGGTTGAATTATTGAAATCGAATATGCCCCTTTTTATTAAGTCTGGTAATCTAAGAATTAGGGAATAGACACCCTAATTGACGCGAATCCTAAAGATAGATCTATCGGGCCCAACAAGCCCCATCCAAAGTACCGGATGCTTTAGTAGTTCGAAATTTATGTCATGTCCGATGGAGGATCCCGGAATGATGGGGATATTCTTATATATATATTGTGAATGTCGGTTACCAGGTGTTCAATCCATATGAATGATATTTTTGTCTCTATGCATGGGAAGTATGTTTATGAGAAATGAAAATATGAAATCTTGTGGTCTATTAAAATTATAAAATGATTATTTATGTTAAACTAATGAACTCACCAACCTTCTGGTTGACACCTGAAAGCATGTTTATTCTCAGGTATGAAAGAAATCTTTCGCTGTGCATTTGCTCATCTTAGAGATATTACTTGGAGTCATTCATGACATATTTCGAAAGACGTTGCATTCGAGTCATTGAGTTCATCAAGATTTTTATTAAGTCAATTATAGTTAGATATATTATGAAATAGTATACATGCCGTCAACTATCGTTGAAATGAAAGTTTGTCTTTTCAAAAATGAATGCAATGTTTGTAAAATGTATCATATAGAGGTCAAGTACCTCGCGATGTAATCAACTGTTGTGGATCGTTTTTAATCAATATGGACTTCATCCGGATGGATTAGGACGGGTCGTTTCAGTTGGTATCAGAGCGGTGGTCTTAGCGAACCAGGTCTTGCATTAGTGTGTCTAACTAGTAGTCGTTAGGATGCATTAGTGAGTCTGGACTTCGACCGTGTCTGCATGTCAAAAGTTTTGCTTATCATTTCGTGTAAAAAAAAATTACCTGCTTATCATTCTTAGAGAATCACTTGCTTATCATTCTTAGTCTAGACACGTTTTACTGCATTGACTGCATGAATAGTGTATAGACTAAATTCATATCTTAGCGTATCTGCTACTTCATATCTTAGCGTATCTGTTACTGTAACTTTGTCTGACAACTTCCATAGATTCCTACGGAGGAAAAGGGATTTTAGTATTACATATGCATATGTAAATTATGTATTGCAGGGTACTAATCTACATCCTATAATCTATTTCTTATCGAAAATCCTTCATCTGATCGTACGAGATGAATCCTGCAACCAGTTCGAGTCCCTCAGATTCCGATAGCTATTCCGATAGTTATTCCGACAGCTATTCCGACATAGATGTTCACCTAAGCTCTGAAACAGCGTCACCGGCATGAATCAACCAATCAGCCATTATCAATTCATCTGATGAGTTCGTAGTCGACTTAATTAATGGAAACGCACAGAAGGCAATCCCTTCCACCAACCGAATTCACCTCTTGACAATGAACCTGAAGCGTTTACCGGCGAACCTGTTCGAGACACCATTTTTCAGTGTCATTTCCAGGGTAACTCGATAAGATTATATTCTATCCACAATTCTGAACCTTATTCATCCGCTTGTTCCGACCGACAATCATCCTGGAGTAATAAGTCAACGAACTTCGCGCTCGAATAATCAATTCGGAGAATATGGTGTAAAATGTACCAGCTTCAACAACATCACCGACACCAACAGTACCATCAAAAACAACACCAGTACCATCAACAATCCATGCTTCAATATCACTATCTGTACTTCGAGTATGATATTCGTTCTACGTATCGTTCTACCTCATTTGTCTTCGTTCGACATGGCGAATATGTAATCTCTAAAGTTTTAGAGATTATTTATTCTAGTTTCAACCGAAAACTAAATGAGTTTAACATTATACTAACTCATTAAATCCATGATTACATCTGAAGAAAATATATATGTATATATGTTTTCATAAAGATTGTAATTAAAAATTCTTTTGTATAAACTGTTAATGGTGAAAATATTTTAACGGGTAGGTAATACCCGAGGAATATTTAGATTTCACATTAATAAGTTACATTGTACGTTCTTCGAATCTGATTCAACAGTCATTTACTATCCTACTTACATCCACAGATATACGTATCCATTCACCGCAGAATAACCATTTTCATTCAATTTCATATTTGGATTTTGACCTATCAGAATCCAACAAGTGGCATAATGAAGAAAACATTTGACGAAATAAAAATTCGATAGAAACAAACAAATTAACTCCAAAAAAAAAAAATTTGTTAAGAATCCACGCTAACTGTTCCAGCTAACTGTTCCTAGCTAACTGATTACATTTTTATTTATCGCAATTTAATTATCGCAATTTACATTCTCGCAATTTTATTTATCGTCATTTAATTTCTGTTATTTATTTTACGCACTTTAAATATCGGGACATGTATACAAGGTTTTGACATATCATATCGACCCATCTATATATTTTATTTGGAATAACCATAGACACTCTATATGCAGTAATGCGGGAATTAGCTATAAAGGGTTGAGGTTTATTCTATAATAATATATATAGTTTGAGTTGTGATCGAGTCTGAGACATGTACACGGGTCACGATACTTATTAATTAATTCGAATATTGTATATGAATTAGTGAATTTTTAACTGTGGATTATCGACTGTGGACTAATAACATTGGATAATTAAAATGAATTAAAATATTGATTATAACATATGAAACTAAACATTTCTTCAAGTTCGCCACTTGATTTCATCTTAAACCTCATTTGTATTTTGACAATTACAATCTACGTTCAAACCTTTCATGATTCTTGAAAACTCCTCAATCGAGCGGATGAACCAACGACACTTTATCTATGGAAGAAAAGATCGATGCATCTAGATATGCACCTGAAAACTCTCGAAAACTGAGTAAACGTTTAACACGTAGCTGTGCCAATTCCTTTGGTGTTATTATTACTTAAAATAACTCTGCAGTTCTTTTTCAAAATAGCCAATTTTGTCACAGCTCCAGCAAGACAACTTCAACTTTTCATTCGAAACAACTTTATTATGACTTTGATACATATGCAAACTCTTTTATTGTTACCGGGGAACCTTTCGTATTCTACCATATTACCAGCAGACGTACCAGCAACCTCGTTGCTTTTTGGTTTAAATCTCTCTGAAAAATCATTATATTTATTCATTGAAACCTTATCATATACTCATCCGCATCTTGTAACGAGAACTGCCATACCAATTATCGGGAGTCAGCAATCAGTACCTTGAAAACGCACAGCATATCTACATAAACAGTTATATGTATAACATTTATCTTTTAGAATTATGGTCTTTTATTCTGAAATTTTGAACAGCACTCAGTCTACAAATCAATACTCTGAATGTTGAAAAAGCTGAATGAAGCAGCAGAAACTGTAGACAACCGTAAACGACCTTAATCGTCAGAAGTTTAATGATAAAGAATAGTATGTTGGAAAAGCTCAGAAAAATTGGAACTGGAAAACGGATTGAGCTAACCACGAAGGAGACCAAGGGTAAATACAAGGACCACACTCTATATTTAAAGAATCTAATGATTCTGTTTCTGATGAAATCTTTAGCGAATACCTTGCTTTCGAATCTAAACCCTTACGGATAAATTTTCTTAACCATCCTTCGATATTAGAAATTCCAAGATATCATCGTATCTTTCATTATAAATATTCTCCATATTTTTGAAGATATTTTCATAACTGTTCTTATCTGAAATCATTAATCTCATCGTGATATCAGTGTTACATCATATAGAAACTGTTAGTTTCTATATTCTGTAAACTTTCAAGCTTAAATATGAATGTTATTGAAGTAATGTTGGGAACTGATGCATGAGTTAGTATAATATAATGACACTTGATCAATGTGATTATATTACAGTAAGTCATGCTGAGTATCTAAATGGATGTGATGATTCACAGATCATAACGTCATCATGTGCCATGTTACACGACTCTTACGTTCTGTCTAATCTATAAACATATCAAGAACATATGGTCCTATCTTTCCTTGAATTCTGATAATTTGACAAGTCAAATTGTGCTATTACCGTTTCTTTCTTAGAACATTAACAACGTTCATTCTGAAACTTGTATCTGCGAATCCTGGACCATTATAAGAGATGCCCAATCGTAAGAAGAAGAAACGTAAGGACAAAGCTCCGAAATAGAAATTGGAGTATAAATCGCAGCAAATAAGGGGGAGTATTAACTGGGGATGACAATGATTATAGAAAAAGAAGCAAGGACTTCGAAGTATAAGGGAAGATATAAAACCCGATAACAACATATAAATTACAAATCGTGGATATTAATACGAATAGCAATATAAAGACACGGTATAATTAAGAATAGTATCACCCCAAGGCGATGGTAGAAGTAAACAGATTTTTTCTGGTGGAAGAACGAAAAGAAGGATGACAGAAATGATAATTAGAAAAATATCAAGGATCAGAACTGGATGGAGCATATTGACGAATGCTTTAAAGTATGAATTAAGAAGAAAGAGTAGAAGATGTAAGATATGGAAAATAAGGAAAAGAAGGGGGTGGATTTATAGTAAAATATCCGACAGATCAATCGAAACAGATTATTGTATTTAATCAAAGAAGATTCTGATTTCCTTAATTACCGAAGAATCAAATCTTATCACGAAGATTTTCTCCAATCCCTTGAACTTCGGAAATCATCCATATCTACGTCAAAGGATATGACGAAACATTATTTTCTCATTTCACTCTTTTGTGATAGCTTCACTTATACTCTTCGTGTAATCGAATTATTTTATCCATATTACTCAATGATGATAGAACTCAAATTTCTAGCTCATATTCGTCATGAAAACATTTTTTATTGTCAGCCAGGACAACCTCACTCAAATTTCGAGACGAAATTTCTTTAACGGGTAGGTACTGTGACGACCCGGAAATTTCCGACTAAATTTAAAC
This sequence comes from Rutidosis leptorrhynchoides, assembly GCF_046630445.1. Lineage (NCBI taxonomy): Eukaryota > Viridiplantae > Streptophyta > Magnoliopsida > Asterales > Asteraceae > Rutidosis > Rutidosis leptorrhynchoides. The sequence goes on along the minus strand of NC_092333.1, from coordinate 225,831,395 downwards.
TTAATCTTTATATTTGATCTCGACACAATAAGCAAAGCCTGTAATGTTGAGTCCTAAAATGCTTGAACTATTTTATGAAATCATCTGACCTTTGACCATTCCCAACAATTCACGAACAAGTGTTCCAAATAAATATATATATATATAAATAAATATAATTAATTTAAAAATATGGGGTTTTTCTGAAGACTTTTATCCGCCACTAATTATCAACGGATCACGAAATACTATTCCTAATAAAACTGTCGGTAAGATATTTAATTAGATACACGTTTATTATTATTAATATTAATATTATTATATTATATTATATTATATATATATATATATATATATATATATATATATATATATATATATATATATATATATATATATATATATATATAATCTCAATTGAATCAATGAATTGAATGAATCCAGTGATTGAATTACTGTATGTTGATTCTTCACAATTAAAGCTATACGGAGTAATATTAATATATATGATATATCCATCCATCCAACCCACATATGTTGTCTCTGTTTAAACCACTGCACCACACATCTTTATATCTACATATACTTGTGTATGAAATCATTGCATCTGCTTTATCTTATTATATTATATATATTGTACGGGAGACATATTGATAAATCACCATTAACAACCCTTTGTTTTCATTTGTAAGTTGATAGTAATGTGATAGCACTATTTTACTTTATCATATTTTAATTCATCGACATGGGATGTCTATTATTATCATGTCATAAGTTATGTAATATAACTACGGTGCTTAATTGAATACTGTTTTTGTTTCTTATTCTCACATGAAGAATCTTACTGAGTTTATATACATAGATAAACATATTCACATTGATATACATATATGCAACACATATAGAGATAGAACCATCCTCCCTGCAAACGTTCATCACTCGACACCCATCAATATTTACGACACAAAACCCCATCTCCCTTAATTGTTTTCTGTACCGAATCACCATATTTCACTCACCACAAACCAAGTTAGAATACCATCACCACATGCACACTTACCACTTCTATTCCTTATGTTTCTGTTCGACCAAGATACTAACCGCTCACCACCTTTCTTTTTATCTTGTTTCCGTCAACCCCTCATCATAACAACCATCACAAACCCATTAACTACTGCTGCGGCACTTTTCTATTTTTCTATTTCGAAGCACTCACCACGACAAACACCCCACCGAAAATAACTACACTGCAACTGCTTCTGTTATCAATTTCATCTTTCGAACCACCACATCAACCACTCCATTAAGATGAAATTTCCTGTAAACTGTTATTTATGTTTACTATTTTTTTATTTAACTATTGTGATGATATAGAGTATAAATGTGACCTACATAGGTGTCATCTTAGTTTATTAAATAAAGTAAACTTGATCACAATTAAAGGGTGCAAGAAATTACAATCGATGAGCAGACAAGAGGAAAACGACGTGGTTGTTTCGGTACACTTCTTTTTGCTTTTAGAAAGTAAAGCATATTATAATCACAAGTGTGCTCATGGGATAACAATGTTGAATACCCATTTTGACCCTTAGATCTTTCTTTTCTGATAAACATTCCGCATACTTTCAAGTTTTGAAATCGACGAACTGTTAAGATAGGTAAGATAATCGATGAATAGATGATAATTAAGGAGATCGTGATTATGATAACGATTATGGATATTGAAAAATGGAGAATTTGGATTACAGTTTAAAGTTAATCTATTACATAATGAATATTTATGTAAAGTGCAGTATTGAGTTATGCTAGTAGGGAGTTATTGGCCGACCAACATAGGTCACAAAGTGAGGTTATATTGTTATTTTTTAAAGTAACTAAGATGAGGTGATGATGATGAAAATATGATAAAGAAACGCGTAATATTTTTTTTTCTGCTGTTCAAGATCATTCCCAATTCAAAAATTTAGTTAAGCTTTCCTTTCTTTGTTGGGCTGGTCATGTAACCCATTCCTGTTTATGTTCGATTACCAAAGACAAAACCGAACGCTACACCCTCACCACTCCAAAGAACACCCATATGTTACTCTATGAAACCTGCTATTATATAGGACTGCTGCTGCTTGAACCTTTTCATTTTGTGATCATTGAGTACATAAAACCTACGCCAATAACCACACACACACACTCGCACGATGACCACCACTTCCTGTTATGATAAAGATGATGTCGTGAAAGAAGATAGTGATATTTTAAGATGATGATTGATAACGATGAGATGAGATATGGTGATGATAATTTACGATGATCATATAACGAAACGTTTGTTGTTCTATTTCTGAATGAACTATAGTATACATACACACTTTTGTTACAACTTGGGTGATAATGGATTGGACTATTAATGAGCCTTTATAATTAATATAATGGGTTACAATTGTTGGTGGGCTAACTACATGATTGGGCCTTAAGAAGATGAAGGAAACGGATTATTGGGTTAAATATAAATGGGATTCAATCTTAAATAGAAATGGAGTAAGAGCTGAATGGTTGGGTGTTGATTGTGTTAAATGAGAGGTCGCGGGTTCGAGCCCCGCCATGGGCAGTTTATTATTTTTTAGCCTAATTTGAGGTAGTTACTTATCATTATTATTATTATTATTATTATTATTATTATTATTATTATTATTATTATTATTATTATTATTATTATTATTATTATTATTATTATTATTATTATTGTTATGAATACTACTTTTACATTAACAGTATTATTATAACAAATAAATATTTTCTATATAAGTATATACATATTCCAATTACCATAATATTACATATAATTTTATATATAAAGATTTTTATATAAATATTTACATATAACAAAATTATTGATTTTAAATATAATATTAAACTATATAAATATTAACTATTTTAAATATGTACAACTTAAATATATAAGTTATATAAGTTAAAGATATAATATATGAATTTATTTGACTATATGTATGTGTGTTAATATATATATAAATGATATAGGTTCGTGAATCCGAGGTCAACCCTACTTTGTTCAATGTCGTCATATGTATTTTTACTACAAAATACATTAGGTGAGTTTCATTTGATCCCTTTTTACTCTTTACATTTTTGGGCTGAGAATACATGCAAATGCTTTATTAACTGTTTTAAAATATTTATATGTGTGAGTTATAGTCCCACTTTTAAAATCTAATATTTTTGGGATGAGAATACATGCAGGTTTTATAAATGATTTACAAAATAGACACAAGTACGTGAAACTACATTCTATGGTTGAATTATTGAAATCGAATATGCCCCTTTTTATTAAGTCTGGTAATCTAATAATTAGGGAACAGACACCCTAATTGACGCGAATCCTAAAGATAGATCTATCGGGCCCAACAAGCCCCATCCAAAGTACCGGATGCTTTAGTACTTCGAAATTTATATCATGTCCGATGGAGGATCCCGGAATGATGGGGATATTCTTATATACATATTGTGAATGTCGGTTACCAGGTGTTCAATCCATATGAATGATATTTTTGTCTCTATGCATGGGACGTATGTTTATGAGAAATGAAAATATGAAATCTTGTGGTCTATTAAAATTATGAAATGATTATTTATGTTAAACTAATGAACTCACCAACCTTCTGGTTGACACCTGAAAGCATGTTTATTCTCAGGTATGAAAGAAATCTTCCGCTGTGCATTTGCTCATCTTAGAGATATTACTTGGAGTCATTCATGACATATTTCGAAAGACGTTGCATTCGAGTCATTGAGTTCATCAAGATTTTTATTAAGTCAATTATAGTTAGATATATTATGAAATAGTATACATGCCGTCAACTATCGTTGAAATGAAAGTTTGTCTTTTCAAAAATGAATGCAATGTTTGTAAAATGTATCATATAGAGGTCAAGTACCTCGCGATGTAATCAACTGTTGTGAATCGTTTATAATCAATATGGACTTCGTCCGGATGGATTAGGACGGGTCATTTCAAGCAGCATAACCAGTACCACCATCAACAACATCAACAGTACCATTACCACCACCAACAACAACCGCATCGCAAACCTCAACTTCACAATCTGTCCTACGAGCATCGACGTCATACGCCATGTAGATACCAAGGAATACCACAACGATGAAGTATTGATTCATAACTTCATTGAGGAAACATTCTACGGCGATTATGTAATTTCTAAAGTTTAGAAATTATCTATCTTAGCCTTAACCATAAATCAAATGAGTTTAATTTAATATTAACTCATTAAATCAATATTACATCTGAAGAAATATACACATATATATTTCCATAAAGACTGTAATAAAATTCTTTTGTACAAAATATTAATTGTGAAATTTTTTTTAACGGGTAGGTAATACCCGAGAGATATATAAATTCACAATTAATATGTTACATTCTTCGAATCTGATTCAACAAATAATCCATTATACTCCCTACTTCCACAACAATATACATTCTTTTATAGAAATCAAAACAACCATACTCATTCAAAATCTAATTACATATTCTGATTTTGAAATCTCAGAATTCGATTCAAGATATAACCGAAAGCATCACTCTTAGATTTCTACATCTTTCAAAACTATACTTTGACTTCAAAACTGTCCTAGAACCTCATTTCTATTCATGGAACTCACAAAAATATTTGTATCATTCAAAATCTTAGAACATCATATGCATATTAACAATTACAATATGTGTTCAAACACTTCGAAATTCCTAAAGACATGCGAGATGATGATCAAACCACATATTACCCACTGTCATGCATCTGAAAAGCTCTCGAAACCAAAGTTATAGTTTAACACGTATCCGTGTCAGATCCTTTGATATTTATTACCAAATATAATTTTTCAATCTCTTTCCAAAATAGACAGTTTTGTCACAGCTCCAGCAAATCACCTTCATTTGTTTATACGAATAAACCTTATTATAACAATTACCCCTTCATCATTGTTACCGGGGAACCTTTCATATCTCGCCACATTAGCAGTAAACTTATTAACAACTTCATTAACCTTCGACTTAAGCCTCTCCGAAAAGCCACTATACTTATTCATTAAAACCCCATCATGTACTCACCTACATCCTGTAACAATAATTGTCACACCAACTACTGGGAATTAGCAATCAGTATTTTGAATTTCGCGACAATTTTACGTCAAAAGTTATACATATAACGTCTATCTTCCAGACTTACATACTTCGAATGTGAATTTTCTGAAAAACATCCCAAACTATGAACTAGTTCTCCAAAATTGAAAAAATGCTGATGAAGCAGCAAAAACTGTAAATGACTTTAACAGTCAAAAGTTTGATGATAAAGAATAGTATGGTGGTAAAGCTGAGAAAAAGAGAAGGTTTGAAACTGGAAAACGGATTGAGCAGACCATGAAGGAGGCTGTGGACAAATCACAAAGACTAAACCTGCCTTCAAAGGATCCAAATGATTCAGTGTCTACTGAAATCGTTAGCAAACACCTTACTTCTTATTCTAAACCTTCACAGACAAATCTTCTTCATCATCCATATTATCGTATCTTTAATTATAATATCTTCGATATTCCTGAAGATATTTTCACAACTATTCTTATCCGATATCTTTTATCTCTTCGCAATATCTGCGTTACAACATAAAAAGAAACTGTGTTAGTTTCTAAATTTAAAAAAAAATTGAATTTAAAATAGGAATGTTTTTGAAGTAGTGTTGGGAACTGAAGCATGAGTTAGTATAATATAATGACACTTGATCAACGTGATTATATTACAGTAAGTCATGCTGAGTTTCTAATGGAACGTGATGATTCACAGAACATACCGTCATCATGTACTGTTTACACGACTCTTACATTCTACCCAATTTTCAAACATATTAAGAACATATCATCTTGATAGCTCTATATTTTCGGATATTCTGGTAATTTGCCAAATCAAGATCGTGCCATTACGATTTTCTTCTTGGAACATTAACTATGTTCATCCAAAAATTCATATCTACGAATTCTGGACTATTATCCGCTTGACTTAAGATCGGGAAGAGAAAATGAAAGCATGAAGCTCCGAAATATAATGGAGAATATAAAACCCGATAACAACCCCGAAATTACAAACCGTGTATATAAATGCGTATAGCAATATAAAGACAAGGGAGAATTAAAAACACAATAACCCCAAGGTAATGGTAGAAGAAAATAACTTCCTCCGGTGGTAGATGAAAAAGAAGAATGACAGATATGAAAGTTAAAAGTATATCAAGAATCAATACTGGATGAAGCATATTAATGACTGCTTTAAAGTATGAATTGGGGAGAAAGACTAGAAGGTGTGAGCTGTGGAAATAAAGAAACGAAGGGGGTGGAATTATAGTAAAATATCAGACAGAGAAATCGAGACAGATTATCGCATTTAAATAAAGAAGATCCTGATTTCCTTAATCGCCGAAGAACCAAATCTTATTGCAAAGATTTTCTTTAAATCCCATGAATTCCGAAAATCAATCATAACTACGTCATCGGTTAAAACGAATATACGTTTACTCATTTCACTCTCTTGCGATAGCTTCACTTATACTCTTCACGTAATCAAATTGTTTTATCTATATTACTCAATGATGATAAAACTCTATTTATCAACTCATATTCGTCATGAAAACATTTTTATAGTTAGCCATGACGACCTCGATCAAATTTCGGGACGAAATTTCTTTAACGGGTAGGTACTGTGACGACTCAAAAATTTCCGACCAAATTTAAACTTAACCTTTATATGTTTCTGACACGATAAGCAGAATTTGTAATGTTGAATCTCAAAAAGTTTAGAACTACATTCATGTAATCAATTACCCTTTGACCGTGTTCGACGATTCACGAACAATTATGTGTATATAGATATGTATATATAATATATAATATTAACTGAAAACATTAACAAAATATTAGATATATGATACTTTACATAAACATATTTGTTTTGATATATTTATCGACAGAATTAAGAGATAATATCAAATGATTGAATTATCAGATACATTATGATATGATTACGGGCCTATGTTATGAGGTCCACTGTGATTTAAGAAATCTATTTTTTTTTACAACTCATTACTTAACCAGTATGATAAAGATAACGATATTTATATTTTATTTTATTATATATATATATATATATATATATATATATATATATATATATATATATATATAACGATTTAAATTAATATTATATATATTTTTATACGCGTATTATACGTATATAGTTTTATACTTTTACTATACTTTAACTTTACCTTTACTTTACTTTTACTTTACTTTAACTTTAATAATTCATACTTTAATAATTCACTTTAATAATTCACTTTAATAATTCACTTTAATAATTCACTTTAATAATTTATACTTTAATAATTCACTTTAATAATTCATACTTTAATAATTCACTTTAATAATTCATACTTTAATAATTCACTTTAATAATTCATAATTTAATAATTCACTTTAATAATTCATACTTTAATAATTCACTTTAATAATTCAAAAATCTGTTATAAATAGAATTCAATAGGTTTCATTATTTCATAGAAACTTGAAAATATATTTCTCTAAACTCTCTCAATCGAATTACATATATATATATATATATATATATATATATATATATATATATATATATATATATATACTTAGTATTATTTCAAGATATTATTAGTGTACATAAAATACTACGACGGAGTTATATTCAGACGATTTCAAAATAAGTTTTCAAATGGGATAGAGCTAAGGAAATTATGGGTTATAGCTATGAAGGTTATGGGTATTGATCGAGGGTATTGCTCGTGAGGTCAACCTAACGTTTATCATTTTCTTTGCGTCTACGTACTTTCCTGCAATATTGAATCACAATATTGATACGTGAGCATTCATATCTTATCTTTTATATATTAATAGTGTATCCCTGACTAGTGCTCGAGTATATATGATTATGCATGTTTGTATGCTTAGTTTCATCGTTAAATAGTTTATGATAAATCACGAATTTGATACATATGCTACTGAGATAAGTTATATGATATGCATGTCGTTGAAAATCTGAAGAAAAAAATTAATAACTTTTCATTTAGAAATCGTGTGGTTTCGATGAACGGATTAAAAGATATGGTCAACTGAATTATCATTAATTTTAATATTATTATTAAAACAATTATTATAACTGTTATCAGTTGATGCTATTACTAAAATTATCTTTATTACTAAAAATTAATATTTTTATTGAAACTATCATTTTATTATTTTTATCATTATTATTATTATCAATATTATTTTATCAAATAAATATGCGTACAAAGATATTTTTACCACACGTAATGTAATTACATTAATAATACATACCACTATATTTTTATGATATTAAGTGAATTTTATAAATTTTATTATTTGAGATATATAAAAGTATATTTTTATCATATATGAATTTTAATATAAAATTTTATTTATTAATAAATGACTTGTATTATTTAGTATAATAAGATCTGATAAATATATTTAAATATATAAAACTACTATATATAAGTTATATAATAAACATGTATAGATTTTGGAAGTCATTTTGGGTCAAGTTGACTTTTGTAGACTTTTGCATGTCGGTCTCGAGCATTAAGATTGTGATACACTACGACTTGACCTAAATTGTTAGACAGATATTGACCAACATATAAATATATATACTTAATATAGGTTCGTGAATCCGAGACAAACACTGCACTTGTTCCGTGCCGTCATTTACATAATTGCTACGAAATACAGTATTGTGAGTTTCATTTGCTCCCTTTTTATATATATTTTTGGGCTGAGAATACATGCGCTGATTTATAAATGTTTTACGAAATAGGCACAAGTACTAAAACTAATTCTATGTGGGTTTAAACCAGAAATATACCCTTAGCTTGGTAACATTAAACTACTTGTCTTTGTACGGTAGGCGCGAATCCTAAAGATAGATCTATTGGGTCTGACAAACCCCATCCTGACTATGGGATGCTTTAGTACTTCGAGGTTATTTTAAACACACCTGATCTGGTGTACTTCAGAGGGTAAAACATGAACGTTAAAGCTTGTTACCGGGTGCCTACAACTTATAGAATACTTTTATACACTTGCGAGTGTACGGATATTTATAGAAACTGAAATCTTGGGGTCTATTACTATTACGGAAATGATGGATTATGATAAACTAATGAACTCACCAACCTTTTGGTTGACACTTTAAAGCATGTTTATTCTCAGGTATTAAAGAATTCTTCCGCTGTGCATTAGCTCATTTTAAGGATATTACTTGGAGTCATTCAAGACATACTTTGAAAGACGTTGCATTCGAGTCGTTGAGTTCATCAAGATTAATATTAAGTCAATTATAGTTGGATGTAATATGAAATGGTATGCATGCCGTCAATTTTTGATGTAAAGAAAGTTTGTCTTTTAAAAACGAATGCAATGTTTGTAAAACGTATCATATAGAGGTCAAATACCTCGCAATGTAATCAACTATTGTGAATCGTTTATAATGTATATGAACGGGTCCTTTCATTATTACTTTTAACTTAACCATAATCTTTTATCATACCTTATTCATTAATCACAATAATTATTCATATTCATATTCTTATAATCGTATTCATTATCATCTTCTTACACATAAAATCATAATCTTTGTCTTTATCATTATTCATTATAACTAGTTAAATAATCTTCTATCCTACTTACATAAGTTCATAATCGTACTCTTATAATTATCCCTTTTAACTTTTTCACCTACATAAAATCATAAATTTACTAATTGTTCATAACCTTAACTTTTTATTAATCGTAATACTTCATCAATATCATACTTCATATTCATACTTAAATTCATTAACCCTAACCTTTTTAATCATACATACTCATATTCATAAGTTTTATTCATACCTACTAGTTACCTCATAAAATCATAAACTTTTATCATAATACATACAACTATAACTTATTAGATTTAAAGTAGGAATGATCTAGGGTTTATAGACTACCTTAACAAAATTGAAGACAAGGATTTGGTGATGATGAGTGGCAAAAACAGACAGTCCAGTAGCAGCAGCAAAAAAGACCCAGTGAGGTCCTTTTGGGTCTAATCTTGATCACGTACAAAAACAGAAACCAACACGCAGAAGTAGCAGCACAACAGCAAGAACAAGCAACAACTAAGGACCAGTCTTGGGTCTGTATTGGGCTCTCAAATAAGCAAGATCACATCAGGTTTTGAAGCAAGAACAAGGAACGAGTTGCAGGTTTAATGGAAACTAGAGCAAGAAATAGAAACTAAAATGAAGCAACAAGAGTGGGTTGTAGAGTTGTTGGATCACGACAGAATCAACAACAAACCAGAAAACAAAAACGCAGCAATGCAGGCTTGAGGAGTGGGGTTTAGTCAACTAAAAAAGAACAGGCTGGGTGCTATTTTTTAGTCAATTGCAGTAGGGGTTTGGTGATGATGATTCACGACAGAATAACAGGCTGGAAGAGGGTTTCACAGTCGACAGAAAAACTAGAAGGAAAACAGAACTATCGACCAATTTGTCTGCAGGTTATTGTGGTGAACTTATGAGGAACACTTGAGGCTTTATATAGTTTTGTAGGTTTCCAAATTACCTTCATTATACTTGGAGATCAAGAACTTCTAGTTGGTATTAAACTAGGATTAACAAAGCTTAGGGATTAAGTTAACCCCCTAATCCAACTGTCGATTTTATTTGATACATGTTGACTTATTTATTTTTTTTCTTCCACGGTTTTACTTATTTATTTATATATATTATTTATATTTTTTTTACTATTAATATTAAGGTTATATTTAGTTTAAGTACATTTTATTTAACTATTTGTCCCTAACTTTATTAATTTATACTGGGTTCTAATTTAGTTTAATTCTTATAAAAGTCACATTTAATTTATTACATATAGTTTATGTTATTAATTCAGTATTAGGGTTAGGCCTTGTCATTAATAAATCTTTTGGGTTAGAGTTTAGATTATTAATTATTATTAGGTTTAGGGTTTCAGATTCGATATTAAATGGGATTAGGGTTTAGTAGTTAGTAAGTAGGGTTAGGTTTAGGGTTTTATGAAATTTCAGGGTTTTAACAATACACACGATCATTTAATGAAAGCAAAAAAAAAATTTAGTTCGTTTGTCGAAATGGATAACAACCCTAATGATGATGCACAAAATATGACATTAAAACCCTAAGGACAACTTGGTAAATTCAGAAGGGAAAAGTGAGGGTTGTTATAGTAGGAGACTTTGTTCCACAAGTTAGTTCAAGACTAGTGAAGTCAACATTTCAAAACAATGAAATCTCCTTTTCACCATTCCACTCAAGTCTCTTTATACCCAATATGCAGAGCATCGACCAAACAGCTCCATGAACCTTCTCTTGAAAACCCACCCAACTTTTGTTCCCTCTCCACATAGGGACAAAATAGTGTGATTCATGGAAACATCCTAAAAATTGGTCGAAGGTTGTCCCGCCTTGAAGACAAGGACAAGGGTCACTCCTTTCATCATGATGACTGAACTTAATTGACATTCATGTAAAAATCTCACTTGAGAAATGTACTACATGAATTATCTATGGTTATTATTTCTTGAATAAAAGGTTGTTATGTGTGCTTGTTATGCTTTTAATTATTATTTTCCACCATGCACAATTTAAAGGGGAGCTTTGCTCCAAGGGCAAGCATAGCTCTAGGGGGAGCTAACCTTTTTGCTTCGACAAAAGGGGGAGAAATATGGATACAAGTGATGTTAACACTTGTGTATTTATATCAAAATGTCCCTCATCACGTATATGTTTGTCAACATCAAAAAGGGCGAGAATGTTGGTTAATGGACTAACCGAAAAAGTTTAGTATGATGCTTAACCAAATAATATGTTTTGATGATGACACATACATATGCATAAGTGATGATCGACATCTTAACATAAAATACGCAAGTTCACTAATCCATACTTGATCTTGCAAATGACCAAATCAAACAAAACTTAGAATGAAAATAAAGATCATTAAAGTACACGGTAAAAGTACGGTCGACGTATACCTGACCGTAGAAGTCCGGACTGAATTTGCAATGCAGTTTTGTGAAAACAAGTTGCACGGTCATCACCACGGTCAACCGCAGTGCGACCGCAGAATTCACTATCACCATTTTTGACCGAATTTAGTTTGACCACTTCCCGACATCTATAATTCATGAAACCTTTCTCAACACGCTTAGATGCCTCCTCCATACTCAATTGAGCTTTGATCATAAAAACGCTAATCTTGGTTAATCACGCTTAATTACATCTTAATGACAATTTAACCATAGTTAAGCATAACACATAAATGTTAATCAATAACTTGTGATCTTAAAATTTGTCTAGACATTCTTAGGATGATCACCAAGTACCAACACACATAAGCTAATGTCACTAGAATACTAATTACAATTAAAGATTACTTAGTGACAAATTAAGGCTAAATGAAGAACAACATTTTGAAGTGTAACTAGTGAAGACTTATAATCCTAAAATACACTTAGATTGTAGTGACCCGAACATTTCTATTTTTATATATATATTAAATGAAATTGATAATTACATGATTAAGTGTTTCCAACATGTTAAGCAATCAAAATTGTTAAGACTTGACTAATTAAAATAGGTCTCATATAGACAATTGACCACCCAAGTTGACCGGTAATTCACGAACGTTAAAACTTGTAAAAACTATATGATGACATATATATGGATATATATGTATAGTTAACATGATATTATGATAAGTATTTATCTCATTAAGTATATTAACAATGAACTACATATGTAAAAACAAGACTACTAACTTAAGGGTTTCGAAATGAGACATATATGTAACGATTATCGTTGTAACGACATATATATATATATATATATATATATATATATATATATATATATATATATATATATATATATATATATATATATATATATATATATATATATATATATATATATATATATATATATATATATATATATATCATATCATATTAAGATATATTAATACATCATATTATCATGATAATATAATAATTTAACATCCCATTAGATATAATAAACAATGGGTTAACAACATTAGACAAGATCGTTCACTTAAAGGTTTCAAAACAACACTTACATGTAACGACTAACGATGACTTAACGACCCAGTTAAAATGTATATACATGTAGTGTTTTAATATGCATTTATACACTTTTGAAAGACTTCAAGACACTTATCAAAGTACTTCTACTTAACAAAAATGCTTACAATTACATCCTCATTCATTTTCATCAACAATTCTTCTCGTATGGACCCGTATTCGTACTCGTACAATACCCAGCTTCTAAATGTATTTACTATTGGTATAAACACTCTAATGATCAGCTCTTAGCAGCCATTGTGAGTCACCTAACACATGTGGGAACCATCATTTAACATCTAGCATGAAATATCTAACAAAACAACAAACTAATGGAGGCTATATGGAAACCCCATATTCACGTGAATGATCAACCTCACAAACACATTCTCATTCAATTTGTATGCATCAAATTACTCTCTCTCAAACTCTCTCTTCATGTTCTAAGTGTTCTTCATCACCTTCATCAAAATCTACATCAATCTAGTTCATAAATCGAAACATAAACCAACTTACAAAACAACAACTCAAGAACACATCAAGAACACTTCCAAGTTCGCTAGCTTACTTCCAATCTTGCAAATTCACTTTGAGTGATCATCCAACCTCAAGAAATCTTTCTTATTTACAGTAAGATATCTTTATAATACAAGGTAATACTCATATTCAAACTTTGATTCAATTTCTATAACTATAACAATCTTATTTCGAGTGGAAATCTTACTTGAACTTGTTTTCGTGTCATGATTCTACTTCAAGAACTTTCAAGCCTTCCAAAGATCCTTTGAAGCTAGATCTATTTTTCTCATTTCTAGTAGGTTTATCCATAAAACCTGAGATAGTAATAATGTTCTTAACATCATTCGATTCATATATATGAAACTATCTTATTCGAAGGTTTAAACTTGTAATCACTAGAACATAGTTTAGTTAATTCTAAACTTGTTCGCAAACAAAAGTTAATCCTTCTAACTTGACTTTTAAAATCAACTAAACATATTTTATATATCTATATGATATGCTAACTTGATGATTGAAAACCAGAAAACACGAAAAACACCGTAAAACCGGATATACGCCGTCGTAGTAACACCGCGGGCTGTTTTGGGTTAGTTAATTAAAAACTATGATAAACTTTGATTTAAAAGTTGTTCTTCTGGAAAAATGATTTTTCTTATGAACATGAAACTATATCCAAAAATTATGGTTAAACTCAAAGTAGAAATATGTTTTCCAAAATGGTCATCTAGACGTCGTTCTTTCAACTGAAATGACTACCTTTACAAAAACAACTTGTAACCTGTATTTCTGACTATAAACTTATACATTTTCTGTTTATATTCATAAACTTAAGTTCAATATGAAACCATATCAACTTGAATCACTCAAAACGGATTTAAAACGAAGAAGTTATGGTTAAACAAGATTGGATAATTTTGCTTGTTGTAGCTACGTGAAATTTGTAACAAATCTATACAAATCATATCCTAGCTAACTTATATTGTATTATACATGTATATATATTATGTAATCTTGAGATATCATAGACACGTATGTAAATGTTTTGACATATCATATCGACCCATGTATATATATTATTTGGAACAACCATAGACACTCTATATGCAGTAATGATTGAGTTAGCTATACAGGGTTGAGGTTGATTCCAAAAGTATATATACTTTGAGTTGTGATCTAGCCTGAGACGTGTATACACTGGGTCGTGGATTGATTCAAGATAATATATATTGCTTTATTTCTGTACATCTAACTGTGGACAACTAGTTGTAGGTTACTAACGAGGACATCTGACTTAATAAACTCAAATCATTAAAACATAATAAAAAATGTTGTAAATATATTTTGAAAATACTTTGATATATATGTACATATTTGTTATAGGTTCGTGAATCGACCAGTGGCCAAGTCTTACTTCCCGACGAAGTAAAAATCTGTGAAAGTGAGTTATAGTCCCACTTTTAAAATCTAATATTTTGGGATGAGAATACATGCAATTTTATAAATGTTTTTAAGAAATAGACACAAGTAAATGAAACTACATTATATGGGTGAATGATCGAAGCCGAATATGCCCCTTTTTGCTTGGTAACCTAAGAATTAGTAAACTGATCTACTAATTGAAGCAAATCCTAAAGATAGATCTATTGGGCCTCACGAACCCCATCCAAAGTACCGGATGCTTTAGTACTTCGATGTTGTTTTTATCATGTCCGAAGGATTTCCTGGAATGATAGGGGATATTCTTATATGCATCTTATTAATGTCGGTTACCAGGTGTTCACCATATGAATGATTTTTATCTCTATGTATGGGATGTATATTGAAATATGAAATCTTGTGGTCTATTATTACAATTTGATATATATATATATATATATATATATATATATATATATATATATATATATATATATATATATATATATAGGTTAAACCTATAAGTCACCAACATTTTTGTTGACGTTTAAAGCATGTTTATTCTTAGGTGATTATTAAGAGCTTTCGCTGTTGCATGCTAATATATGGACAAGATTTAGTGTCAACATGCTTGTATAATATTGTTTAAAACTGCATTCGGGATTTATTTTGTTGTAACATATTAATATTGTAAACCAATATGTATTTGTAGTGTGTAAGTGTGATATTTTTAGATTATTATTTCTGGATAATCTAGGTGGTGTCTTTTTAACCTTGTCGATAAAATAAAGGTTATGGTTTCTTTTAAAAACAAATGCAGTCTTTGAAAAACGTCTCATATAGAGGTCGAAACCTCGCAACAAAATCAATTAATATGGAACGTTTATAATCAATATGAACGGGACATTTCAGTTGGTATCCGAGCGTTGGTCTTAGAGAACCAGAATTTTTGCATTAGTGTGTCTTACCGAGTTTGTTAGGATGCATTAGTGAGTCTGGACTTCGTCCGTGTTTTTCTTCAAAAACGATTGCTGTCACACCCCCAAATAGGGCCTAGGGTATTTGTGACTAATTATATCAAATCACAGTTGTATAAACGAGAACGACTCTATATGAGACTTTTTGAATAAAACATTTATTAATAAAACAGCGGAAGCAGTAAAAGTTTTACATCAAATTCAAACTGAAATAATAATAGTAGTCTTAATGTAAAGTAAATGTAATGAAATGAAGACTCCATGTAGTAGCATTCAATTCTTCAAGTAGCAGTCATGGCAATCATCTTATTCGTCCCCTGAGACAAAACATGCTTAAAGTGTCAACCAAAAAGGTTGAGTGAAGTTCATAGGTTTAACAAAAAGTTTGACCGTTGTTTTAGACCACAAGATTTAGTTTGTAAAGTTGATCTCGAAAGATCGAAAGAAATAGTTATGCCAATTCGTGATATTTAAACTAAACGATAGTATGCCCCATGACAAGTTAGTTCTACTTATCGGTTTAATTTCATTATCAAGTAATACAAAGACATGGTCAAATGTATCAGGGACATTACTCCCGATAGGCCTACCCCCAATAGCCTAGCATGCCGAGCACTTAAAAATATCACTGTAGGGAGTTTAGCCGAACAAAGCCGGGTATAGCATAGTTTAAGCAGTTTGGTACTTGTGTCTAAAGTGTAAAAAGTAAAAAAAAAAAAAACAGCATGTGTCTCACCCCAAAAGTAAGTAAGTTTTGCTATCAATAAAAAGGGGCTATGAATTCACCTTAAATAGCAGTTAAAGTATTCCACGCAAGAAAGGAAAGTAAAGCAAGTAAGTGACCGGGAAATCAACTAGAAGTAGTTCTTTAAGAGAGAAATGAGAGATTAAGGTGCAAGTTTGAAATGAGAAATGTATGTGGTATTTATAGTTGAAAATGTTAGGTAAAAAAATAAAATAAGTAAAAGAAATAAAAAGAAAATATATATATTAAATCTTAAAATAATAAAAGTATTTTGTATTTTTATTAAAATTAATTCTTAAAAGTTAAAATAAGAAAAAGTAGTTTGTATTTTTATTAAAAGTTAAAATAAGAAAAAGTAGTTTGTATTTTTATTAAAAGTAAATCTTAAAAGTTAAAATAAGAAAAAATAGTTTGTATTTTTATTAAAAGTAAATCTTAAAAGTTAAAATAAGAAAAAGTAGTTTGTATTTTTATTAAAAGTAAATCTTAAAAGTTAAAATAAGAAAAATTAGTTTGTATTTTTATTAAAAGTAAATCTTAAAAGTTAAAATAAGAAAAAGTAGTTTGTATTTTTATTAAAAGTAAATCTTAAAAGTTAAAATAAGAAAAGTAGTTTGTATTTTTATTAAAAGTAAATCTTAAAAGTTAAAATAAGAAAAAGTAGTTTGTATTTTTATTAAAAGTAAATCTTAAAAGTTAAAATAAGAAAAAGTAGTTTATATTTTTATTAAAAGTAAATCTTAAAAGTTAAAATAAGAAAAAGTAGTTTGTATTTTTATTAAAAGTAAATCTTAAAAGTTAAAATAAGAAAAAGTAGTTTGTATTTTTATTAAAAGTAAATCTTAAAAGTTAAAATAAGAAAAAGTAGTTTGTATTTTTATAAAAGTAAATCTTAAAAGAAAAAGTAGTTTGTAATTTTATTAAAAGTAAATCTTAAAAGTTAAAATAAGAAAAAGTAGTTTGTATTTTTATTAAAAGTAAATCTTAAAAGAAAAAGTAGTTTGTAATTTTATTAAAAGTGTAACACCCCGTTTTCCCCGTATATGATTTATAGGTGTATTGGGTATGTACGAATGGCGTATGAAGGGTTCGGGACATGTTGGGTGTTGAGGTCTTGTATGCAAGGAAAGGAGTCAGATCACGTGGAATGTCGCGGCGCGACATATGAGGTCGCGGCGCGGCAATCAACTAGAAATCAGATCAGAAAGTGTGGTAAAGGAGGCACCAGACTCAGGCAAAGGTCGTGGCGCGACCATTAATACCGCGGCGCGGCGATACGGGCAAACTGGCACCAGCCTCTTGTAATTTTAAATGAAGTTCAAGGGCAATTTAGTCATTTCACGTTTGAGCCAGATTTGAGGCTTTAACCTCATCCATTCATTCCTTTTTCTTATTTCTTTTCCCTTTTCATTTCATTTTCCTCTCAAAAACTCAAACACCCAATTGGATTCAAGTAGGATTTTGGAAAGGAAGAAGCGGGTTTTGATCTTTGGTGTAGTTGACAAGTGTGTTCTCCTCGTTCTTAGCTACACGGTGATACTAGTGGTAAGCTCTAACTCCGAAATTCATTTTCGTGTTCATCATTCAAGTTTAGGGCTTTTGATTGTATGATTCATAGGTGAAACCCATTTAGTTGTTAATTGAAGGTTAACACCAAGATTCGGGTTTATTGTTGTTAATGTCGGGTTTTGGGTTTGGTGTGCAAGTTCATGCTTGTAAGACTTGTAAATGGTGTATAATCACTAGTATTAGTGATTATTGAGGTTTTGGGGACATTTAGGGTTCTTGGAGTTGACTAATTTTGACTAGAGCCAAAATTAGGGTTTGGTGATGATTTTGACCCGATTGTTGATTTATTAAGGTTTATAAACTTAAAATGGATTAAGTTGAAGTATTAAACCGAGTTAAATGTGTTTTGGTGTCAAGACTTGTAAACGGTGAGATTTTGACTTAATGGGTCAAAATTAGGGTTTTGGTGTCAAAATGGGTGAGACATGTGTTTAACACTTGTGTTTGGGTTTACTTGGCATATTAGGACCATTTTCACCCGTGTTAGTAATTATTGGTTAGTTTGGGCGCGGTTTGTACTTGGAATTACATTTGGGTCGAATTTGCACTAAGTGTCAAATTGGGTTGGTTTGTAAATCCAATCTAAGTGTGTTGTTGAATTTGTGATAATGGAATAGGTACTTTCCATTGACGAGTTGCGGATTACTTGGTTGCATTCATCAAGGCTTAAGGTGAGTGTTAATATCCTATATGCATATGTATGTGTAGGATGGGTGCGGGTCGGGTGAAGTGGTTCTCGGTTATAGAGCTCACTTCACATATAGGTGGATTGATGGACTTGTGTGTAGGTCCAATTGGTACGGTTGTGCATTTTGGTTGACCATCTTTGACGAGGTGCACACCTTGCGTGTACTCTATCACATGGGTGTGTGATGTGGATTATATAACCCCAATGGCGAAGGGTTAATATTGTGAGTGGGATAATTATGCGTGTACGTATATAATGTATTTATTTGTGTAGTATGAATGTGGTATTGTCGCGGTGTTCAAGACACCACATTCTAAGTAACGAGTAGTAGTGTCGCGGTGTTTAAGACACTACTCATTGTTTGATTGGCATGTGGTATTGTCGCGGTGGTTAAGACACCACATTGTCATGGGAGTGGAATTGTCGCGGTGTTCAAGACACCACTTATTATTTTGATTGACGTGTGGATTCGTCGCGGTGTTTAAGATGCCACATTGTCATGGGGGTGAATTAGTCGCGGTGTTTAAGACATCACCCGGGGGATTAGTGATTATGCGGTGTTTAAGTAGCGCTAATGGATGTTACGAACTCCGACGGTCTCTTACGAGTATCGTTCCCTTGTACGATTGGTTAACCATGGTTATTGTGTTGTAAGCGTAAGCAAATTATGTTATTCGAGATATATATATATATATATATATATATATATATATATATATATATATATATATATATATATATATACATATATATTGTATACATATAATGTTGTATTGTCGTGTTGTAGCAAACCCTCCGGGTGTAGCTTATTGGCATTGTTCACATCGTTGTTGGCAAACTTATATTTTGTTGATGTATCCTTAGCTCATTGCTTAGAGATCTTACGGTATGCTTAGACTAGCTTGCCTTGGTGTTTGGATGCTCCGGTATGCGGTATTTGTTATTTTGTGGCGTGTCCATTTTATGCATATATATGTATGTAGTATATTCTCACTCACTAAGCGTTAGCTTACCCTCTCGTTGTTGATATTTTATTGGTTCGCATGCTTGGCGGCTCGGGTAAGCTTGGGAATTAGAGATCTCGACTAGGTTGCTTTAGAAGATCTTGCTTTTGGACTCGATTAGGATTTGGGTAGCGTAGTCCCAAATCACCATGCTCGGTTTTGTGTAAACGTAACTAGTCGGGTCATAATGATTATAACCGGTTTATGATTTAATTAATGAACCATTGTATTAAGGAGTTTAAATCATTAATGTATGTTTTAAGTTCGATGAACTTACTTTGATAACAAATACGTTTTGGAATATGTGTAACGGGACCTAAAGTATTATTTAACGCGTATTAAAAGGAAAAATTTTTATGGGCCGGTTTTAATACGGGTTGGGTTGTTTCAAGTGGTATCAGAGCATGGTCTAAGGGATTTAGGTGACTTGAGATAGGTGCCTAGACTTAGACTTTTGTGTGTGCTTAATTTGTTGCGGGACTTGTAGGAGTACGGGTCGGAATGGGTTCTAGCTAGTGCCTTGTTTATAGGTTGACTAACGTTTATATTAGTAATGCGAATATTATTAATATGCTATTGTGATGTGATAATAATTCTCGCGTGTGTTTATATCGCGTAGAATTTTGTTTGTGTTTGCATATATCATCGAGCGAGATGGTTGTTGTACTAACGAGCCGATACAGCGTGTATGCGTAATAAGGACTTGCAAACCTTATTACGGGTGCAAATCGTGTCTAGCAAGTGATGTACGACAAATGTTTAGCAAGATGGGGCGGTGTTGTGCGTGTGATTTACACGTTCGTGGTCTAACCGCTTTGCATTCCTTAGAATGGCGACGGGAAATGGGATCGAGACGAACGACGCTGAGTTTAACGCTAGAGTTGCGGCCGCCGTTGCGGAGCAAATGAGTGCGTTTCGAGAAGAAATGGATAGGAAGTATTCCGAATTTCGAAATGGTGGAGAAATGGAGCATTGTCTTAAGAGCTTCATGAGGACTAAACCTCCGATGTATGACGGGAAACCGGATCCTTTAGTAAGCACAACTTGGATCTCGGATGTTGAAGGGTGTTTTCGTACTATTGAATGCCCTCCCGATAAAAAGACAAGACTCGCTACTAGTTTATTGGGGGTAGGGCGAAGGATTGGTTGGATGGTAAGATTGATCTTGTCAGTGGTGAGCCGTTTATGGCATTATCGTGGGACGATTTTAAGAAGGAATTCTTCGAGGAGTTCCGGACTTCAGCCGATATGTCGGAATTGCGTAATGAGTTGCGAAATTTGCAACAGGGTTCTATGGATTTGAATACTCTCAAGACGACCTTTATGTCGAAGGCTCGTTTTTGCCCGGAGTATTTAGGGAATGATCGTTTGTTGATGGAGGATTTCTATCGAACCTTGAATGATGACTTGAAGAATAAGATTAGCCAGGGTTACGCGAAATCATTTGCGGAATTATTCGCCGTGGCTAGAGGTTTCGAGTCGTATACGCGATCAAAGAAGGGTGAACCTTCGAGCGAGAGAAGGGTTGTTTCGCATGGTGCTCCGAGTAAGAGGACTAAGGGTCCGAGTGTGAGCACGGGTGGTACACGGATGGGTATATTGGATTCTAGTGCGTCTAGATGTTACAATTGTGGCATAAGGGGTCACAAGTCGTGGGAATGTTTGGTACCAAAAGGCGATGGCATGGTGTGCTTCAATTGCCAAGAAGAAGGACATCGTAAGTCGGAATGTCCCAAGCTAGAGGGAACGGGGGCGGCAAGGAGACGTTAAGGTACGTTTCGTTTTAATAAATATGTCTTTTGATTATTTATTAAGTGCCGTTTGAAGTTGAGTTTATTAAATACATTGTGTTGTGCATGTTATTGATATGGGTGACGTTCCTAATGGAAGTACCCTATGACGACGTTTTGATTGACGGGCGAAGGGCGTAAGACTTGGTGTAACCAAGCATTCTTTGATATTTGTAAAATGTTTCTACCAAGCCATGGAAATGGGTTGGTGTTCGGTTGTTAAGCGCGTGTTCGCTTTTGTGTTGAGGTCGATGAACCGTGAGGTTCGACGGGTGGGCTGAAACCCTTGAGATCGAGTGTTTTGAATCTCGATGTATGTTGGTAATGGAGTGTTTATGACGCGACATTAGGTGCCTCTTTTATACCTACTAGCGTGGTGTTCGACTCCGATTATGTTGCGGTTACATTGTACTTAGGGTACCGAAGTGAAATCCTTAGGTACATGAGTGACTAGGTGGAATTTGACAAACTAAAGCAATTGGATGATTGCGAAGGTATGGTTTGTGTAATCGTGGTACACTTTTTGCTCGAAGTGTTTAAGGATTGATTGAAATCCTTTGTGTGCTCAAGACTGGAGCAAGATATGGTGACGGGTCGTGTGAGCCCAATCTTTGTAAAGTCTACCTTAGGTAGCATTGCACGGTTGTACGAGTTGTGGATATAGGACGTAGTTCCAAATGGGGGAGTTACACTCCCGCACGAGGAAGTTTTAGTGTGAGATTTCAGATGATGCTTTTGGTAGATCCGGAAAATGTTGTCGAGACCTGATTTTGGTCGATTTGTGGTAGATTACAATTTCGGATAAATTGTACTTATGGTTTGGATTTGAATTATCACCGAGGTGGTAATGTGGTAAATCTCGATTGAGAGATAATGGACGTGTTTGGCGAGCAAGGTGAAATCCTTCTGTTAAGGGAGGTGTGTGTCGGATTCTCTTCTAGAGAATAATTGTTTTGTGCCTATGTTTGATATAGGTGGTTCTTGCTCGTGTATGTGAATGGTTAGTGGTATCCGTTAGGATTCACTATGGCGTAGCAGAGCGCGATGTTACGCTACTCGTCGTTCGAGGCCAAAAGGGCGTTGATTGATGAAGCATGACTTTCGGGTCCGCTGACTTCATCATGGTATTGGTGATTGATGAAGCATGACCTTTAGGGTCTGCTGACTTCATCATGGGAGTATGCGATTGGTGGTGCATGACCTTCGGGGTCCGCTGACTTCATCATGAGCGAGGTGTTATATCGGTGAAGCATGACTTTCGGAGTCCGCTGACTTCATCCGGTGTTGAGATTGGTGAAGCATGACCTTCGGGGTCCGCTGACTTCATCATGGGATTATTGATTGGTGAAGCATGATATTCGGGTTCGCTGACTTCATCATGGTAGTGAATCGCGTGTAGTTCGGATTCACTAAGGCGCGTGTGTTTTCGGCCAGCCTTCGTGTTGTGTGATCTGTCAGTTGTTTTATACACCGATGGTGGGGTCTTAAGGACCGTGATGTTGATCTGTTGGTTGTTTTATACACCAATGGTGGGGTCGTAAGGACCGTGTTGTGTGATCGATCGGGTGTTTTTATACGCCGATTGTGGGGTCGCGAGGACCATGTGGTATGATTAGTGATGCGATAGCCGTGTTTCGCTCACGTGTTGTTACGGGTGTGACGATAGTCGATTTTGTACACCTTTGGATTTGGCGTTTTCATAGTCGTTTTGGGCGCTATCGGTTTTAGCCTTTTGATTATGATGTTACGGTAGTTGCGTATTGATCGTATTGCGCACTACAAGGGATGTTTAGTGATTGGTGTTATCCGTCAGGATTCGTTGGTTCGGTCTTCATCGTTTCGGATTGTTGACCTTAGGTTGAGACTTGATTGCTTTTAGTGTTGTACTCGGTAAGGGTACGCTAAGGGGTTGATATCTCGGTACGAGATTGGTTGAGTTTTCCCGATGTTAGGGAATGAACATGGTTTTAGTGCTCGGATTGTGGATTTTATAAATCGCGGGTGACGATTTAGTTGTTAAAGGTGATTCATTGGGAAGAATTGCTTAGGAAAGTCGGTTGGGACTTATGTTTGAGGATCGTGAAGTGTGGTCCGTTTGGGTTCGTGACTAGGATCACGAGGACGTGATCGGATTTAAGTGGGGGAGAGTTGTAACACCTCGTTTTCCCCGTATATGATTTATAGGTGTATTGGGTATGTACGAATGGCGTATGAAGGGTTCGGGACATGTTGGGTGTTGAGGTCTTGTATGCAAGGAAAGGAGTCAGATCACGTGGAATGTCGCGGCGCGACATATGAGGTCGCGGCGCGGCAATCAACTAGAAATCAGATCAGAAAGTGTGGTAAAGGAGGCACCAGACTCAGGCAAAGGTCGCGGCGCGACCATTAATGCCGCGGCGCGGCGATACGGGCAAACTGGCACCAGCCTCTTGTAATTTTAAATGAAGTTCAAGGGCAATTTAGTCATTTCACGTTTGAGCCAGATTTGAGGCTTTAACCTCATCCATTCATTCCTTTTTCTTATTTCTTTTCCCTTTTCATTTCATTTTCCTCTCAAAAACTCAAACACCCAATTGGATTCAAGTGGGATTTTGGAAAGGAAGAAGCGGGTTTTGATCTTTGGTGTAGTTGACAAGTGTGTTCTCCTCGTTCTTAGCTACACGGTGATACTAGTGGTAAGCTCTAACTCCGAAATTCATTTTCGTGTTCATCATTCAAGTTTAGGGCTTTTGATTGTATGATTCATAGGTGAAACCCATTTAGTTGTTAATTGAAGGTTAACACCAAGATTCGGGTTTATTGTTGTTAATGTCGGGTTTTGGGTTTGGTGTGCAAGTTCATGTTTGTAAGACTTGTAAATGGTGTATAATCACTAGTATTAGTGATTATTGAGGTTTTGGGGACATTTAGGGTTCTTGGAGTTGACTAATTTTGACTAGAGCCAAAATTAGGGTTTGGTGATGATTTTGACCCGATTGTTGATTTATTAAGGTTTATAAACTTAAAATGGATTAAGTTGAAGTATTAAACCGAGTTAAATGTGTTTTGGTGTCAAGACTTGTAAACGGTGAGATTTTGACTTAATGGGTCAAAATTAGGGTTTTGGTGTCAAAATGGGTGAGACATGTGTTTAACACTTGTGTTTGGGTTTACTTGGCATGTTAGGACCATTTTCACCCGTGTTAGTAATTATTGGTTAGTTTGGGCGCGGTTTGTACTTGGAATTACATTTGGGTCGAATTTGCACTAAGTGTCAAATTGGGTTGGTTTGTAAATCCAATCTAAGTGTGTTGTTGAATTTGTGATAATGGAATAGGTACTTTCCATTGACGAGTTGCAGATTACTTGGTTGCATTCATCAAGGCTTAAGGTGAGTGTTAATATCCTATATGCATATGTATGTGTAGGATGGGTGCGGGTCGGGTGAAGTGGTTCTCAGTTATAGAGCTCACTTCACATATAGGTGGATTGATGGACTTGTGTGTAGGTCCAATTGGCACGGTTGTGCGTTTTGGTTGACCATCTTTGACGAGGTGCACACCTTGCGTGTACTCTATCACATGGGCGTGTGATGTGGATTATATAACCCCAATGGCGAAGGGTTAATATTGTGAGTGGGATAATTATGCGTGTACGTATATAATGTATTTATTTGTGTAGTATGAATGTGGTATTGTCGCGGTGTTCAAGACACCACATTCTAAGTAACGAGTAGTAGTGTCGCGGTGTTTAAGACACTACTCATTGTTTGATTGGCATGTGGTATTGTCGCGGTGGTTAAGACACCACATTGTCATGGGAGTGGAATTATCGCGGTGTTCAAGACACCACTTATTATTTTGATTGACGTGTGGATTCGTCGCGGTGTTTAAGACGCCACATTGTCATGGGGGTGAATTAGTCGCGGTGTTTAAGACATCACCCGGGGGATTAGTGATTACGCGGTGTTTAAGTAGCGCTAATGGATGTTACGAACTCCGACGGTCTCTTACGAGTATCGTTCCCTTGTAGGATTGGTTAACCATGGTTATTGTGTTGTAAGCGTAAGCAAATTATGTTATTCGAGATATATATATATATATATATACATATATATTGTATACATATAATGTTGTATTGTCGTGTTGTAGCAAACCCTCCGGGTGTAGCTTATTGGCATTGTTCACATCGTTGTTGGAAAACTTATATTTTGTTGATGTATCCTTAGCTCATTGCTTAGAGATCTTACGGTATGCTTAGACTAGCTTGCCTTGGTGTTTGGATGCTCCGGTATGCGGTATTTGTTATTTTGTGGCGTGTCCATTTTATGCATATATATGTATGTAGTATATTCTCACTCACTAAGCGTTAGCTTACCCTCTCGTTGTTGATATTTTATAGGTTCGCATGCTTGGCGGCTCGGGTAAGCTTGGGAATTAGAGATCTCGACTAGGTTGCTTTAGAAGATCTTGCTTTTGGACTCGATTAGGATTTGGGTAGCGTAGTCCCAAATCACCATGCTCGGTTTTGTGTAAACGTAACTAGTCGGGTCATAATGATTATAACCGGTTTACGATTTAATTAATGAACCATTGTATTAAGGAGTTTAAATCATTAATGTATGTTTTAAGTTCGATGAACTTACTTTGATAACAAATACGTTTTGGAATATGTGTAACGGGACCTAAAGTATTATTTAACGCGTATTAAAAGGAAAAATTTTTATGGGCCGGTTTTAATACGGGTTGGGTTGTTTCAAAAAGTAAATCTTAAAAGTTAAAATAAGAAAAAGTAGTTTGTAATCTTATTAAAAGTAAATCTTAAAAGTTAAAATAAGAAAAAGTAGTTTGTATTTTTATTAAAAGTAAATTTTAAAGGTTAAAATAAAAAGTAGTTTGTATTTTTATTAAAAGTAAATCTTAAAAGTTAAAATAAGAAAAAGTTGTTTGTATTTTTATTAAAAGTAAATCTTAAAAGTTAAAATAAAAAGTAGTTTGTATTTTTATTAAAAGTAAATCTTAAAAGTTAAAATAAAAAAAAGTAGTTTGTATTTTTATTAAAAGTAAATCTTAAAAGTTAAAATAAGAAAAAGTAGTTTGTATTTTTGTATCTATTTATTAAAAGTAGATATAGTTTTTTTTTTTTTTAAATTCTAAAAAAAATCTTTTAATACATTTCTAAGAACATTTAACATTTTATTTCTATATTTGTTTAATTATTAAATACGAATTTTGTATAAAAATTATTATTATATTCAGTTTTTATAATTAAAATTAATATTTATGATTATTACTTTATAGTTTTTATTAGTTTTATAAATGTTATAATATTATTTATTATTTAGTTAATTATATATTCTATTAACTAAATAACAAAAGTAATATAAATATTATATATATTCATTGATGTAATTATGTTATATTATATAACATAACCTTATTTATAATATTTATAATTATATTATTTATTTTAAGCGTACGTTTATTCGGTCAACGTTAAATTTATTCGTATATAACAACTCTAGGTATTTTAGTAAAATCGGAAGTTGAAAAGTGAGGGTTGTTATAGTACCTACCCGTTAAAAGAAATTTCGTCCCGAAATTTAGTTTTTGCCATCAATCGGCGTTGTTCATACATAGACGAGGATATTTACGTTTTATTTGGTCTTCACGTTCCCAGGTATGTTCGCGGCCTCTCGTGAATTCCAACGGATAGAATATTGTTCTGTTTCATGCATTTAAATCATACGAACCCTAATTTCTTAGAGGTTTTTCTATAAAGTGCATTTTATCATTAATGCGGAGGTTATCTAAAGGATTAATAAGAGTGTCATTTGACTAGGTTATCCTCAAAAGGGATGATGGTGCTATACGAGCATTTTAGTAAACTGAACACATGAAATGTGTTATGAATAGTATTGAGCTTATTTAAAACTTTGAGTGTTTATGCCACAATATTAGGGTAGACAAAACAGAGAGTAGTTCATGAAAATTATAGTCATGAAGTTTGATAGAGATCATCATTGTTTATAACAAGAATATTGTAATGATGAATATAAGTTGAAAATATAAAGTTTTATCACTACTGAATAATATGGATAAAACGATTTGATTATAGGAAGCGTATAAACGAAGCTATTGTAAAAGAGTGAATAAGAAAATTAAATGTCCGCCTTAACTTTTGACGTAGTCACGGTTGATTTCCGGAATTCAAGGGATTAAAGGAAATTTTCGTAATCCATAAGATTTGATTCTCCGGTAATTAAGGAATTTGAAATTTTCTTTGATTAAATGCGGTGAATTGCTTCAATTGCTGTGTTTGGAATTTTGCTATAAATTAGCTTCTTCCGTTTCATTATCTTCACCACTTCTATACTTTCTTCCTAAATTCATACTTCCAACAGAATTTGCTAATATGCTCAATCCCGTATTGATACTTGTTATTATATTAACCATATATGCAGTCATTCTTCTTTTTCTTTTACCACCAGAGGAATCTGTTTACTTCTACTATGCCCTTGGGGTTATAGTGTTTTTAATTCTCCCATGTCTTTACGTTGTAATACGTATTGATATACACGGTTTGTAATTTCGTATCGTTATCGGGCTACATATTTTCCCTTATATGTCGGAGCTCTTTACCTTTTTATTCTCCTCTCGACTCTAAGTAAAGCGAGTAATGGTCCAGAATTTGTAGGTATGAAGTTTCGAATGAACCTAATGTTCTAAGCATAATATCATGATTTGATTTGGTAAGTTACCAGAATTACTGAGGATAGAACTATTAAGAATATATTTTCTTGATATGTTCAGAGATTAAGTAGAATGTAAGAGTCGTGTAACATGGCAAATGATGATTATAAAGTCTATGAATCATCATCTTCCATTAAAATTTAGCATGACTTACTGTAATATAATCACGTTGGCCTGACGTCATTACATTATACTAACTCATGCTTCAATTCTCAACACTTCTTCAAAACATTTATAAGTTAAACTTGGATTTTACAGAATATAGAAACTAAAACAGTTTTCCTTTATAAATATATCGCAAAGAGATACTTAATTGCGGACAAGAATCGTTATGAAAATATCTTCAGAAATATAGAGGATATTTATGATGATATTTTGGAATTCTTAAGTTCGAAAGTTGATGAAGAAAAATTTTCCGCAAGCTTTTAACATGATTTCGGAGCAAGATATTCTCTAAACATTTCATCGGATCCAGAATTACCTGGATTCTTTGAATATAGGGTTTGGTCCTTGTATTTTTCCTTGGTCTCCTCCATGGTTAGCTCAATCCATTTTTCAGTTCCAAATTTTCTTTTGAGCTTTTCCAACGTACCATTCTTTATTATCAAACTTTTGGCCATTAAGACCTTCTACAATTTTGCTGTTTCCTCTGCATTTAATGCAGCCATATTTGAATCATCGGTTATCAATCCGAGATGGTTTTAAGAAATTTCGTTTTTAGATGATTAAACGATGATTATGATCATCAACGGATCTATTGGTTGATGAATAGGCATTGTTGATTTCAAAAGTGATGAATGATAATTTCGGTGGGTTGATGTGATAATTCATCTTAGAATACGAATGAATATAATTC
Source organism: Rutidosis leptorrhynchoides (assembly GCF_046630445.1). Classification (NCBI taxonomy): domain Eukaryota; kingdom Viridiplantae; phylum Streptophyta; class Magnoliopsida; order Asterales; family Asteraceae; genus Rutidosis; species Rutidosis leptorrhynchoides. The sequence continues at coordinate 225,801,833 of NC_092333.1, read as the reverse complement.
ATGAATGTAGCGATCTTTAGGAAGATAACATCTGCTAAAGCTTTTCTTGGATTCTGATATGTCAGAATATGTAATTGAATTTGTATGCAAAAGGTGAACGGATACATATGTGAATGTAAGTAGTATAGTTACTGATTATTGAATCAGAATTGGAGAATGTACAATGTAACATATTAAAGTGAGATATAAATATTTTCTCGGGTTTTACCTACCCGTTAAAATATTTTCACAATTAACAGTTTGTACAAAAGAATTACAATCTTTATGAAGATATACGTTCATATATATATTCTTCAGATGTAATCATGGGTTTAATGAGTTAATATAAGATTAAACTCGTTTGATTTACGGTTGAAACGAGAATAAATAATCTCCAAAACCTTAGAGATTTCATATTTGTCGCGGAATATTTCACTAATGAAGTTATGAATCAATACTTCATCTTCATTATTTTTGATTTACTTCGGTATATGAAGTTGGTGCTCGTGGAATTCTTGTGAAATTCGCAAGACACGAATGATGTTTTCTACAAAGTTTCGAGTACATCGAAAATGAAAGTATACAATCAAACATGTATTTGAATAATACACTTAGTTTATTATGAAATGGAGTTTATTGTACTGAAGCAGTGATTAATGATTGTTAAGTCATTAACGAAGGAGGTACATCATAGCATATTAGTGATATGAATTAACCAAGTAGTACATACTAGTTAAGATTCACACGTAATAGCTTAGTATGAAAAGGTTTATTATTGTTTCAAACTATTTATATATAAAGTATACATATATAATTCTTCAGGAAGAATGAGTCAATACATCTTAACTCATTATTACTAATATTCCTTGGTATCTATGGGGCGTATGATGTTGATATCCGAGATACTGAGTGTGATGTTGAGGCGTGAGATGCGGATGTTGTTGTTGGTGAAGATAATGTTGTTGGTCGTGATGCTAATGGTACTGGTGGTGCTGGTTATGCCACTGGTGCTGCTGATGCTTGTAGAATTCGCACCATATTCTCCAGAGCCACCACTCGAGCGCGAAGCTCATTGACTTCTTCTACTATTCCGGGATGATTGGCAGTTCGAACAAGGGGATGAATAAGATCTATAATTTTAGATATTATATATTCGTGACTGGATATCCTGGAAATGAGGGTGAAAATAGTGTTTCGAACGGGTTGGCCGGTAAGTGCTTCAGGTTCTTCACCAAGAGGTGAATTCGGTTGGTGGAAGGGATCACCTTCTTCTTGTCTTCATTGATTAAGTTTACTACGAACTCATCCCCAATTCATCCAAAATAGATTATGGTTGATTGGTTGGTTCATTCCGGTTACGCTGCCATTGGAGCTTGAGGAATCAGATGAGAAATCCATATTATGTGATCGGATAAGGGTTTCGATATGAGATTAGTGTTGAATACTGGATGATATATCCGTTTCCTTGAATACGTGTATATAGCAAAAAGATTTCCGTAATTTACGGAGGGAATTAAGGAAAAGTGTTAGACAAAGTCTATTGGGATAGATACGATAAGATATAATAAGATATGATGTGTCGAGATCATAAAGTGATAAGTATGTAATCTAATAATCTTTTGATTAAAGACTTTCAATTCGTATACTGTGATAACCCAATGACATTTTCCAGTTCGCAAATCGATGCATAAAGGCATAAGGCATATAGGTACGTGATATAACAGGGAGTTACATACGTTTGAGTGTGAGTAGTAACAAATATAGGAGTTTCAAAAATCATGGATAATATTTCATGTAATACATATGTAATACACAAAACCATGATAGATGACATAGGAATGTCAAAAATTTCAGAAATCATGGTGTCGCATTTAAATGCGATGGCGTAATTGGATAGTACTTAGGAAAATTCTTAGATTGGCTTGGCATTCTAAGATAAGTAAAGTTTCTAAAGTATAGTGTAGTATTTAACAGTTAAAGGCAACAATTAAAGGCACTATGGTCAAGGAAAGTTGTAGTCCTACATTACTAAGGTACCTAATTGTATAAGACACACATAAAATGCAATCCTGGTTCTCTACAACAACTCTGCTCTGATACCAATCTGTCACACCCCCAAATAGGGCCTAGGGTATTTGTGACTAATTATATCAAATCACAGTTTTATAAACGAGAACTACTCTATATGAGACGTTTTGAATAAAACATTTATTAATAAAACAGCGGAAGCATTAAAAGTTTTACATCAAATTCAAACTGAAATAATAATGGTAGTCTTAATGTAAAGTAAATGTAATGAAATGAAGACTCCATGTAGCAGCATTCAATTCATCAAGTAGCAGTCATGGCAATCATCTTAGTCTTCACCTGAGACAAAACATGCTTAAAGTGTCAACCAAAAAGGTTGAGTGAAGTTCATAGGTTTAACAAAAAGTTTGACTGTTGTTGTAGACCACAAGATTCAGTTTGTAAAGTTGATCTCGAAAGATCGAAAGAAATAGTTATGCCAATTTGTGATATTTAAACTAAACGATAGTATGCCCCATGACAAGTTAGTTCTACTTGTCGATTTAATTTCATTATCAAGTAATACAAAGACATAGTCAAATGTATCAGGGACGTTACTCCCGATAGGCCTACCCCCAATAGCCTAGCATACCGAGCACTTAAAAATATCACTTTAGGGAGTTTAGCCGAACAAAGCCGGGTATAGCATAGTTTAAGCAGTTTGGTACTTGTGTCTAAAGTGTTAAAAGTAAAAAAAAAACAGCATGTGTCTCACCCCAAAAGTAAGTAAGTTTTGCTATCAATAAAAAGGGGCAATGAATTCACCTTAAATAGCAGTTGAAGTATTCCACGCAAGAAAGGAAAGTAAAGCAAGTAAGTGACCGGGAAATCAACTAGAAGTAGTTCTTTAAGAGAGAAATGAGAGATTAAGGTGCAAGTTTGAAATGAGAAATGTATGTGGTATTTATAGTTGAAAATGTTAGGTAAAAAAATAAAATAAGTAAAAGAAATAAAAAGAAAAATATATATTAAATCTTAAAATAATAAAAGTAGTTGGTATTTTTATTAAAATTAATTCTTAAAAGTTAAAATAAGAAAAAGTAGTTTGTATTTTTATTAAAAGTAAATCTTAAAAGTTAAAATATGAAAAAGTAGTTTGTATTTTTATTAAAAGTAAATCTTAAAAGTTAAAATAAGAAAAAGTAGTTTGTATTTTTATTAAAAGTAAATCTTAAAAGTTAAAATAAGAAAAAGTAGTTTGTATTTTTATTAAAAGTAAATCTTAAAAGTTAAAATAAGAAAAATTAGTTTGTATTTTTATTAAAAGTAAATCTTAAAAGTTAAAATAAGCAAAAGTAGTTTGTATTTTTATTAAAAGTAAATCTTAAAAGTTAAAATAAGAAAAAGTAGTTTGTATTTTTATTAAAAGTAAATCTTAAAAGTTAAAATAAGAAAAAGTAGTTTGTATTTTTATTAAAAGTAAATCTTAAAAGTTAAAATAAGAAAAAGTAGTTTGTATTTTTATTAAAAGTAAATCTTAAAAGTTAAAATAAGAAAAAGTAGTTTATATTTTTATTAAAAGTAAATCTTAAAAATTAAAATAAGAAAAAGTAGTTTGTATTTTTATTAAAAGTAAATCTTAAAAGTTAAAATAAGAAAAAGTAGTTTGTATTTTTATTAAAAGTAAATATTAAAAGTTAAAATAAGAAAATTAGTTTGTATTTTTATTAAAAGTAAATCTTAAAAGTTAAAATAAAAAGTAGTTTGTATTTTTATTAAAAGTAAATCTTAAAAGTTAAAATAAGAAAAAGTAGTTTGTATTTTTATTAAAAGTAAATCTTAAAAGAAAAAGTAGTTTGTAATTTTATTAAAAGTAAATCTTAAAAGTTAAAATAAGAAAAAGTAGTTTGTAATCTTATTAAAAGTAAATCTTAAAAGTTAAAATAAGAAAAAGTAGTTTGTATTTTTATTAAAAGTAAATCTTAAAAGTTAAAATAAAAAGTAGTTTGTATTTTTATTAAAAGTAAATCTTAAAAGTTAAAATAAGAAAAAGTAGTTTGTATTTTTATTAAAAGTAAATCTTAAAAGTTAAAATAAAAAGTAGTTTGTATTTTTATTAAAAGTAAATCTTAAAAGTTAAAATAAGAAAAAGTAGTTTGTATTTTTATTAAAAGTAAATCTTAAAAGTTAAAATAAGAAAAAATAGTTTTTATTTTTGTATTTATTTATTAAAAGTAGATATAGTTTTGATTTTTTTTATAAAATTCTAAAAAAAATCTTTTAATAAATTTCTATGAACATTTAACATTTTATTTCTATATTTGTTTAATTATTAAATACGAATTTTATATAAAAATTATTATTATATTCAGTTTTTATAATTAAAATTAATATTTATGATTATTACTTTATAGTTTTTATTATTTTTATAAATGTTATAATATTATTTATTATTTAGTTAATTATATATTCTATTAACTAAATAACAAAAGTAATATAAATATTATATATATTCATTGATGTAATTATGTTATATTATATAACATAACCTTATTTATAATATTTATAATTATATTATTTATTTTAAGCGTACGTTTATTCGGTCAACGTTAAATTTATTCGTATATAACAACTCTAGGTATTTTCGTAAAATCAGAAGTTGAAAAGTGAGGGTTGTTATTAACATGAAAATATTATGTGTTATATTAATCTCTTAACGTGTTTGATATTGTGTGATAGAGGTGTACCTCTAGTACAAATCCCATCGACTCACCTAATAATACTGAAGAGTCGAATATACTTTGGGTAGATTCACAAATTCCCGAAGAGGAACTGGAAGAGCAGGAACCGGAAAAGGAGGAACCGGAAGTAGAGGAACCGGAAGAAGAGGAACCGGAAGAGGAGGAACCAGAAGAAGAAGAGGTTCCGGAGGAAGAAATATTGATACCTACAGTAAATTGATTAAATAAAAGAAAATCCTCAACCAACGGACCAAAGTTAAAAATGGTCAATGGTGTTTCCGCCGAGGAAGCAAAATATTGGGAAGATTACCAATTTTCTGATGAATCGAATCCCGATGAGGATTCCGATGATGTTATAGAAATTACCTCGGCCCAATTTAATAAAGCAAAAGAAAATAATAAGGGAAAAGGTATAAAAATATAGAAACCTGATTCCAACCCCGATGAACTTTATATGTATCGGCAACATCCGTATTTCCTAAATTGTAACAATAACCTGGGAACCTCTAAACCACCAGGTTTTTCTAAACCATTGTGGAAAACGACGGCTCATATTAGAGGAACACCATATACCCTAGAAAATTAGGAAAACGAACCAAGTCCGAAGAAGAAGAAACCAGTGATTCAGATTAGAGGGTTGTAATCATGTTGTGTATTATATGTATTGTAGTGTGCTTGTACTTTTATGTTCTATGTAAAAATTGCTTGTATTGTTTGTTAATTATCTTTTACAAATCTAATCCTTATCTATTTTACAGTATAAAAACAAAATGGACGTTAAGGGTACACAACCAAATACTTTAGAAGACCTACCAGAGGATATGATTGAGAAAATCTTGTCTAGAGTCGGTCAGTTCATCAGCACATTTGGTTATGGCGAAATTAACTTGTCAAACATTTGAAAGACTTTCCAGAAATGCCTTAGTTTATAAAAGGCTTTCCTTTGATAGGTGGGGTATATCACATTGGGGAAACCGTAAGTTACGCCGTGTTTTCTTTAAAGCGTTAAATGCGGGGAACCCAAATGCAATTTTACGCTATGGGTTAAGAACTTATTTTGACTCAACATATCCCAACATAGGATTTCGTGAGTTAGAAAGAGGTTCTAACATGCAACATAAAGAAGCATGTTATACTTACGGGTTAGTGATGTTCGCTTCTTACCAAAGTGAGAAAAAGAACATCGGGTTACAACTTTTAAATAAAACCATCCCAAAGTGACGGATTCAGTAGTTGGGGTGAGAAATAAGGTTTTTAGATTATTACGGGGCTGTTGGACATTACAAAACCCTCGTTCTTTTGACGACATTACAACATGCTTCCTAGCCAATGGTCATAACGGTTACTTTCCACAAGACCAAGGATGGCAAGTCGTCTTAGTAAAACCAGAATGCATGACTTGTTTCTGGACTTATGAATTACATGTCTTTATTTCTTTTGCTGAACAACTTGCGTATTAACTAGGATTGCCTTTATAGCTGCCGAGTAGCAAAGTTATTATGTGCTATATTTCATCCTATGTGTATAATAGCGGTATTGTAAGTTTGTAAAATATTGTATAAAATTTGAACGCGAAATTTTATTATAATTAGTTTTTTTCATATAGAATTGTAGTAGTTGAATTGTATATTAGCTACTAAGTATGAACTTAACGGGTAGGTACTACCCGAATTAAAACTATAAAATGCTAATATGAAGAAAACGCTTTTATAAATGAGTTCATACTATGCTACGAAATACTATTGACTACTCTTAAAATTCTATATGATTAAATTAATTCTTTTCGGCTATTTTTGAAGGAAATGGCACCGACGACTCGTCAGAATTTGAACATGAGCAAGGAAGACTTCCGTGTTTTTCTTGCAGCAAACATAGCCGCAGTACAGGCTGCGATGCAAAATAACAATAACTCTGGATCTAGCAGTGGAACTAAGTTCATAAGAAATCGTGTAGGATGCTCCTATTAAGAATTCACTGCCTGCAAACCTTTGGAATTTGATGGAACCGAAGGACCAATTGGATTGAAACGGTAGACCGAGAAGGCTGAATCGGTGTTTGCCATAAGTAAGTGTACTGAAGAGGACAAAGTTAAGTACGCTACGCATACCTTCACAGGTACTGCGTTAACGTGGTGGAACACCTATCTTGAACAGGTAGGACAAAATGCTGCTTACACACTACCGTGGTCGGCATTCAAGCAATTGATGAACGAGCAGTACCGTCCTAGAAACGAAGTCAATAAGCTCAAGGTAGAGCTTAGAGAGTTACGAACACAAAGGTTCGACATTACCACATATGAACGACGATTCACAGAGTTGTGTCTATTGTGCCCAGGAATGTTCGAAGATGAAGAAGAGAAGATCGACGCATTTATAAAAGGGTTACCAGTAAGGATTCAAGAAGATGTGAGTTCACACGAGCCCGCTTCCATATAAAAGGCAAGTCGAATGGCTCATAAACTCATAAATCAGATTGAGGGAATAATTAAAGAACAGGCGGCCGAAGAAGCCAACACGAAACAACTCAAGAGGAAGTGGGAGGAAAACGGTGACAAGAATCACCAGTACAACAATAATAACAATTACAACCACAATCGCAACAACTATCCCAACAACCGCAATAACAATCGCAACAATAACCGTAATCCTAACAATAACTACAATAAATGTCCCAGCAACAACAACAACTACAACAACCATTCTAACAACAATAACAATCCCAACAACAACCTCAATAACAACAACGACAACAAAAACCAAAATCAGCCATGTCATAGGTGTGAAGAAAATCACCCAGGGTTTTGCACGACATTTTACAACAACTGTAAAAGAAATGGTCATAGCGCGGCGAAGTGTGAGTTTTACGGACCAAGGTTTTACAGAACTAATGGAACAAATAGTGTCAGAACAAGTAATGCCGGAACGAATAGTGCCGGAGCAAGTAATACCAACGCTGTTTGTTATAAATGTGGAAAACCAGGTCACATTATTAGAAATTGCCCGAAACAAGGGAATACTAATGGGCAGGGCCGCGGAAGAGTTTTCAATATTAATGCGGCAGAAGCACAGGAAGACCCAAAACTTGTTACGGGTACGTTTCTTATTGACGATAAATCTGCTTATGTTTTATTTGATTCGGGTGGGGATAGAAGCTATATGAGTAGAGATTTTTATTCTAAATTAAGTTGCCCATTGACGCCTTTGGATGGTAAATTTTTACTCGAATTAGCAAACGGTAAATTAATTTCTACAGATAATATATGTCGGGGTAGAGAAATTAAACTGGGGGATGAAACGTTTAAAATTGATTTAATACCAGTCGAGTTAGGGAGTTTTGATGTAATAATTGGCATGGACTGGTTGAAAAAGGTGAGAGCAGAGGTTGTTTGTTACAAAAATGCGATTCGCATTGTGCGTGAAAAAGGAAAAACTTTAATGGTGTACAGAGAAAAGAATAACGCGAAATTAAATCTTATTAGTAGCATGAAGGCGAAAAACTAATAAGAAAAGGTTGTTACGTCATTCTAGCACACATCGAGGAAGTTAAAACTGAAGAAAAGAACATCAGTGATGTTCCCGTCTCAAAAGAATTTCCCGATGTATTTCCGAAAAAATTACCGGGATTACCCCCACATCAATCCATTGAATTTCAAATAGACCTTGTACCAGGAGCTGCACCAATAGCTCGTGCTCCATACAGACTCGCACCCAGCGAAATGAAAGAATTACAAAGTCAGTTACAGGAACTTTTAGAGCGTGATTTCATTCGACCAATCACATCACCGTGGGGAGCTCCGGTTTTGTTTGTCAAGAAGAAGGATGGTACATTTAGGTTTTGTATTGATTACCGAGAGTTGAACAAGCTTACCATCAAGAACCGCTACCCACTACCGAGAATCGATGACTTATTTGATCAACTACAAGGCTCGTCGGTTTATTCGAAGATTGATTTACGTTCTGGGTATCATCAAATGCGGGTGAAGGAGGATGATATTCCAAAGACTGCTTTTAGGACACGTTATAGTCATTACGAGTTTATGGTTATGCCGTTTGGGTTGACTAACACACCAGCTGTGTTCATGGACCTCATGAACCGAGTGTGTGGACCATACCTTGATAAGTTTGTCATTGTTTTCATCGATGACATACTTATTTACTCAAAGAATGACCAAGAGCATGAAGAACATTTGAGGAAAGTTCTAGAGTTGTTAAGGAAAGAAAAACTGTACGCTAAGTTTTCAAAGTGTGCATTTTGGTTGGAAGAAGTTCAATTTCTCGGTCACATAGTGAACAAAGAAGGTATTCAGGTGGATCTAGCAAAGATTGAAACCGTTGAAAAGTGGGAAACCCCGAAAACTCTGAAACATGTACGCCAATTTTTAGGACTAGCTGGTTACTACAGAAGGTTCATCCAAAACTTTTCCAGAATAGCAAAACCTTTGACTGCATTAACGCATAAAGGGAAGAAATTTGAATGGAAAGATGAACAAGAGAAAGCGTTTTAATTATTGAAGAAAAAGTTAACTACGGCACCTATATTGTCATTACCTGAAGGGAATGATGATTTTGTGATATATTGTTATGCCTCAAAGCAAGGTCTCGGTTGTGTATTAATGCAACGAACAAAAGTAATTGCTTATGCGTCTAGACAATTGAAGATTCACGAGCAGAATTATACGACGCATGATTTGGAATTAGGCGCGGTTGTTTTTGCATTAAAGACTTGGAGGCACTACTTATATGGGGTCAAAAGTATTATATATACCGACCACAAAAGTCTTCAACACATATGTAATCAGAAACAACTGAACATGAGGCAGCGCAGGTGGATTGAATTGTTAAATGATTACAACTTTGAGATTCATTACCACCAGGGGAAGGCAAATGTGGTAGCTGACGCCTTGATCAGAAAGGACAGAGAACCCATTCGAGTAAAAGCTATGAATATAATGATTCGCACTAACCTTACTACTCAAATAAAGGAGGCGCAACAAGGAGTTTTAAAAGAAGGAAATTTAAAGGATGAAATACCAAAAGAATCGGAGAAGCATCTTAATATTCGGGAAGACGGAACCCGGTATAGGGCTGAAAGGATTTGGGTACCAAAATTTGGAGATATGAGAGAAATGGTACTTAGAGAAGCTCATAAAACCAGATACTCAATACATCCTGGAACGGGGAAGATGTACAAAGATCTCAAGAAACATTTTTGGTGGCCGGGTATGAAAGCCGATGTTGCTAAATACGTAGGAGAATGTTTGACGTGTTCTAAGGTCAAAGCGGAGCATCAGAAACCATCAGGTCTACTTCAACAACTCGAAATCTCGGAATGGAAATGGGAAAACATTACCATGGATTTCAACACTAAATTGCCAAGGACTGCAAGTGGTTTTGATACTATTTGGGTAATAGTTGATCGTCTCACCAAATCAGCACACTTCCTGCCAATAAGAGAAGATGACAAGATAGAGATGTTAGTACGACTGTATTTGAAGGAAGTCGTCTCCAGACATGGAATACCAATCTTTATTATCTCTGATAGGGATATAAGATTTATTTCACGATTCTGGCAGACATTACAGCAAGCATTAGGAACTCGTCTAGACATGAGTACTGCCTATCATCCACAAACTTATGGGTAGAACGAAAGGACGATACAAACGCTTGAAGACATGATACAAGCATGTGTTATTGATTTCGGAAACAGTTGGGATCGACACCTTCCGTTAGCAGAATTTTCCTACAACAATAGCTACCATTCAAGGATTGAGATGGCGCCGTTTGAAGCACTTTATGGTAGAAAGTGCAGGTCTCCGATTTGTTGGAGTGAAGTGGGGGATAGACATATTACGGGCCCGGAGATAATACAAGAAACTACCGAGAAGATCATCCAAATTCAACAACGGTTGAAAACCGCCCAAAGTTGACAAAAGAGCTACGCTGACATTAAAAGAAAAGATATAGAATTTAAAATTGGAGAGATGGTCATGCTTAAAGTTGCACCTTGGAAAGGTGTTGTTCAATTTGGTAAATGAGGGAAATTAAATCCAAGGTATATTGGACCATTCAAGATTATTGATCGTGTCGGACCAGTAGCTTACCGACTTGAGTTACCTTAACAACTCGTGGCTGTACATAACACTTTCCACGTCTTGAATTTGAAGAAATGTTTTGCTAAAGAAGATCTCACTATTCCATTAGACGAAATCTAAATCAACAAAAAACTTCAATTCATCGAAGAACCCGTCGAAATAATGGATCGTGAGGTTAAAAGACTTAAGCAAAACAAGATACCAATTGTTAAGGTTCGATGGAATGCTCGTAGAGGACCCGAGTTCACCTGGGAACGAGAAGATCAGATGAAGAAGAAATACCCACACTTTTTTCCAGAAGATACGTCAACACCTCCAACTGCTTAAAATTTCGGGACGAAATTTATTTAACGGGTAGGTACTGTAGTGACCCGAACTTTTTCATGTTTATATATATTAAATAAAATTGATAATTACATGATTAAGTGTTTCCAACATGGTAAGCAATCAAACTTGTTAAGACTTGATTAATTGAAATAGGTTTTATATAGACAATTGACCACCCAAGTTGACCGGTGATTCACGAACGTTAAAACTTGTAAAAACTATATGATGACATATATATGGATATATATATATATATATATATATATATATATATATATATATATATATATATATATATATATATATATATATATATATATATATATGTATATATATATATATATGTATATATATATATATGTATATATATATATATGTATATATATATATATATATATATATATATATATATATATATAGTTAACATGATATTATGATAAGTATGTATCTCATTAAGTATATTAACAATGAACTACATATGTAAAAACAAGACTACTAACTTAAGGGTTTCGAAACGAGACATATATGTAACGATTATCGTTGTAACGACATTTAAATAAATAAATAAATAAATAAATAAATATATATATATATATATATATATATATATATATATATCATATTATCATGATAATATAATAATTTAACATCTCATTAGATATAATAAACAATGGGTTAACAACATTAAACAAGATCGTTAACTTAAAGGTTTCAAAACAACACTTACATGTAACGACTAATGATGATTTAATGACTCAGTTAAAATGTATATACATGTAGTGTTTTAATATGTATTTATACAATTTTGAAAGACTTCAAGTCACTTATCAAAGTACTTCTACTTAACAAAAATTCTTACAATTACATCCTCGTTCATTTTCATCAATAATTCTTCTCGTATGCACCCGTATTCATACTCGTACAATACCCAGCTTCTAAATGTATTTACTATTGGTATATACACTCTAATGATTAGCTCTTAGTAGCCCTTGTGAGTCACCTAATACATGTCGGAACCATCATTTAACATCTAGCATGAAATATCTAACAAAACAACAAACTAATGGAGGCTATATGGAACCCCCATATTCATGTGAATGATCAACCTTACAAACACATTCTCATTCAATTTTTATGCATCAAATTACTCTCTCTCAAACTCCCTCTTCATGTTCTAAGTGTTCTTCATAACCTTCATCAAAATCTACATCAATCTGGTTCATAAATCCATACATAAACTAACTTACAAAACAACAACTCAAGAACACATCAAGAACACTTCCAAGTTTGCTAGCTTACTTCCAATCTTGCAAATTCACTTTGAGTGATCATCTAACCTCAAGAAATCTTTCTTATTTACAGTAAGATATCTTTCTAATACAAGGTAATAATCATATTCAAACTTTGATTCAATTTCTATAACTATAACAATCTTATTTCGAGTGGAAATCTTACTTGAACTTGTTTTCGTTTCATGATTCTACTTCAAGAACTTTCAAGCCATCCAAGGATCCTTTGAAGCTAGATCTATTTTTCTCATTTCTAGTAGGTTTATGCACAAAACCTGAGGTAGTAATGATGTTCTTAACATCATTCGATTCATATATATGAAACTATCTTATTCGAAGGTTTAAACTTGTAATCACTAGAACATAGTTTAGTTAATTGTAAACTTATTCGCAAACAAAAGTTAATCCTTCTAACTTGACTTTTAAAATCAACTAAACACATGTTCTATATCTATATGATATGCTAAATTAATGATTTAAAACCTGAAAACACGAAAAACACCGTAAAACTGGATATACACCGTCGTAGTAACACCGCGGGCTGTTTTGGTTTAGTTAATTAAAAACTATGATAAAATTTGATTTAAAAGTTGTTCTTCTGGGAAAATAATTTTTCTTATGAACATGAAACTATATCCAAAAATCATGGTTAAACTCAAAGTAGAAGTATGTTTTCCAAAATGGTCATCTAGACGTCGTTCATTCGACTGAAATGACTACCTTAACAAAAATGACTTGTAACCTGTATTTCCGACTATAAACTTATACTTTTTATGTTTAGATTCATAAACTTAAGTTCAATATGAAATCATAGCAACATGAATCACTCAAAACGGATTTAAAATGAAGAAGTTATGGGTAAAACAAGATTGTATAATTTTGCTTGTTGTAGCTACGTGAAATTTGTAACAAATCTATACAAATCATATCCTAGCTAACTTATATTGTATTATACATGTATTCTAATATATTATGTAATCTTAGGATACCATAGAAATGTATGTAAATGTTTTGACATATCATATCGACCCATGTATCTATATTATTTGGAACAACCATAGACACTCTATATGCAGTAATGATTGAGTTAGCTATACAGGGTTGAGGTTGATTTCAAAAGTATATATACTTTGAGTTGTGATCTAGCCTGAGACGTGTATACACTGGGTCGTGGATGGATTCAAGATAATATATATTGCTTTATTTCTGTACATCTAACGGTGGACAACTAGTTGTAGGTTACTAACGAGGACAGCTGACTTAATAAACTCAAATCATTAAAACATAATAAAAAATGTTGTAAATATATTTTGAACATACTTTGATATATATGTACATATTTTTTATAGCTTCGTGAATCGACCAGTGGCCAAGTCTTACTTCCCGATGAAGTAAAAATCTGTGAAAGTGAGTTATAGTCCCACTTTTAAAATCTAATATTTTGGGATGAGAATACATGCAATTTTATAAATGTTTTTACGAAATAGGCACAAGTAAATGAAACTACATTATATGGGTGAATGATCGAAGCTGAATATGCCCCTTTTTGCTTGGTAACCTAAGAATTAGTAAACCGATCTACTAATTGACGTGAATCCTAAAGATAGATCTATTGGGCCTAACGAACCCCATCCAAAGTACCGAATGCTTTAGTACTTCGATGTTGTTTTTATCATGTCCGAAGGATTTCCTTGAATGATAGGGGATATTCTTATATGCATCTTGTTAATGTCGGTTACCAGGTGTTCACCATATGAATGATTTTTATCTCTATGTATGGGATGTATATTGAAATATGAAATCTTGTGGTCTATTATTATGATTTGATAAATATATAGGTTAAACCTATAACTCACTAACATTTTTGTTGAAGTTTAAAGCATGTTTATTCTCAGGTGATTATTAAGAGCTTCCGTTGTTGCATGCTAATATATGGACAAGATTTGGTGTCAACATGCTTGTATAATATTGTTTAAAACTGCATTCTGGATTTATTTTGTTGTAACATATTAATATTGTAAACCAATATGTATTGGTAGTGTGTAAGTGTGATATTTTTAGATTATTATTTCTGGATAATCTAGGTGGTGTCTTTTTAACCTTGTCGATAAAATAAAGGTTATGGTTTGTTTTAAAAATGAATGCAGTCTTTGAAAAACGTCTCATATAGAGGTCAAAACCTCGCAATGAAATCAATTAATATGGAACGTTTATAATCAATATGAACGGGACATTTCATAGATTGATTTAGGATGGTCACTAAGTCCAACTAGAAGCTTGCTAAAGCTTAAACCATATTATTGTGCAAATATCTATATGATTGATATTAGAATAACTATCTCTTGCTATATGTGAGTATTACTTGCTATATACGAATATGTTTGATACTCATTAATTTGCCAACTTGCTAACATGCTCTTAAACTTGCTATATGGATTCAAATAACTAGTTTACTTCAAGGAATTAAGTGTAACATGGTTCACAAATAAAAATGGTCAATTTGGTCTTGTCTAGTAACACACATTGTGTAACATGTCCAAGTATAACTTACACTTAATGTTTAACTTAGAAAAACATTATTCAATTAATCTCTGCTTAATCTTAAAATGAATATGACTAATGATTACTTGAAACTAGGAAGTTAATGACATGTTGACTAGTCTTTAGGATTGAACCAAATGCATTAATGAACCTAACTAAGTCTTGACCAAACTGAGATTACCCAAAATGACAATCAAGATACTTCTCCAAGAATGTTGGGTTTACCACATTTGAAGTGTTATGTCATTTTCACACCATAAGACCAAATCTCACACACTAAATGCATATAATACTTGTATAGGATATTGAGTTTCTTTTGCAGGTGATAGATGAAGTAAAGATTCCAAAATATGGTGTTCAAACGGCTATACAATGGATACAAATTTTGGATTGAGGCTCGCACGGTCGACCGTGCTAGTGACCATGTGGCAACGACTAGTTTTTGAATTCCACTATAAATAGCAAGCATTGGAGAGCATTTTAAGTTGACCCTCTTGCACATTTAAAAGGAATATTTCCAGAGATCACAAGGGCTTTAATTACTACTCAAATGTGATCAAACAAGAGAAGATTATATGATCTTATTGATATAGAATTTGGTTGTTGTAAAATTATTAATCAAATTTGTTTATCTTGTGAGTTTACTTAGTGTGATGTATGTCCTAGAATTGTCTTAGGATTATCATCAATAATTGTATGAGTCTTGTAACTTCAATTAGTATAAGCATAGGTTAGCTTAGTGATCTACTTCCTTAAAGGGACTTAGGAAGTTGATTAATCTTATTTGGAGATTAGTACTTATCCAAGTTGAAGACAAGTTGAGCTAGGTTGGAGTTGGTCTTTCAAATGGTTAGAAAGATTAGGTTTGTTGTCTACCGAAGAAGTTGAAGACTTGTAAATCGAATCTCCGCCAGTTTTGAGAAGAGTGCTTAGTGAAGCAAGAAATCCCGATTAGTGTAATGTGGATTAGTTAACATCCACCCGAACCACTATAAATCCATGTGTCTATGTTCTCTACATTACTTTACTTATTATTTTGAATATAAACACCACACACATCAAGTTTGAGTTGAATTGATTGATCATAGTAAATTAAATTTAGTGATCAATCGAAAAAGTGTTAAAAACTTACTAAGTAACTAATAACCCCCCCCCCCCTCCTCTATTTACTTACAATATGGTTTGAACACACGGTTCATAAGATCCATGAACAGAGGTGGAGCTCTGTTGAGACAAGGGAGGGCTGTCGCCATCCTAAACTTTTACATCAGAAGTATAATTTTCATAGTATTCTAGGTGTATAAAAAATATATATGGTGTATTAGCCCTCTTAATCTTGTATTTATTGGTACAAGTCTTTGAAGTTGGACCCAAAATACTTTAAAGTTTGACCCAAAATAGCATACGAAGTATAATAATAAGCCCAATAAAGTGGCAGCTTTTTTTCCCTATCAAGAATTCAACCATCGCTTTCATTCTTTTCTCCACAAAAGGGTCTCTCGTTTGTTCCTTGTTTCTTCCTTACGGCAAAAGAGTGAAAAACAAGAATGACTTGCATAGAAGCAAAGGTCTCAACATTGAACAAACCCCTAAATAGAAAATGTATGTTTATTATTTTATTTACTATTATTTTGTTTCTATTGGAATTTTGGATCTAATATTGCTTAAGACATATTGTTGTAATCTTTTAGTTGGTTTTCTGCAAAACTTGTATTGTTAGATTTCTATGTTTAATCTTTATAAGTACGTTTTTTGCCCTCTTAACCATAAACTTCAAGTTCCGCCACTGTCTATGAATACAGCAGGAGCATTAGTTAAACCAAAAGGCATGACAAGTAACTCATTCCACAACGAGTTCGGAAAGCAGTCTTAGAAACATCAGCTTCCTTGACCCTCGGTAGATGATAACCCAACCTAAGATTAATCTTCGAATAGATACTTGATCCTTGCAATTGGTCAAACAGGTCATCAATACGCGAGAGTGGATAACGATTCTTGATGGTTAGCTTGTTGAGTTCACGGTAATCAATACACATCCTCAACGTGCCATATTTCTTCTTGACAAAAAGAACGGTTGCTCCCCACGGAGATGAGCTAGGACGAATGAAACCTTTTTATAAAAGTTCCTGGAGTTGGTTGGTTGGATAGTTCCTTCATTTATGATGGAGCTAAGCGGTGTGGTGCCTCTACAATAGGTGCAGCACCGGGAGCTAAATCAATTTGAATCTCAATCTGTCGCTGGGGAGGGAGACCAGGGAGCTCTTCAGGAAAGTCTCTAACCACAGGTACATCTTCAATGCATTTATCTTCTGGTTCGACTTCCTTAACATGAGCCAAGATGGCTTGATATCCCTTCATTAGATACTTATGGGTTTTGATACAGGAAATGATATTAAGTTTAGAGCCACTCTTCTCTCCTTGTATGATTAATGTATCACCATTCTCAAGAGGAATGTTAATGGTTTTATCATAACACATGATTGTAGCTCTCAACGGGGTTAACCAATCCATCCCTATAACTACATCAAAGCTTCCTAACTCGATTGGCAGTAGGTCGATCTTAAAGTGTTTGTCAGCTAGAATCAGATCACTTTTATAAACGTTGTCTACTTTCATAACCTTACCATTTGCTACCTCTACAAGATGCTTAATTTCTAAGGCTTTTGGTTTTTTAGTGAATAAGGCACAAAATTCAGTAGACACATAACTTCTATCTGCACCAGAATTGAATAAAACAGTAGCATATAAGTTGTTAATAAGAAACGTAC